>NW_028188427.1:0-600000 GCF_964204655.1 Triturus cristatus
AAATGTCATTTGGATTGTGCCTCATGTTGAATAACTACTTTTTAAAGCCTCAATGTGACCAAAATTGCCATATTTACCGACTTTTTCTCCTACTCAGAAGCTTCTATTTCGAACAATTTCAGGCATTAAAATGACTCTAAACACACTAATTTTAGTTCTAAGAGTTCTAATTCACATGCGATAGTCATTTACAGTCAATAGGTTAAACATTAAAAAATTACCATTTCTGACCATCTGGAGAAAATTCGACAGGTCACGGGTCATCGTTTTTCATAAGAAAATTGATTTTTTTGGATTGTCGAAAAATTGATCCAAAATGTCATTTGGATTGTCCCTCCTGTTGAATAACTACTTTTTAAAGCCTCAATGTGACCAAAATTGCCATTTTTACAGACTTTTTCTCCTACTCAGAAGCTTCTATTTCGAACAATTTCAGGCATTAAAATGACTCTAAACACACTAATTTTAATTCTAAGAGTTCTAATTCACATGCAATAGTCATTTGCAGTAAAAAAACTTAAACATTAAAAAATTACCATTTCTGACCATCTGGAGAAAATTCGACAGGTCACGGGTCATCGTTTTTCATCAGAAAATTGATTTTTTGGACTGTCGAAAAATTGATTCAAAATTTCATTTGGATTGTGCCTCATGTTGAATAAATACTTTTTAAAGCCTCAATGTGACCAAAATTGCCATTTTTACAGACTTTTTCTCCTATTTAGAAGCTTCTTTTTCGACCAATTTCAGGCATTAAAATGACTCTAAACACCCTAATTTTAGTTCTAAGAGTTCTAATTCACATGCGATAGTCATTTACAGTGAATAAGTTAAACATTAAAAAATTACCATTTCTGACCATCTGGAGAAAATTCGACAGGTCACGGGTCATCGTTTTTCATCAGAAAATTGATTTTTTGGACTGTCGAAAAATTGATTCAAAATTTCATTTGGATTGTGCCTCATGTTAAATAACTACATTTTAAAGCCTCAATGTGACCAAAATTGCCATTTTTACAGACTTTTTCTCCTACTCAGAAGCTTCTAGTTCGACCAATTTCAGGCACTAAAATGACTCTAAACACTCTAATTTTAGTTCTAAGAGTTCTAATTCACATGCGATAGTCATTTACAGTCAATAAGTTAAACATTAAAAAATTATCATTTCTGACCATCTGGAGAAAATTCGACAGGTCACGGGTCATCGTTTTTCATAAGAAAATTGATTTTTTTGGATTGTCGAAAAATTGATCCAAAATGTCATTTGGATTGTCCCTCCTGTGGAATAACTACTTTTTAAAGCCTCAATGTGACCAAAATTGCAATTTTTACAGACTTTTTCTCCTACTCAGAAGCTTCTATTTCGAACAATTTCAGGCATTAAAATGACTCTAAACACACTAATTTTAATTCTAAGAGTTCTAATTCACATGCAATAGTCATTTGCAGTAAAAAAACTTAAACATTAAAAAATTACCATTTCTGACCATCTGGAGAAAATTCGACAGGTCACGGGTCATCGTTTTTCATCAGAAAATTGATTTTTTGACTGTCGAAAAATTGATTCAAAATTTTATTTGGATTGTGCCTCATGTTGAATAAATACTTTTTAAAGCCTCAATGTGACCAAAATTGCCATTTTTACAGACTTTTTCTCCTATTTAGAAGCTTCTTTTTCGACCAATTTCAGGCATTAAAATGACTCTAAACACACTAATTTTAGTTCTAAGAGTTCTAATTCACATGCGATAGTCATTTACAGTGAATAAGTTAAACATTAAAAAATTACCATTTCTGACCATCTGGAGAAAATTCGACAGGTCACGGGTCATCGTTTTTCATCAGAAATTTGATTTTTTGGACTGTCGAAAAATTGATTCAAAATGTCATTTGGATTGTGCCTCATGTTGAATAACTACTTTTTAAAGCCTCAATGTGACCAAAATTGCCATATTTACCGACTTTTTCTCCTACTCAGAAGCTTCTATTTCGAACAATTTCAGGCATTAAAATGACTCTAAACACACTAATTTTAGTTCTAAGAGTTCTAATTCACATGCGATAGTCATTTACAGTCAATAGGTTAAACATTAAAAAATTACCATTTCTGACCATCTGGAGAAAATTCGACAGGTCACGGGTCATCGTTTTTCATCAGAAAAGTGCTTTTTTGGACTGTCGAAAAATTGATTCAAAATTTCATTTGGATTGTCCCTTCTGTTGAATAACTAGGTTTTAAAGCCTCGATGTGACCAAAATTGCCCTTTTTACAGACTTTTTCTCCTACTCAGAAGCTTCTATTTCGACCAATTTCAGGCATTAAAATGACTCTAAACACACTAATTTTAATTCTAAGAGTTCTAATTCACATGCAATAGTCATTTGCAGTAAAAAAAACTTAAACATTAAAAAATTACCATTTCTGACCATCTGGAGAAAATTCGACAGGTCACGGGTCATCGTTTTTCATCAGAAAATTGATTTTTTGGACTGTCGAAAAATTGATTCAAAATTTCATTTGGATTGTGCCTCATGTTAAATAACTGCATTTTAAAGCCTCAATGTGACCAAAATTGCCATTTTTACAGACTTTTTCTCCTACTCAGAAGCTTCTAGTTCGACCAATTTCAGGCACTAAAATGACTCTAAACACTCTAATTTTAGTTCTAAGAGTTCTAATTCACATGCGATAGTCATTTACAGTCAATAAGTTAAACATTAAAAAATTATCATTTCTGACCATCTGGAGAAAATTCGACAGGTCACGGGTCATCGTTTTTCATAAGAAAATTGTTTTTTTTGGATTGTCGAAAAATTGATCCAAAATGTCATTTGGATTGTCCCTCCTGTTGAATAACTACTTTTTAAAGCCTCAATGTGACCAAAATTGCCCTTTTTACAGACTTTTTCTCCTACTCAGAAGCTTCTATTTCGACCAATTTCAGGCATTAAAATTACTCTAAACACACTCATTTTAGTTCTAAGAGTTCTAATTCACATGCGATAGTCATTTACAGTCAATAGGTTAAACATTAAAAAATTACCATTTCTGACCATCTGGAGAAAATTCGACAGGTCACGGGTCATCGTTTTTCATCAGAAAAGTGCTTTTTTGGACTATCGAAAAATTGATTCAAAATTTCATTTGGATTGTCCCTTCTGTTGAATAACTAGGTTTTAAAGCCTCGATGTGACCAAAATTGCCCTTTTTACAGACTTTTTCTCCTACTCAGAAGCTTCTATTTCGACCAATTTCAGGCATTAAAATGACTCTAAACACACTAATTTTAATTCTAAGAGTTCTAATTCACATGCAATAGTCATTTGCAGTAAAAAAAACTTAAACATTAAAAAATTACCATTTCTGACCATCTGGAGAAAATTCGACAGGTCACGGGTCATCGTTTTTCATCAGAAAATTGATTTTTTGGACTGTCGAAAAATTGATTCAAAATTTCATTTGGATTGTGCCTCATGTTAAATAACTGCATTTTAAAGCCTCAATGTGACCAAAATTGCCATTTTTACAGACTTTTTCTCCTACTCAGAAGCTTCTAGTTCGACCAATTTCAGGCACTAAAATGACTCTAAACACTCTAATTTTAGTTCTAAGAGTTCTAATTCACATGCGATAGTCATTTACAGTCAATAAGTTAAACATTAAAAAATTATCATTTCTGACCATCTGGAGAAAATTCGACAGGTCAAGGGTCATCGTTTTTCATAAGAAAATTGATTTTTTTGGATTGTCGAAAAATCGATCCAAAATGTCATTTGGATTGTCCCTCCTGTTGAATAACTACTTTTTAAAGCCTCAATGTGACCAAAATTGCCATTTTTACAGACTTTTTCTCCTACTCAGAAGCTTCTATTTCGAACAATTTCAGGCATTAAAATGACTCTAAACACACTAATTTTAATTCTAAGAGTTCTAATTCACATGCAATAGTCATTTGCAGTAAAAAAACTTAAACATTAAAAAATTACCATTTCTGACCATCTGGAGAAAATTCGACAGGTCACGGGTTATCGTTTTTCATCAGAAAATTGATTTTTTGGACTGTCGAAAAATTGATTCAAAATTTCATTTGGATTGTGCCTCATGTTGAATAAATACTTTTTAAAGCCTCAATGTGACCAAAATTGCCATTCTTACAGACTTTTTCTCCTATTTAGAAGCTTCTTTTTCGTCCAATTTCAGGCATTAAAATGACTCTAAACACACTAATTTTAGTTCTAAGACTTCTAATTCACATGCGATAGTCATTTACAGTGAATAAGTTAAACATTAAAAAATTACCATTTCTGACCATCTGGAGAAAATTCGACAGGTCACGGGTCATCGTTTTTCATCAGAAATTTGATTTTTTGGACTGTCGAAAAATTGATTCAAAATGTCATTTGGATTGTGCCTCATGTTGAATAACTACTTTTTAAAGCCTCAATGTGACCAAAATTGCCATATTTACCGACTTTTTCTCCTACTCAGAAGCTTCTATTTCGAACAATTTCAGGCATTAAAATGACTCTAAACACACTAATTTTAGTTCTAAGAGTTCTAATTCACATGCGATAGTCATTTACAGTCAATAGGTTAAACATTAAAAAATTACCATTTCTGACCATCTGGAGAAAATTCGACAGGTCACGGGTCATCGTTTTTCATCAGAAAATTGCTTTTTTGGACTGTCGAAAAATTGATTCGAAATTTCATTTGGATTGTGCCTCATGTTGAATAAATACATTTTAAAGCCTCAATGTGACCAAAATTGCCATTTTTACAGACTTTTTCTCCTACTCAGAAGCTTCTATTTCGACCAATTTCAGGCATTAAAATGACTCTAAACACACTAATTTTAGTTCTAAGAGTTCTAATTCACATGCGATAGTCATTTACAGTCAATAGGTTAAACATTAAAAAATTACCATTTCTGACCATCTGGACAAAATTCGACAGGTCACGGGTCATCGTTTTTCATCAGAAAATTGCTTTTTTGGACTGTCGAAAAATTGATTCAAAATTTCATTTGGATTGTGCCTCATGTTGAATAAATACTTTTTAAAGCCTCAATGTGACCAAAATTGCCATTTTTACAAACTTTTTCTCCTTTTCAGAAGCTTCTTTTTCGACCAATTTCAGGCATTAAAATGACTCTAAACACACTAATTTTAGTTCTAAGAGTTCTAATTCACATGCGATAGTCATTTACAGTGAATAAGTTAAACATTAAAAAATTACCATTTCTGACCATCTGGAGAAAATTCGACAGGTCACGGGTCATCGTTTTTCATCAGAAATTTGATTTTTTGGACTGTCGAAAAATTGATTCAAAATGTCATTTGGATTGTGCCTCATGTTGAATAACTACTTTTTAAAGCCTCAATGTGACCAAAATTGCCATATTTACCGACTTTTTCTCCTACTCAGAAGCTTCTATTTCGAACAATTTCAGGCATTAAAATGACTCTAAACACACTAATTTTAGTTCTAAGAGTTCTAATTCACATGCGATAGTCATTTACAGTCAATAGGTTAAACATTAAAAAATTACCATTTCTGACCATCTGGAGAAAATTCGACAGGTCACGGGTCATCGTTTTTCATCAGAAAATTGCTTTTTTGGACTGTCGAAAAATTGATTCGAAATTTCATTTGGATTGTGCCTCATGTTGAATAAATACATTTTAAAGCCTCAATGTGACCAAAATTGCCATTTTTACAGACTTTTTCTCCTACTCAGAAGCTTCTATTTCGACCAATTTCAGGCATTAAAATGACTCTAAACACACTAATTTTAGTTCTAAGAGTTCTAATTCACATGCGATAGTCATTTACAGTCAATAGGTTAAACATTAAAAAATTACCATTTCTGACCATCTGGACAAAATTCGACAGGTCACGGGTCATCGTTTTTCATCAGAAAATTGCTTTTTTGGACTGTCGAAAAATTGATTCAAAATTTCATTTGGATTGTGCCTCATGTTGAATAAATACTTTTTAAAGCCTCAATGTGACCAAAATTGCCATTTTTACAAACTTTTTCTCCTTTTCAGAAGCTTCTTTTTCGACCAATTTCAGGCATTAAAATGACTCTAAACACACTAATTTTAGTTCTAAGAGTTCTAATTCACATGCGATAGTCATTTACAGTGAATAAGTTAAACATTAAAAAATTACCATTTCTGACCATCTGGAGAAAATTCGACAGGTCACGGGTCATCGTTTTTCATCAGAAATTTGATTTTTTGGACTGTCGAAAAATTGATTCAAAATGTCATTTGGATTGTGCCTCATGTTGAATAACTACTTTTTAAAGCCTCAATGTGACCAAAATTGCCATATTTACCGACTTTTTCTCCTACTCAGAAGCTTCTATTTCGAACAATTTCAGGCATTAAAATGACTCTAAACACACTAATTTTAGTTCTAAGAGTTCTAATTCACATGCGATAGTCATTTACAGTCAATAGGTTAAACATTAAAAAATTACCATTTCTGACCATCTGGAGAAAATTCGACAGGTCACGGGTCATCGTTTTTCATCAGAAAAGTGCTTTTTTGGACTGTCAAAAAATTGATTCAAAATTTCATTTGGATTGTCCCTTCTGTTGAATAACTAGGTTTTAAAGCCTCGATGTGACCAAAATTGCCCTTTTTACAGACTTTTTCTCCTACTCAGAAGCTTCTATTTCGACCAATTTCAGGCATTAAAATGACTCTAAACACACTAATTTTAATTCTAAGAGTTCTAATTCACATGCAATAGTCATTTGCAGTAAAAAAAACTTAAACATTAAAAAATTACCATTTCTGACCATCTGGAGAAAATTCGACAGGTCACGGGTCATCGTTTTTCATCAGAAATTTGATTTTTTGGACTGTCGAAAAATTGATTCAAAATTTCATTTGGATTGTGCCTCATGTTAAATAACTACATTTTAAAGCCTCAATGTGACCAAAATTGCCATTTTTACAGACTTTTTCTCCTACTCAGAAGCTTCTAGTTCGACCAATTTCAGGCACTAAAATGACTCTAAACACTCTAATTTTAGTTCTAAGAGTTCTAATTCACATGCGATAGTCATTTACAGTCAATAAGTTAAACATTAAAAAATTATCATTTCTGACCATCTGGAGAAAATTCGACAGGTCACGGGTCATCGTTTTTCATAAGAAAATTGATTTTTTTGGATTGTCGAAAAATTGATCCAAAATGTCATTTGGATTGTCCCTCCTGTTGAATAACTACTTTTTAAAGCCTCAATGTGACCAAAATTGCCATTTTTACAGACTTTTTCTCCTACTCAGAAGCTTCTATTTCGAACAATTTCAGGCATTAAAATGACTCTAAACACACTAATTTTAATTCTAAGAGTTCTAATTCACATGCAATAGTCATTTGCAGTAAAAAAACTTAAACATTAAAAAATTACCATTTCTGACCATCTGGAGAAAATTCGACAGGTCACGGGTCATCGTTTTTCATCAGAAAATTGATTTTTTGGACTGTCGAAAAATTGATTCAAAATTTCATTTGGATTGTGCCTCATGTTGAATAAATACTTTTTAAAGCCTCAATGTGACCAAAATTGCCATTTTTACAGACTTTTTCTCCTATTTAGAAGCTTCTTTTTCGACCAATTTCAGGCATTAAAATGACTCTAAACACACTAATTTTAGTTCTAAGAGTTCTAATTCACATGCGATAGTCATTTACAGTGAATAAGTTAAACATTAAAAAATTACCATTTCTGACCATCTGGAGAAAATTCGACAGGTCACGGGTCATCGTTTTTCATCAGAAATTTGATTTTTTGGACTGTCGAAAAATTGATTCAAAATGTCATTTGGATTGTGCCTCATGTTGAATAACTACTTTTTAAAGCCTCAATGTGACCAAAATTGCCATGTTTACCGACTTTTTCTCCTACTCAGAAGCTTCTATTTCGAACAATTTCAGGCATTAAAATGACTCTAAACACACTAATTTTAGTTCTAAGAGTTCTAATTCACATGCGATAGTCATTTACAGTCAATAGGTTAAACATTAAAAAATTACCATTT
The DNA here is from genome assembly GCF_964204655.1 of Triturus cristatus. Lineage (NCBI taxonomy): Eukaryota > Metazoa > Chordata > Amphibia > Caudata > Salamandridae > Triturus > Triturus cristatus. The sequence continues at coordinate 8,066 of NW_028188427.1, forward strand.
CTGACCATCTGGAGAAAATTCGACAGGTCACGGGTCATCGTTTTTCATCAGAAAAGTGCTTTTTTGGACTGTCAAAAAATTGATTCAAAATTTCATTTGGATTGTCCCTTCTGTTGAATAACTAGGTTTTAAAGCCTCGATGTGACCAAAATTGCCCTTTTTACAGACTTTTTCTCCTACTCAGAAGCTTCTATTTCGACCAATTTCAGGCATTAAAATGACTCTAAACACACTAATTTTAATTCTAAGAGTTCTAATTCACATGCAATAGTCATTTGCAGTAAAAAAAACTTAAACATTAAAAAATTACCATTTCTGACCATCTGGAGAAAATTCGACAGGTCACGGGTCATCGTTTTTCATCAGAAAATTGATTTTTTGGACTGTCGAAAAATTGATTCAAAATTTCATTTGGATTGTGCCTCATGTTAAATAACTGCATTTTAAAGCCTCAATGTGACCAAAATTGCCATTTTTACAGACTTTTTCTCCTACTCAGAAGCTTCTAGTTCGACCAATTTCAGGCACTAAAATGACTCTAAACACTCTAATTTTAGTTCTAAGAGTTCTAATTCACATGCGATAGTCATTTACAGTCAATAAGTTAAACATTAAAAAATTATCATTTCTGACCATCTGGAGAAAATTCGACAGGTCACGGGTCATCGTTTTTCATAAGAAAATTGTTTTTTTTGGATTGTCGAAAAATTGATCCAAAATGTCATTTGGATTGTCCCTCCTGTTGAATAACTACTTTTTAAAGCCTCAATGTGACCAAAATTGCCCTTTTTACAGACTTTTTCTCCTACTCAGAAGCTTCTATTTCGACCAATTTCAGGCATTAAAATTACTCTAAACACACTCATTTTAGTTCTAAGAGTTCTAATTCACATGCGATAGTCATTTACAGTCAATAGGTTAAACATTAAAAAATTACCATTTCTGACCATCTGGAGAAAATTCGACAGGTCACGGGTCATCGTTTTTCATCAGAAAAGTGCTTTTTTGGACTATCGAAAAATTGATTCAAAATTTCATTTGGATTGTCCCTTCTGTTGAATAACTAGGTTTTAAAGCCTCGATGTGACCAAAATTGCCCTTTTTACAGACTTTTTCTCCTACTCAGAAGCTTCTATTTCGACCAATTTCAGGCATTAAAATGACTCTAAACACACTAATTTTAATTCTAAGAGTTCTAATTCACATGCAATAGTCATTTGCAGTAAAAAAAACTTAAACATTAAAAAATTACCATTTCTGACCATCTGGAGAAAATTCGACAGGTCACGGGTCATCGTTTTTCATCAGAAAATTGATTTTTTGGACTGTCGAAAAATTGATTCAAAATTTCATTTGGATTGTGCCTCATGTTAAATAACTGCATTTTAAAGCCTCAATGTGACCAAAATTGCCATTTTTACAGACTTTTTCTCCTACTCAGAAGCTTCTAGTTCGACCAATTTCAGGCACTAAAATGACTCTAAACACTCTAATTTTAGTTCTAAGAGTTCTAATTCACATGCGATAGTCATTTACAGTCAATAAGTTAAACATTAAAAAATTATCATTTCTGACCATCTGGAGAAAATTCGACAGGTCACGGGTCATCGTTTTTCATAAGAAAATTGATTTTTTTGGATTGTCGAAAAATTGATCCAAAATGTCATTTGGATTGTCCCTCCTGTTGAGTAACTACTTTTTAAAGCCTCAATGTGACCAAAATTGCCATTTTTACAGACTTTTTCACCTACTCAGATGCTTCTATTTCGAACAATTTCAGGCATTAAAATGACTCTTAACACACTAATTTTAATTCTAAGAGTTCTAATTCACATGCAATAGTCATTTGCAGTAAAAAAACTTAAACATTAAAAAATTACCATTTCTGACCATCTGGAGAAAATTCGACAGGTCACGGGTCATCGTTTTTCATCAGAAAATTGATTTTTTGGACTGTCGAAAAATTGATTCAAAATTTCATTTGGATTGTGCCTCATGTTGAATAAATACTTTTTAAAGCCTCAATGTGACCAAAATTGCCATTTTTACAGACTTTTTCTCCTATTTAGAAGCTTCTTTTTCGTCCAATTTCAGGCATTAAAATTACTCTAAACACACTAATTTTAGTTCTAAGAGTTCTAATTCACATGCGATAGTCATTTACAGTGAATAAGTTAAACATTAAAAAATTACCATTTCTGACCATCTGGAGAAAATTCGACAGGTCACGGGTCATCGTTTTTCATCAGAAATTTGATTTTTTGGACTGTCGAAAAATTGATTCAAAATGTCATTTGGATTGTGCCTCATGTTGAATAACTACTTTTTAAAGCCTCAATGTGACCAAAATTGCCATATTTACCGACTTTTTCTCCTACTCAGAAGCTTCTATTTCGAACAATTTCAGGCATTAAAATGACTCTAAACACACTAATTTTAGTTCTAAGAGTTCTAATTCACATGCGATAGTCATTTACAGTCAATAGGTTAAACATTAAAAAATTACCATTTCTGACCATCTGGAGAAAATTCGACAGGTCACGGGTCATCGTTTTTCATCAGAAAATTGCTTTTTTGGACTGTCGAAAAATTGATTCGAAATTTCATTTGGATTGTGCCTCATGTTGAATAAATACATTTTAAAGCCTCAATGTGACCAAAATTGGCATTTTTACAGACTTTTTCTCCTACTCAGAAGCTTCTATTTCGACCAATTTCAGGCATTAAAATGACTCTAAACACACTAATTTTAGTTCTAAGAGTTCTAATTCACATGCGATAGTCATTTACAGTCAATAGGTTAAACATTAAAAAATTACCATTTCTGACCATCTGGACAAAATTCGACAGGTCACGGGTCATCGTTTTTCATCAGAAAATTGCTTTTTTGGACTGTCTTAAAATTGATTCAAAATTTCATTTGGATTGTCCCTTCTGTTGAATAACTAGGTTTTAAAGCCTCGATGTGACCAAAATTGCCCTTTTTACAGACTTTTTCTCCTACTCAGAAGCTTCTATTTCGACCAATTTCAGGCATTAAAATGACTCTAAACACACTAATTTTAATTCTAAGAGTTCTAATTCACATGCAATAGTCATTTGCAGTAAAAAAACTTAAACATTAAAAAATTACCATTTCTGACCATCTGGAGAAAATTCGACAGGTCACGGGTCATCGTTTTTCATCAGAAAATTGATTTTTTGGACTGTCGAAAAATTGATTCAAAATTTCATTTGGATTGTGCCTTCTGTTGAATAACTAGGTTTTAAAGCCTCGATGTGACCAAAATTGCCCTTTTTACAGACTTTTTCTCCTACTCAGAAGCTTCTATTTCGACCAATTTCAGGCATTAAAATGACTCTAAACACACTAATTTTAATTCTAAGAGTTCTAATTCACATGTGATAGTCATTTACAGTGAATAAGTTAAACATTAAAAAATTACCATTTCTGACCATCTGGAGAAAATTCGACAGGTCACGGGTCATCGTTTTTCATCAGAAATTTGATTTTTTGGACTGTCGAAAAATTGATTCAAAATGTCATTTGGATTGTGCCTCATGTTGAATAACTACTTTTTAAAGCCTCAATGTGACCAAAATTGCCATATTTACCGACTTTTTCTCCTACTCAGAAGCTTCTATTTCGAACAATTTTAGGCATTAAAATGACTTTAAACACACTAATTTTAGTTCCAAGAGTTCTAATTCACATGCGATAGTAATTTACATTCAATAAGTTAAACATTAAAAAATTACCATTTCTGACCATCTGGAGAAAATTCGACAGGTCACGGGTCATCGTTTTTCATCAGAAATTTGATTTTTTGGACTGTCGAAAAATTGATTCAAAATGTCATTTGGATTGTGCCTCATGTTGAATAACTACTTTTTAAAGCCTCAATGTGACCAAAATTGCCATTTTTACAGACTTTTTCTCCTACTCAGAAGCTTCTATTTCGACCAATTTCAGGCATTAAAATGACTCTAAACACACTAATTTTAATTCTAAGAGTTCTAATTCACATGCAATAGTCATTTGCAGTCAAAAAACTTAAACATTAAAAAATTACCATTTCTGACTATCTGGAGAAAATTCGACAGGTCACGGGTCATCGTTCTTCATCAGAAAATTGATTTTTTGGACTGTTGAAAAATTGATTCAAAATGTCATTTGGATTGTGCCTCATGTTGAATAACTACTTTTTAAAGCCTCAATGTGACCAAAATTGCCATTTTTACAAACTTTTTCTCCTTTTCAGAAGCTTCTATTTCGACCAATTTCAGGCATTAAAATGACTCTAAACACACTAATTGTAATTCTAAGAGTTCTAATTCACATGCAATAGTCATTTGCAGTCAAAAAATTAAACATTAAAAAATTACCATTTCTGACCATCTGGAGAAAATTCGACAGGTCACGGGTCATCGTTTTTCATCAGAAAATTGATTTTTTGGACTGTCGAAAAATTGATTCGAAATTTCATTTGGATTGTGCCTCATGTTGAATAAATACATTTTAAAGCCTCAATGTGACCAAAATTGCCATTTTTACAGAATTTTTCTCCTACTCAGAAGCTTCTATTTCGACCAATTTCAGGCATTAAAATGACTCTAAACACACTAATTTTAGTTCTAAGAGTTCTAATTCACATGCGATAGTCATTTACAGTCAATAGGTTAAACATTAAAAAATTACCATTTCTGACCATCTGGAGAAAATTCGACAGGTCACGGGTCATCGTTTTTCATCAGAAAATTGCTTTTTTGGACTGTCGAAAAATTGATTCAAAATTTCATTTGGATTGTCCCTTCTGTTGAATAACTAGGTTTTAAAGCCTCGATGTGACCAAAATTGCCCTTTTTACAGACTTTTTCTTCTACTCAGAAGCTTCTATTTCAACCAATTTCAGGCATTAAAATGACTCTAAACACACTAATTTTAATTCTAAGAGTTCTAATTCACATGCAATAGTCATTTGCAGTAAAAAAAACTTAAACATTAAAAAATTACCATTTCTGACCATCTGGAGAAAATTCGACAGGTCACGGGTCATCGTTTTTCATCAGAAAATTGATTTTTTGGACTGTCGAAAAATTGATTCAAAATTTCATTTGGATTGTGCCTCATGTTAAATAACTACATTTTAAAGCCTCAATGTGACCAAAATTGCCATTTTTACAGACTTTTTCTCCTACTCAGAAGCTTCTAGTTCGACCAATTTCAGGCACTAAAATGAATCTAAACACTCTAATTTTAGTTCTAAGAGTTCTAATTCACATGCAATAGTCATTTACAGTCAATAAGTTAAACATTAAAAAATTATCATTTCTGACCATCTGGAGAAAATTCGACAGGTCACGGGTCATCGTTTTTCATAAGAAAATTGATTTTTTTGGATTGTCGAAAAATTGATCCAAAATGTCATTTGGATTGTCCCTCCTGTTGAATAACTACTTTTTAAAGCCTCAATGTGACCAAAATTGCCATTTTTACAGACTTTTTCTCCTACTCAGAAGCTTCTATTTCGAACAATTTCAGGCATTAAAATGACTCTAAACACACTAATTTTAGTTCTAAGAGTTCTAATTCACATGCGATAGTCATTTACAGTCAATAAGTTAAACATTAAAAAATTACCATTTCTGACCATCTGGAGAAAATTCGACAGGTCATGGGTCATCGTTTTTCATCATAAAATTGATTTTTTGGACTGTCGAAAAATTGATTCAAAATTTCATTTGGATTGTGCCTCATGTTAAATAACTACATTTTAAAGCCTCAATGTGACCAAAATTGCCATTTTTGCAGACTTTTTCTCCTACTCAGAAGCTTCTATTTCGACCAATTTCAGGCATTAAAATTACTCTAAACACACTCATTTTAGTTCTAAGAGTTCGAATTCACATGCGATAGTCATTTACAGTCAATAAGTTAAACATTAAAAAATTATAATTTCTGACCATCTGGAGAAAATTCGACAGGTCACGGGTCATCGTTCTTCATCAGAAAATTGATTTTTTGGACTGTTGAAAAATTGATTCAAAATGTCATTTGGATTGTGCCTCATGTTGAATAACTACTTTTTAAAGCCTCAATGTGACCAAAATTGCCATTTTTACAAACTTTTTCTCCTTTTCAGAAGCTTCTATTTCGACCAATTTCAGGCATTAAAATGACTCTAAACACACTAATTGTAATTCTAAGAGTTCTAATTCACATGCAATAGTCATTTGCAGTCAAAAAATTAAACATTAAAAAATTACCATTTCTGACCATCTGGAGAAAATTCGACAGGTCACGGGTCATCGTTTTTCATCAGAAAATTGATTTTTTGGACTGTCGAAAAATTGATTCGAAATTTCATTTGGATTGTGCCTCATGTTGAATAAATACATTTTAAAGCCTCAATGTGACCAAAATTGCCATTTTTACAGACTTTTTCTCCTACTCAGAAGCTTCTATTTCGACCAATTTCAGGCATTAAAATTACTCTAAACACACTAATTTTAGTTCTAAGAGTTCTAATTCACATGCGATAGTCATTTACAGTCAATAGGTTAAACATTAAAAAATTACCATTTCTGACCATCTGGAGAAAATTCGACAGGTCACGGGTCATCGTTTTTCATCAGAAAATTGCTTTTTTGGACTGTCGAAAAATTGATTCAAAATTTCATTTGGATTGTCCCTTCTGTTAAATAACTAGGTTTTAAAGCCTCGATGTGACCAAAATTGCCCTTTTTACAGACTTTTTCTCCTACTCAGAAGCTTCTATTTCGACCAATTTCAGGCATTAAAATGACTCTAAACACACTAATTTTAATTCTAAGAGTTCTAATTCACATGCAATAGTCATTTGCAGTAAAAAAACTTAAACATTAAAAAATTACCATTTCTGACCATCTGGAGAAAATTCGACAGGTCACGGGTCATCGTTTTTCATCAGAAAATTGATTTTTTGGACTGTCGAAAAATTGATTCAAAATTTCATTTGGATTGTGCCTCATGTTGAATAAATACTTTTTAAAGCCTCAATGTGACCAAAATTGCCATTTTTACAGACTTTTTCTCCTATTTAGAAGCTTCTTTTTCGACCAATTTCAGGCATTAAAATGACTCTAAACACACTAATTTTAGTTCTAAGAGTTCTAATTCACATGCGATAGTCATTTACAGTGAATATGTTAAACATTAAAAAATTACCATTTCTGACCATCTGGAGAAAATTCGACAGGTCATCGTTTTTCATCAGAAATTTGATTTTTTGGACTGTCGAAAAATTGATTCAAAATGTCATTTGGATTGTGCCTCATGTTGAATAACTACTTTTTAAAGCCTCAATGTGACCAAAATTGCCATATTTACCGACTTTTTCTCCTACTCAGAAGCTTCTATTTCGAACAATTTCAGGCATTAAAATGACTCTAAACACACTAATTTTAGTTCCAAGAGTTCTAATTCATATGCGATAGAATTTACATTCAATAAATTAAACATTTAAAAATTATCATTTCTGACCATCTGGTGAAAATTCGACAGGTCACGGGTCATCGTTTTTCAGCAGAAAATTGATTTTTTGGACTGTCGAAAAATTGATTCAAAATTTCATTTGGATTGTCCCTTCTGTTAAATAACTAGGTTTTAAAGCCTCGATGTGACCAAAATTGCCCTTTTTACAGACTTTTTCTCCTACTCAGAAGCTTCTATTTCGACCAATTTCAGGCATTAAAATGACTCTAAACACACTAATTTTAATTCTAAGAGTTCTAATTCACATGCAATAGTCATTTGCAGTCAATAAATTAAAAATTAAAAAATTACCATTTCTGACCATCTGGAGAAAATTCGACAGGTCACGGGTCATCGTTTTTCATCAGAAAATTGATTTTTTGGACTGTCGAAAAATTGATTCAAAATTTCATTTGGATTGTGCCTCATGTTGAATAAATACATTTTAAAGCCTCAATGTGACCAAAATTGCCATTTTTACAGACTTTTTCTCCTACTCAGAAGCTTCTATTTCGAACCATTTCAGGCATTAAAATGACTCTAAACACACTAATTTTAGTTCTAAGAGTTCTAATTCACATGCGATAGTCATTTACAGTCAATAAGTTAAACATTAAAAAATTATCATTTCTGACCATCTGGAGAAAATTCGACAGGTCACGGGTCATCGTTTTTCATAAGAAAATTGATTTTTTTGGATTGTCGAAAAATTGATCCAAAATGTCATTTGGATTGTCCCTCCTGTTGAATAACTACTTTTTAAAGCCTCAATGTGACCAAAATTGCCATTTTTACAGACTTTTTCTCTTACTCAGAAGCTTCTATTTCGAACAATTTCAGGCATTAACATGACTCTAAACACACTAATTTTAGTTCTAAGAGTTCTAATTCACATGCGATAGTCATTTACAGTCAATAAGTTAAACATTAAAAAATTACCATTTCTGACCATCTGGAGAAAATTCGACAGGTCATGGGTCATCGTTTTTCATCATAAAATTGATTTTTTGGACTGTCGAAAAATTGATTCAAAATTTCATTTGGATTGTGCCTCATGTTAAATAACTACATTTTAAAGCCTCAATGTGACCAAAATTGCCATTTTTGCAGACTTTTTCTCCTACTCAGAAGCTTCTATTTCGACCAATTTCAGGCATTAAAATTACTCTAAACACACTCATTTTAGTTCTAAGAGTTCGAATTCACATGCGATAGTCATTTACAGTCAATAAGTTAAACATTAAAAAATTATAATTTCTGACCATCTGGAGAAAATTCGACAGGTCACGGGTCATCGTTTTTCATCAGAAAATTGATTTTTTGGACTGTCGAAAAATTGATTCAAAATTTCATTTGGATTGTGCCTCATGTTGAATAAATACATTTTAAAGCCTCAATGTGACCAAAATTGCCATTTTTACAGACTTTTTCTCCTACTCAGAAGCTTCTATTTCGAACCATTTCAGGCATTAAAATGACTCTAAACACACTAATTTTATTTCTAAGAGTTCTAATTCACATGCGATAGTCATTTACAGTCAATAAGTTAAACATTAAAAAATTACCATTTCTGACCATCTGGAGAAAATTCGACAGGTCACGGGTCATCGTTTTTCATCAGAAAATTGATTTTTTGGACTGTCGAAAAATTGATTCGAAATTTCATTTGGATTGTGCCTCATGTTGAATAAATACATTTTAAAGCCTCAATGTGACCAAAATTGCCATTTTTACAGACTTTTTCTCCTACTCAGAAGCTTCTATTTCGACCAATTTCAGGCATTAAAATGACTCTAAACACACTAATTTTAGTTCTAAGAGTTCTAATTCACATGCGATAGTCATTTACAGTCAATAGGTTAAACATTAAAAAATTACCATTTCTGACCATCTGGAGAAAATTCGACAGGTCACGGGTCATCGTTTTTCATCAGAAAATTGCTTTTTTGGACTGTCGAAAAATTGATTCAAAATTTCATTTGGATTGTCCCTTCTGTTGAATAACTAGGTTTTAAAGCCTCGATGTGACCAAAATTGCCCTTTTTACAGACTTTTTCTCCTACTCAGAAGCTTCTATTTCGACCAATTTCAGGCATTAAAATGACTCTAAACACACTAATTTTAATTCTAAGAGTTCTAATTCACATGCAATAGTCATTTGCAGTAAAAAAACTTAAACATTAAAAAATTACCATTTCTGACCATCTGGAGAAAATTCGACAGGTCACGGGTCATCGTTTTTCATCAGAAAATTGATTTTTTTGGACTGTCGAAAATTTGATCCAAAATGTCATTTGGATTGTCCCTCCTGTTGAATAACTACTTTTTAAAGCCTCAATGTGACCAAAATTGCCATTTTTACAGACTTTTTCTCCTACTCAGAAGCTTCTATTTCGACCAATTTCAGGCATTAAAATGACTCTAAACACACTAATTTTAGTTCTAAGAGTTCTAATTCACATGCGATAGTCATTTACAGTCAATAAGTTAAACATTAAAAAATTACCATTTCTGACGATCTGGAGAAAATTCGACAGGTCACGGGTCATCGTTTTTCATCAGAAAATTGATTTTTTTAGACTGTCGAAAAATTGATCCAAAATGGCATTTGGATTGTCCCTCCTGTTGAATAACTACTTTTTAAAGCCTCAATGTGACCAAAATTGCCATTTTTGCAGACTTTTTCTCCTACTCAGAAGCTTCTATTTCGACCAATTTCAGGCATTAAAATGACTCTAAACACACTAATTTTAGTTCTAAGAGTTCTAATTCACATGCAATAGTCATTTACAGTCAATAAGTTAAACATTAAAAAATTATAATTTCTGACCATCTGGAGAAAATTCGACAGGTCACGGGTCATCGTTTTTCATCAGAAAATTGATTTTTTGGACTGTCGAAAAATTGATTTAAAATGTCATTTGGATTGTGCCTCATGTTGAATAACTACTTTTTAAAGCCTCAATGTGACCAAAATTGCCCTTTTTACAGACTTTTTCTCCTACTCAGAAGCTTCTATTTCGACCAATTTCAGGCATTAAAATGACTCTAAACACACTAATTTTAATTCTAAGAGTTCTAATTCACATGCAATAGTCATTTGCAGTAAAAAAACTTAAACATTAAAAAATTACCATTTCTGACCATCTGGAGAAAATTCGACAGGTCACGGGTCATCGTTTTTCATCAGAAAATTGATTTTTTGGACTGTCGAAAAATTGATTCAAAATTTCATTTGGATTGTGCCTCATGTTGAATAAATACTTTTTAAAGCCTCAATGTGACCAAAATTGCCATTTTTACAGACTTTTTCTCCTATTTAGAAGCTTCTTTTTCGACCAATTTCAGGCATTAAAATGACTCTAAACACACTAATTTTAGTTCTAAGAGTTCTAATTCACATGCGATAGTCATTTACAGTGAATAAGTTAAACATTAAAAAATTACCATTTCTGACCATCTGGAGAAAATTCGACAGGTCACGGGTCATCGTTTTTCATCAGAAATTTGATTTTTTGGACTGTCGAAAAATTGATTCAAAATGTCATTTGGATTGTGCCTCATGTTGAATAACTACTTTTTAAAGCCTCAATGTGACCAAAATTGCCATATTTACCGACTTTTTCTCCTACTCAGAAGCTTCTATTTCGAACAATTTCAGGCATTAAAATGACTCTAAACACACTAATTTTAGTTCCAAGAGTTCTAATTCATATGCGATAGAATTTACATTCAATAAATTAAACATTTAAAAATTATCATTTCTGACCATCTGGTGAAAATTCGACAGGTCACGGGTCATCGTTTTTCAGCAGAAAATTGATTTTTTGGACTGTCGAAAAATTGATTCAAAATTTCATTTGGATTGTCCCTTCTGTTAAATAACTAGGTTTTAAAGCCTCGATGTGACCAAAATTGCCCTTTTTACAGACTTTTTCTCCTACTCAGAAGCTTCTATTTCGACCAATTTCAGGCATTAAAATGACTCTAAACACACTAATTTTAATTCTAAGAGTTCTAATTCACATGCAATAGTCATTTGCAGTAAAAAAACTTAAACATTAAAAAATTACCATTTCTGACCATCTGGAGAAAATTCGACAGGTCACGGGTCATCGTTTTTCATCAGAAAATTGATTTTTTGGACTGTCGAAAAATTGATTCAAAATTTCATTTGGATTGTGCCTCATGTTGAATAAATACATTTTAAAGCCTCAATGTGACCAAAATTGCCATTTTTACAGACTTTTTCTCCTACTCCGAAGCTTCTATTTCGAACCATTTCAGGCATTAAAATGACTCTAAACACACTAATTTTAGTTCTAAGAGTTCTAATTCACATGCGATAGTCATTTACAGTCAATAAGTTCAACATTAAAAAATTACCATTTCTGACCATCTGGAGAAAATTCGACAGGTCACGGGTCATCGTTTTTCATCATAAAATTGATTTTTTGGACTGTCGAAAAATTGATTCAAAATTTCATTTGGATTGTGCCTCATGTTGAATAAATACATTTTAAAGCCCCAATGTGACCAAAATTGCCATTTTTACAGACTTTTTCTCCTACTCAGAAGTTTCTATTTCGACCAATTTCAGGCATTAAAATGACTCTAAACACACTAATTTTAGTTCTAAGAGTTCTAATTCACATGCGATAGTCATTTACAGTCAATAAGTTAAACATTAAAAAATTACCATTTCTGACCATCTGGAGAAAATTCGACAGGTCACGGGTCATTGTTTTTCATCAGAAATTTGATTTTTTGGACTGTCGAAAAATTGATTCAAAATGTCATTTGGATTGTGCCTCATGTTGAATAACTACTTTTTAAAGCCTCAATGTGACCAAAATTGCCATTTTTACAGACTTTTTCTCCTACTCAGAAGCTTCTATTTCGACCAATTTCAGGCATTAAAATGACTCTAAACACACTAATTTTAGTTCTAAGAGTTCTAATTCACATGCGATAGTCATTTACAGTCAATAGGTTAAACATTAAAAAATTACCATTTCTGACCATCTGGAGAAAATTTGACAGGTCACGGGTCATCGTTTTTCATCAGCAAATTGCTTTTTTGGACTGTCGAAAAATTGATTCAAAATTTCATTTGGATTGTCCCTTCTGTTGAATAACTAGGTTTTAAAGCCTCGATGTGACCAAAATTGCCCTTTTTACAGACTTTTTCTTCTACTCAGAAGCTTCTATTTCGACCAATTTCAGGCATTAAAATGACTCTAAACACACTAATTTTAGTTCTAAGAGTTCTAATTCACATGCGATAGTCATTTACAGTCAATAAGTTAAACATTAAAAAATTATCATTTCTGACCATCTGGAGAAAATTCGACAGGTCACGGGTCATCGTTTTTCAGCAGAAAATTGATTTTTTGGACTGTCGAAAAATTGATTCAAAATTTCATTTGGATTGTCCCTTCTGTTAAATAACTAGGTTTTAAAGCCTCGATGTGACCAAAATTGCCCTTTTTACAGACTTTTTCTCCTACTCAGAAGCTTCTATTTCGACCAATTTCAGGCATTAAAATGACTCTAAACACACTAATTTTAATTCTAAGAGTTCTAATTCACATGCAATAGTCATTTGCAGTAAAAAAACTTAAACATTAAAAAATTACCATTTCTGACCATCTGGAGAAAATTCGACAGGTCACGGGTCATCGTTTTTCATCAGAAAATTGATTTTTTGGACTGTCGAAAAATTGATTCAAAATTTCATTTGGATTGTGCCTCATGTTGAATAAATACATTTTAAAGCCTCAATGTGACCAAAATTGCCATTTTTACAGACTTTTTCTCCTACTCCGAAGCTTCTATTTCGAACCATTTCAGGCATTAAAATGACTCTAAACACACTAATTTTAGTTCTAAGAGTTCTAATTCACATGCGATAGTCATTTACAGTCAATAAGTTCAACATTAAAAAATTACCATTTCTGACCATCTGGAGAAAATTCGACAGGTCACGGGTCATCGTTTTTCATCATAAAATTGATTTTTTGGACTGTCGAAAAATTGATTCAAAATTTCATTTGGATTGTGCCTCATGTTGAATAAATACATTTTAAAGCCCCAATGTGACCAAAATTGCCATTTTTACAGACTTTTTCTCCTACTCAGAAGTTTCTATTTCGACCAATTTCAGGCATTAAAATGACTCTAAACACACTAATTTTAGTTCTAAGAGTTCTAATTCACATGCGATAGTCATTTACAGTCAATAAGTTAAACATTAAAAAATTACCATTTCTGACCATCTGGAGAAAATTCGACAGGTCACGGGTCATCGTTTTTCATCAGAAATTTGATTTTTTGGACTGTCGAAAAATTGATTCAAAATGTCATTTGGATTGTGCCTCATGTTGAATAACTACTTTTTAAAGCCTCAATGTGACCAAAATTGCCATTTTTACAGACTTTTTCTCCTACTCAGAAGCTTCTATTTCGACCAATTTCAGGCATTAAAATGACTCTAAACACACTAATTTTAGTTCTAAGAGTTCTAATTCACATGCGATAGTCATTTACAGTCAATAGGTTAAACATTAAAAAATTACCATTTCTGACCATCTGGAGAAAATTCGACAGGTCACGGGTCATCGTTTTTCATCAGCAAATTGCTTTTTTGGACTGTCGAAAAATTGATTCAAAATTTCATTTGGATTGTCCCTTCTGTTGAATAACTAGGTTTTAAAGCCTCGATGTGACCAAAATTGCCCTTTTTACAGACTTTTTCTTCTACTCAGAAGCTTCTATTTCGACCAATTTCAGGCATTAAAATGACTCTAAACACACTAATTTTAGTTCTAAGAGTTCTAATTCACATGCGATAGTCATTTACAGTCAATAAGTTAAACATTAAAAAATTATCATTTCTGACCATCTGGAGAAAATTCGACAGGTCACGGGTCATCGTTTTTCATAAGAAAATTGATTTTTTTGGATTGTCGAAAAATTGATCCAAAATGTCATTTGGATTGTCCCTCCTGTTGAATAACTACTTTTTAAAGCCTCAATGTGACCAAAATTGCCATTTTTACAGACTTTTTCTCCTACTCAGAAGCTTCTATTTCGAACAATTTCAGGCATTAAAATGACTCTAAACACACTAATTTTAGTTCTAAGAGTTCTAATTCACATGCGATAGTCATTTACAGTCAATAAGTTAAACATTAAAAAATTACCATTTCTGACCATCTGGAGAAAATTCGACAGGTCATGGGTCATCGTTTTTCATCATAAAATTGATTTTTTGGACTGTCGAAAAATTGATTCAAAATTTCATTTGGATTGTGCCTCATGTTAAATAACTACATTTTAAAGCCTCAATGTGACCAAAATTGCCATTTTTGCAGACTTTTTCTCCTACTCAGAAGCTTCTATTTCGACCAATTTCAGGCATTAAAATTACTCTAAACACACTCATTTTAGTTCTAAGAGTTCGAATTCACATGCGATAGTCATTTACAGTCAATAAGTTAAACATTAAAAAATTATAATTTCTGACCATCTGGAGAAAATTCGACAGGTCACGGGTCATCGTTTTTCATCAGAAAATTGATTTTTTGGACTGTCGAAAAATTGATTCAAAATTTCATTTGGATTGTGCCTCATGTTGAATAAATACATTTTAAAGCCTCAATGTGACCAAAATTGCCATTTTTACAGACTTTTTCTCCTACTCAGAAGCTTCTATTTCGAACCATTTCAGGCATTAAAATGACTCTAAACACACTAATTTTATTTCTAAGAGTTCTAATTCACATGCGATAGTCATTTACAGTCAATAAGTTAAACATTAAAAAATTACCATTTCTGACCATCTGGAGAAAATTCGACAGGTCACGGGTCATCGTTTTTCATCAGAAAATTGATTTTTTGGACTGTCGAAAAATTGATTCGAAATTTCATTTGGATTGTGCCTCATGTTGAATAAATACATTTTAAAGCCTCAATGTGACCAAAATTGCCATTTTTACAGACTTTTTCTCCTACTCAGAAGCTTCTATTTCGACCAATTTCAGGCATTAAAATGACTCTAAACACACTAATTTTAGTTCTAAGAGTTCTAATTCACATGCGATAGTCATTTACAGTCAATAGGTTAAACATTAAAAAATTACCATTTCTGACCATCTGGAGAAAATTCGACAGGTCACGGGTCATCGTTTTTCATCAGAAAATTGCTTTTTTGGACTGTCGAAAAATTGATTCAAAATTTCATTTGGATTGTCCCTTCTGTTGAATAACTAGGTTTTAAAGCCTCGATGTGACCAAAATTGCCCTTTTTACAGACTTTTTCTCCTACTCAGTAGCTTCTATTTCGACCAATTTCAGGCATTAAAATGACTCTAAACACACTAATTTTAATTCTAAGAGTTCTAATTCGCATGCAATAGTCATTTGCAGTAAAAAAACTTAAACATTAAAAAATTACCATTTCTGACCATCTGGAGAAAATTCGACAGGTCACGGGTCATCGTTTTTCATCAGAAAATTGCTTTTTTGGACTGTCGAAAAATTGATTCAAAATTTCATTTGGATTGTCCCTTCTGTTGAATAACTAGGTTTTAAAGCCTCGATGTGACCAAAATTGCCCTTTTTACAGACTTTTTCTCCTACTCAGAAGCTTCTATTTCGACCAATTTCAGGCATTAAAATGACTCTAAACACACTAATTTTAATTCTAAGAGTTCTAATTCACATGCAATAGTCATTTGCAGTAAAAAAACTTAAACATTAAAAAATTACCATTTCTGACCATCTGGAGAAAATTCGACAGGTCACGGGTCATCGTTTTTCATCAGAAAATTGATTTTTTGGACTGTCGAAAAATTGATTCGAAATTTCATTTGGATTGTGCCTCATGTTGAATAAATACATTTTAAAGCCTCAATGTGACCAAAATTGCCATTTTTACAGACTTTTTCTCCTACTCAGAAGTTTCTATTTCGACCAATTTCAGGCATTAAAATGACTCTAAACACACTAATTTTAGTTCTAAGAGTTCTAATTCACATGCGATAGTCATTTACAGTCAATAAGTTAAACATTAAAAAATTACCATTTCTGACCATCTGGAGAAAATTCGACAGGTCACGGGTCATTGTTTTTCATCAGAAATTTGATTTTTTGGACTGTCGAAAAATTGATTCAAAATGTCATTTGGATTGTGCCTCATGTTGAATAACTACTTTTTAAAGCCTCAATGTGACCAAAATTGCCATTTTTACAGACTTTTTCTCCTACTCAGAAGCTTCTATTTCGACCAATTTCAGGCATTAAAATGACTCTAAACACACTAATTTTAGTTCTAAGAGTTCTAATTCACATGCGATAGTCATTTACAGTCAATAGGTTAAACATTAAAAAATTACCATTTCTGACCATCTGGAGAAAATTCGACAGGTCACGGGTCATCGTTTTTCATCAGCAAATTGCTTTTTTGGACTGTCGAAAAATTGATTCAAAATTTCATTTGGATTGTCCCTTCTGTTGAATAACTAGGTTTTAAAGCCTCGATGTGACCAAAATTGCCCTTTTTACAGACTTTTTCTTCTACTCAGAAGCTTCTATTTCGACCAATTTCAGGCATTAAAATGACTCTAAACACACTAATTTTAGTTCTAAGAGTTCTAATTCACATGCGATAGTCATTTACAGTCAATAAGTTAAACATTAAAAAATTATCATTTCTGACCATCTAGAGAAAATTCGACAGGTCACGGGTCATCGTTTTTCAGCAGAAAATTGATTTTTTGGACTGTCGAAAAATTGATTCAAAATTTCATTTGGATTGTCCCTTCTGTTAAATAACTAGGTTTTAAAGCCTCGATGTGACCAAAATTGCCCTTTTTACAGACTTTTTCTCCTACTCAGAAGCTTCTATTTCGACCAATTTCAGGCATTAAAATGACTCTAAACACACTAATTTTAATTCTAAGAGTTCTAATTCACATGCAATAGTCATTTGCAGTAAAAAAACTTAAACATTAAAAAATTACCATTTCTGACCATCTGGAGAAAATTCGACAGGTCACGGGTCATCGTTTTTCATCAGAAAATTGATTTTTTGGACTGTCGAAAAATTGATTCAAAATTTCATTTGGATTGTGCCTCATGTTGAATAAATACATTTTAAAGCCTCAATGTGACCAAAATTGCCATTTTTACAGACTTTTTCTCCTACTCCGAAGCTTCTATTTCGAACCATTTCAGGCATTAAAATGACTCTAAACACACTAATTTTAGTTCTAAGAGTTCTAATTCACATGCGATAGTCATTTACAGTCAATAAGTTCAACATTAAAAAATTACCATTTCTGACCATCTGGAGAAAATTCGACAGGTCACGGGTCATCGTTTTTCATCATAAAATTGATTTTTTGGACTGTCGAAAAATTGATTCAAAATTTCATTTGGATTGTGCCTCATGTTGAATAAATACATTTTAAAGCCCCAATGTGACCAAAATTGCCATTTTTACAGACTTTTTCTCCTACTCAGAAGTTTCTATTTCGACCAATTTCAGGCATTAAAATGACTCTAAACACACTAATTTTAGTTCTAAGAGTTCTAATTCACATGCGATAGTCATTTACAGTCAATAAGTTAAACATTAAAAAATTACCATTTCTGACCATCTGGAGAAAATTCGACAGGTCACGGGTCATCGTTTTTCATCAGAAATTTGATTTTTTGGACTGTCGAAAAATTGATTCAAAATGTCATTTGGATTGTGCCTCATGTTGAATAACTACTTTTTAAAGCCTCAATGTGACCAAAATTGCCATTTTTACAGACTTTTTCTCCTACTCAGAAGCTTCTATTTCGACCAATTTCAGGCATTAAAATGACTCTAAACACACTAATTTTAGTTCTAAGAGTTCTAATTCACATGCGATAGTCATTTACAGTCAATAGGTTAAACATTAAAAAATTACCATTTCTGACCATCTGGAGAAAATTCGACAGGTCACGGGTCATCGTTTTTCATCAGCAAATTGCTTTTTTGGACTGTCGAAAAATTGATTCAAAATTTCATTTGGATTGTCCCTTCTGTTGAATAACTAGGTTTTAAAGCCTCGATGTGACCAAAATTGCCCTTTTTACAGACTTTTTCTTCTACTCAGAAGCTTCTATTTCGACCAATTTCAGGCATTAAAATGACTCTAAACACACTAATTTTAGTTCTAAGAGTTCTAATTCACATGCGATAGTCATTTACAGTCAATAAGTTAAACATTAAAAAATTATCATTTCTGACCATCTGGAGAAAATTCGACAGGTCACGGGTCATCGTTTTTCATAAGAAAATTGATTTTTTTGGATTGTCGAAAAATTGATCCAAAATGTCATTTGGATTGTCCCTCCTGTTGAATAACTACTTTTTAAAGCCTCAATGTGACCAAAATTGCCATTTTTACAGACTTTTTCTCCTACTCAGAAGCTTCTATTTCGAACAATTTCAGGCATTAAAATGACTCTAAACACACTAATTTTAGTTCTAAGAGTTCTAATTCACATGCGATAGTCATTTACAGTCAATAAGTTAAACATTAAAAAATTACCATTTCTGACCATCTGGAGAAAATTCGACAGGTCATGGGTCATCGTTTTTCATCATAAAATTGATTTTTTGGACTGTCGAAAAATTGATTCAAAATTTCATTTGGATTGTGCCTCATGTTAAATAACTACATTTTAAAGCCTCAATGTGACCAAAATTGCCATTTTTGCAGACTTTTTCTCCTACTCAGAAGCTTCTATTTCGACCAATTTCAGGCATTAAAATTACTCTAAACACACTCATTTTAGTTCTAAGAGTTCGAATTCACATGCGATAGTCATTTACAGTCAATAAGTTAAACATTAAAAAATTATAATTTCTGACCATCTGGAGAAAATTCGACAGGTCACGGGTCATCGTTTTTCATCAGAAAATTGATTTTTTGGACTGTCGAAAAATTGATTCAAAATTTCATTTGGATTGTGCCTCATGTTGAATAAATACATTTTAAAGCCTCAATGTGACCAAAATTGCCATTTTTACAGACTTTTTCTCCTACTCAGAAGCTTCTATTTCGAACCATTTCAGGCATTAAAATGACTCTAAACACACTAATTTTATTTCTAAGAGTTCTAATTCACATGCGATAGTCATTTACAGTCAATAAGTTAAACATTAAAAAATTACCATTTCTGACCATCTGGAGAAAATTCGACAGGTCACGGGTCATCGTTTTTCATCAGAAAATTGATTTTTTGGACTGTCGAAAAATTGATTCGAAATTTCATTTGGATTGTGCCTCATGTTGAATAAATACATTTTAAAGCCTCAATGTGACCAAAATTGCCATTTTTACAGACTTTTTCTCCTACTCAGAAGCTTCTATTTCGACCAATTTCAGGCATTAAAATGACTCTAAACACACTAATTTTAGTTCTAAGAGTTCTAATTCACATGCGATAGTCATTTACAGTCAATAGGTTAAACATTAAAAAATTACCATTTCTGACCATCTGGAGAAAATTCGACAGGTCACGGGTCATCGTTTTTCATCAGAAAATTGCTTTTTTGGACTGTCGAAAAATTGATTCAAAATTTCATTTGGATTGTCCCTTCTGTTGAATAACTAGGTTTTAAAGCCTCGATGTGACCAAAATTGCCCTTTTTACAGACTTTTTCTCCTACTCAGTAGCTTCTATTTCGACCAATTTCAGGCATTAAAATGACTCTAAACACACTAATTTTAATTCTAAGAGTTCTAATTTGCATGCAATAGTCATTTGCAGTAAAAAAACTTAAACATTAAAAAATTACCATTTCTGACCATCTGGAGAAAATTCGACAGGTCACGGGTCATCGTTTTTCATCAGAAAATTGCTTTTTTGGACTGTCGAAAAATTGATTCAAAATTTCATTTGGATTGTCCCTTCTGTTGAATAACTAGGTTTTAAAGCCTCGATGTGACCAAAATTGCCGTTTTTACAGACTTTTTCTCCTACTCAGAAGCTTCTATTTCGACCAATTTCAGGCATTAAAATGACTCTAAACACACTAATTTTAATTCTAAGAGTTCTAATTCACATGCAATAGTCATTTGCAGTAAAAAAACTTAAACATTAAAAAATTACCATTTCTGACCATCTGGAGAAAATTCGACAGGTCACGGGTCATCGTTTTTCATCAGAAAATTGATTTTTTGGACTGTCGAAAAATTGATTCGAAATTTCATTTGGATTGTGCCTCATGTTGAATAAATACATTTTAAAGCCTCAATGTGACCAAAATTGCCATTTTTACAGACTTTTTCTCCTACTCAGAAGCTTCTATTTCGACCAATTTCAGGCATTAAAATGACTCTAAACACACTAATTTTAGTTCTAAGAGTTCTAATTCACATGCAATAGTCATTTGCAGTAAAAAAAACTTAAACATTAAAAAATTACCATTTCTGACCATCTGGAGAAAATTCGACAGGTCACGGGTCATCGTTTTTCATCAGAAAATTGATTTTTTGGACTGTCGAAAAATTGATTCGAAATTTCATTTGGATTGTGCCTCATGTTGAATAAATACATTTTAAAGCCTCAATGTGACCAAAATTGCCATTTTTACAGACTTTTTCTCCTACTCAGAAGCTTCTATTTCGACCAATTTCAGGCATTAAAATGACTCTAAACACACTAATTTTAGTTCTAAGAGTTCTAATTCACATGCGATAGTCATTTACAGTCAATAGGTTAAACATTAAAAAATTACCATTTCTGACCATCTGGAGAAAATTCGACAGGTCACGGGTCATCGTTTTTCATCAGAAAATTGCTTTTTTGGACTGTCGAAAAATTGATTCAAAATTTCATTTGGATTGTCCCTTCTGTTGAATAACTAGGTTTTAAAGCCTCGATGTGACCAAAATTGCCCTTTTTACAGACTTTTTCTCCTACTCAGTAGCTTCTATTTCGACCAATTTCAGGCATTAAAATGACTCTAAACACACTAATTTTAATTCTAAGAGTTCTAATTCGCATGCAATAGTCATTTGCAGTAAAAAAACTTAAACATTAAAAAATTACCATTTCTGACCATCTGGAGAAAATTCGACAGGTCACGGGTCATCGTTTTTCATCAGAAAATTGCTTTTTTGGACTGTCGAAAAATTGATTCAAAATTTCATTTGGATTGTCCCTTCTGTTGAATAACTAGGTTTTAAAGCCTCGATGTGACCAAAATTGCCCTTTTTACAGACTTTTTCTCCTTTTCAGAAGCTTCTATTTCGACCAATTTCAGGCATTAAAATTACTCTAAACACACTAATTTTAATTCTAAGAGTTCTAATTCACATGCAATAGTCATTTGCAGTAAAAAAACTTAAACATTAAAAAATTACCATTTCTGACCATCTGGAGAAAATTCGACAGGTCACGGGTCATCGTTTTTCATCAGAAAATTGATTTTTTGGACTGTCGAAAAATTGATTCGAAATTTCATTTGGATTGTGCCTCATGTTGAATAAATACATTTTAAAGCCTCAATGTGACCAAAATTGCCATTTTTACAGACTTTTTCTCCTACTCAGAAGCTTCTATTTCGACCAATTTCAGGCATTAAAATGACTCTAAACACACTAATTTTAGTTCTAAGAGTTCTAATTCACATGCAATAGTCATTTGCAGTAAAAAAAACTTAAACATTAAAAAATTACCATTTCTGACCATCTGGAGAAAATTCGACAGGTCACGGGTCATCGTTTTTCATCAGAAAATTGATTTTTTGGACTGTCGAAAAATTGATTCAAAATTTCATTTGGATTGTGCCTCATGTTAAATAACTACATTTTAAAGCCTCAATGTGACCAAAATTGCCATTTTTACAGACTTTTTCTCCTACTCAGAAGCTTCTAGTTCGACCAATTTCAGGCACTAAAATGACTCTAAACACTCTAATTTTAGTTCTAAGAGTTCTAATTCACATGCGATAGTCATTTACAGTCAATAAGTTAAACATTAAAAAATTATCATTTCTGACCATCTGGAGAAAATTCGACAGGTCACGGGTCATCGTTTTTCATAAGAAAATTGTTTTTTTTGGATTGTCGAAAAATTGATCCAAAATGTCATTTGGATTGTCCCTCCTGTTGAATAACTACTTTTTAAAGCCTCAATGTGACCAAAATTGCCATTTTTACAGACTTTTTCTCCTACTCAGAAGCTTCTATTTCGAACAATTTCAGGCATTAAAATGACTCTAAACACACTAATTTTAGTTCTAAGAGTTCTAATTCACATGCGATAGTCATTTACAGTCAATAAGTTAAACATTAAAAAATTACCATTTCTGACCATCTGGAGAAAATTCGACAGGTCATGGGTCATCGTTTTTCATCATAAAATTGATTTTTTGGACTGTCGAAAAATTGATTCAAAATTTCATTTGGATTGTGCCTCATGTTAAATAACTACATTTTAAAGCCTCAATGTGACCAAAATTGCCATTTTTGCAGACTTTTTCTCCTACTCAGAAGCTTCTATTTCGACCAATTTCAGGCATTAAAATTACTCTAAACACACTCATTTTAGTTCTAAGAGTTCGAATTCACATGCGATAGTCATTTACAGTCAATAAGTTAAACATTAAAAAATTATAATTTCTGACCATCTGGAGAAAATTCGACAGGTCACGGGTCATCGTTTTTCATCAGAAAATTGATTTTTTGGACTGTCGAAAAATTGATTCAAAATTTCATTTGGATTGTGCCTCATGTTGAATAAATACATTTTAAAGCCTCAATGTGACCAAAATTGCCATTTTTACAGACTTTTTCTCCTACTCAGAATCTTCTATTTCGACCAATTTCAGGCATTAAAATGACTCTAAACACACTAATTTTAGTTCTAAGAGTTCTAATTCACATGCAATAGTCATTTACAGTCAATAAGTTAAACCTTAAAAAAATATAATTTCTGACCATCTGGAGAAAATTCGACAGGTCACGGGTCATCGTTTTTCATCAGAAAATTGCTTTTTTGGACTGTCGAAAAATTGATTCAAAATTTCATTTGGATTGTCCCTTCTGTTGAATAACTAGGTTTTAAAGCCTCGATGTGACCAAAATTGCCCTTTTTACAGACTTTTTCTCCTACTCAGTAGCTTCTATTTCGACCAATTTCAGGCATTAAAATGACTCTAAACACACTAATTTTAATTCTAAGAGTTCTAATTCGCATGCAATAGTCATTTGCAGTAAAAAAACTTAAACATTAAAAAATTACCATTTCTGACCATCTGGAGAAAATTCGACAGGTCACGGGTCATCGTTTTTCATCAGAAAATTGCTTTTTTGGACTGTCGAAAAATTGATTCAAAATTTCATTTGGATTGTCCCTTCTGTTGAATAACTAGGTTTTAAAGCCTCGATGTGACCAAAATTGCCCTTTTTACAGACTTTTTCTCCTACTCAGAAGCTTCTATTTCGACCAATTTCAGGCATTAAAATGACTCTAAACACACTAATTTTAATTCTAAGAGTTCTAATTCACATGCAATAGTCATTTGCAGTAAAAAAACTTAAACATTAAAAAATTACCATTTCTGACCATCTGGAGAAAATTCGACAGGTCACGGGTCATCGTTTTTCATCAGAAAATTGATTTTTTGGACTGTCGAAAAATTGATTCAAAATTTCATTTGGATTGTGCCTCATGTTGAATAAATACTTTTTAAAGCCTCAATGTGACCAAAATTGCCATTTTTACAGACTTTTTCTCCTATTTAGAAGCTTCTTTTTCGACCAATTTCAGGCATTAAAATGACTCTAAACACACTAATTTTAGTTCTAAGAGTTCTAATTCACATGCGATAGTCATTTACAGTGAATAAGTTAAACATTAAAAAATTACCATTTCTGACCATATGGAGAAAATTCGACAGGTCACGGGTCATCGTTTTTCATCAGAAATTTGATTTTTTGGACTGTCGAAAAATTGATTCAAAATGTCATTTGGATTGTGCCTCATGTTGAATAACTACTTTTTAAAGCCTCAATGTGACCAAAATTGCCATATTTACCGACTTTTTCTCCTACTCAGAAGCTTCTATTTCGAACAATTTCAGGCATTAAAATGACTCTAAACACACTAATTTTAGTTCCAAGAGTTCTAATTCATATGCGATAGAATTTACATTCAATAAATTAAACATTTAAAAATTATCATTTCTGACCATCTGGTGAAAATTCGACAGGTCACGGGTCATCGTTTTTCAGCAGAAAATTGATTTTTTGGACTGTCGAAAAATTGATTCAAAATTTCATTTGGATTGTCCCTTCTGTTAAATAACTAGGTTTTAAAGCCTCGATGTGACCAAAATTGCCCTTTTTACAGACTTTTTCTCCTACTCAGAAGCTTCTATTTCGACCAATTTCAGGCATTAAAATGACTCTAAACACACTAATTTTAATTCTAAGAGTTCTAATTCACATGCAATAGTCATTTGCAGTAAAAAAACTTAAACATTAAAAAATTACCATTTCTGACCATCTGGAGAAAATTCGACAGGTCACGGGTCATCGTTTTTCATCAGAAAATTGATTTTTTGGACTGTCGAAAAATTGATTCAAAATTTCATTTGGATTGTGCCTCATGTTGAATAAATACATTTTAAAGCCTCAATGTGACCAAAATTGCCATTTTTACAGACTTTTTCTCCTACTCCGAAGCTTCTATTTCGAACCATTTCAGGCATTAAAATGACTCTAAACACACTAATTTTAGTTCTAAGAGTTCTAATTCACATGCGATAGTCATTTACAGTCAATAAGTTCAACATTAAAAAATTACCATTTCTGACCATCTGGAGAAAATTCGACAGGTCACGGGTCATCGTTTTTCATCATAAAATTGATTTTTTGGACTGTCGAAAAATTGATTCAAAATTTCATTTGGATTGTGCCTCATGTTGAATAAATACATTTTAAAGCCCCAATGTGACCAAAATTGCCATTTTTACAGACTTTTTCTCCTACTCAGAAGTTTCTATTTCGACCAATTTCAGGCATTAAAATGACTCTAAACACACTAATTTTAGTTCTAAGAGTTCTAATTCACATGCGATAGTCATTTACAGTCAATAAGTTAAACATTAAAATATTACCATTTCTGACCATCTGGAGAAAATTCGACAGGTCACGGGTCATCGTTTTTCATCAGAAAATTGCTTTTTTGGACTGTCGAAAAATTGATTCAAAATTTCATTTGGATTGTCCCTTCTGTTGAATAACTAGGTTTTAAAGCCTCGATGTGACCAAAATTGCCCTTTTTACAGACTTTTTCTTCTACTCAGAAGCTTCTATTTCGACCAATTTCAGGCATTAAAATGACTCTAAACACACTAATTTTAATTCTAAGAGTTCTAATTCACATGCAATAGTCATTTGCAGTAAAAAAAACTTAAACATTAAAAAATTACCATTTCTGACCATCTGGAGAAAATTCGACAGGTCACGGGTCATCGTTTTTCATCAGAAAATTGATTTTTTGGACTGTCGAAAAATTGATTCAAAATTTCATTTGGATTGTGCCTCATGTTAAATAACTACATTTTAAAGCCTCAATGTGACCAAAATTGCCATTTTTACAGACTTTTTCTCCTACTCAGAAGCTTCTAGTTCGACCAATTTCAGGCACTAAAATGACTCTAAACACTCTAATTTTAGTTCTAAGAGTTCTAATTCACATGCGATAGTCATTTACAGTCAATAAGTTAAACATTAAAAAATTATCATTTCTGACCATCTGGAGAAAATTCGACAGGTCACGGGTCATCGTTTTTCATAAGAAAATTGATTTTTTTGGATTGTCGAAAAATTGATCCAAAATGTCATTTGGATTGTCCCTCCTGTTGAATAACTACTTTTTAAAGCCTCAATGTGACCAAAATTGCCATTTTTACAGACTTTTTCTCCTACTCAGAAGCTTCTATTTCGAACAATTTCAGGCATTAAAATGACTCTAAACACACTAATTTTAGTTCTAAGAGTTCTAATTCACATGCGATAGTCATTTACAGTCAATAAGTTAAACATTAAAAAATTACCATTTCTGACCATCTGGAGAAAATTCGACAGGTCATGGGTCATCGTTTTTCATCATAAAATTGATTTTTTGGACTGTCGAAAAATTGATTCAAAATTTCATTTGGATTGTGCCTCATGTTAAATAACTACATTTTAAAGCCTCAATGTGACCAAAATTGCCATTTTTGCAGACTTTTTCTCCTACTCAGAAGCTTCTATTTCGACCAATTTCAGGCATTAAAATTACTCTAAACACACTCATTTTAGTTCTAAGAGTTCGAATTCACATGCGATAGTCATTTACAGTCAATAAGTTAAACATTAAAAAATTATAATTTCTGACCATCTGGAGAAAATTCGACAGGTCACGGGTCATCGTTTTTCATCAGAAAATTGATTTTTTGGACTGTCGAAAAATTGATTCAAAATTTCATTTGGATTGTGCCTCATGTTGAATAAATACATTTTAAAGCCTCAATGTGACCAAAATTGCCATTTTTACAGACTTTTTCTCCTACTCAGAAGCTTCTATTTCGAACCATTTCAGGCATTAAAATGACTCTAAACACACTAATTTTATTTCTAAGAGTTCTAATTCACATGCGATAGTCATTTACAGTCAATAAGTTAAACATTAAAAAATTACCATTTCTGACCATCTGGAGAAAATTCGACAGGTCACGGGTCATCGTTTTTCATCAGAAAATTGATTTTTTGGACTGTCGAAAAATTGATTCGAAATTTCATTTGGATTGTGCCTCATGTTGAATAAATACATTTTAAAGCCTCAATGTGACCAAAATTGCCATTTTTACAGACTTTTTCTCCTACTCAGAAGCTTCTATTTCGACCAATTTCAGGCATTAAAATGACTCTAAACACACTAATTTTAGTTCTAAGAGTTCTAATTCACATGCGATAGTCATTTACAGTCAATAGGTTAAACATTAAAAAATTACCATTTCTGACCATCTGGAGAAAATTCGACAGGTCACGGGTCATCGTTTTTCATCAGAAAATTGCTTTTTTGGACTGTCGAAAAATTGATTCAAAATTTCATTTGGATTGTCCCTTCTGTTGAATAACTAGGTTTTAAAGCCTCGATGTGACCAAAATTGCCCTTTTTACAGACTTTTTCTCCTACTCAGTAGCTTCTATTTCGACCAATTTCAGGCATTAAAATGACTCTAAACACACTAATTTTAATTCTAAGAGTTCTAATTCGCATGCAATAGTCATTTGCAGTAAAAAAACTTAAACATTAAAAAATTACCATTTCTGACCATCTGGAGAAAATTCGACAGGTCACGGGTCATCGTTTTTCATCAGAAAATTGCTTTTTTGGACTGTCGAAAAATTGATTCAAAATTTCATTTGGATTGTCCCTTCTGTTGAATAACTAGGTTTTAAAGCCTCGATGTGACCAAAATTGCCCTTTTTACAGACTTTTTCTCCTACTCAGAAGCTTCTATTTCGACCAATTTCAGGCATTAAAATGACTCTAAACACACTAATTTTAATTCTAAGAGTTCTAATTCACATGCAATAGTCATTTGCAGTAAAAAAACTTAAACATTAAAAAATTACCATTTCTGACCATCTGGAGAAAATTCGACAGGTCACGGGTCATCGTTTTTCATCAGAAAATTGATTTTTTGGACTGTCGAAAAATTGATTCGAAATTTCATTTGGATTGTGCCTCATGTTGAATAAATACATTTTAAAGCCTCAATGTGACCAAAATTGCCATTTTTACAGACTTTTTCTCCTACTCAGAAGCTTCTAGTTCGACCAATTTCAGGCACTAAAATGACTCTAAACACTCTAATTTTAGTTCTAAGAGTTCTAATTCACATGCGATAGTCATTTACAGTCAATAAGTTAAACATTAAAAAATTATCATTTCTGACCATCTGGAGAAAATTCGACAGGTCACGGGTCATCGTTTTTCATAAGAAAATTGATTTTTTTGGATTGTCGAAAAATTGATCCAAAATGTCATTTGGATTGTCCCTCCTGTTGAATAACTACTTTTTAAAGCCTCAATGTGACCAAAATTGCCATTTTTACAGACTTTTTCTCCTACTCAGAAGCTTCTATTTCGAACAATTTCAGGCATTAAAATGACTCTAAACACACTAATTTTAGTTCTAAGAGTTCTAATTCACATGCGATAGTCATTTACAGTCAATAAGTTAAACATTAAAAAATTACCATTTCTGACCATCTGGAGAAAATTCGACAGGTCATGGGTCATCGTTTTTCATCATAAAATTGATTTTTTGGACTGTCGAAAAATTGATTCAAAATTTCATTTGGATTGTGCCTCATGTTAAATAACTACATTTTAAAGCCTCAATGTGACCAAAATTGCCATTTTTGCAGACTTTTTCTCCTACTCAGAAGCTTCTATTTCGACCAATTTCAGGCATTAAAATTACTCTAAACACACTCATTTTAGTTCTAAGAGTTCGAATTCACATGCGATAGTCATTTACAGTCAATAAGTTAAACATTAAAAAATTATAATTTCTGACCATCTGGAGAAAATTCGACAGGTCACGGGTCATCGTTTTTCATCAGAAAATTGATTTTTTGGACTGTCGAAAAATTGATTCAAAATTTCATTTGGATTGTGCCTCATGTTGAATAAATACATTTTAAAGCCTCAATGTGACCAAAATTGCCATTTTTACAGACTTTTTCTCCTACTCAGAAGCTTCTATTTCGAACCATTTCAGGCATTAAAATGACTCTAAACACACTAATTTTATTTCTAAGAGTTCTAATTCACATGCGATAGTCATTTACAGTCAATAAGTTAAACATTAAAAAATTACCATTTCTGACCATCTGGAGAAAATTCGACAGGTCACGGGTCATCGTTTTTCATCAGAAAATTGATTTTTTGGACTGTCGAAAAATTGATTCGAAATTTCATTTGGATTGTGCCTCATGTTGAATAAATACATTTTAAAGCCTCAATGTGACCAAAATTGCCATTTTTACAGACTTTTTCTCCTACTCAGAAGCTTCTATTTCGACCAATTTCAGGCATTAAAATGACTCTAAACACACTAATTTTAGTTCTAAGAGTTCTAATTCACATGCGATAGTCATTTACAGTCAATAGGTTAAACATTAAAAAATTACCATTTCTGACCATCTGGAGAAAATTCGACAGGTCACGGGTCATCGTTTTTCATCAGAAAATTGCTTTTTTGGACTGTCGAAAAATTGATTCAAAATTTCATTTGGATTGTCCCTTCTGTTGAATAACTAGGTTTTAAAGCCTCGATGTGACCAAAATTGCCCTTTTTACAGACTTTTTCTCCTACTCAGTAGCTTCTATTTCGACCAATTTCAGGCATTAAAATGACTCTAAACACACTAATTTTAATTCTAAGAGTTCTAATTCGCATGCAATAGTCATTTGCAGTAAAAAAACTTAAACATTAAAAAATTACCATTTCTGACCATCTGGAGAAAATTCGACAGGTCACGGGTCATCGTTTTTCATCAGAAAATTGCTTTTTTGGACTGTCGAAAAATTGATTCAAAATTTCATTTGGATTGTCCCTTCTGTTGAATAACTAGGTTTTAAAGCCTCGATGTGACCAAAATTGCCCTTTTTACAGACTTTTTCTCCTACTCAGAAGCTTCTATTTCGACCAATTTCAGGCATTAAAATGACTCTAAACACACTAATTTTAATTCTAAGAGTTCTAATTCACATGCAATAGTCATTTGCAGTAAAAAAACTTAAACATTAAAAAATTACCATTTCTGACCATCTGGAGAAAATTCGACAGGTCACGGGTCATCGTTTTTCATCAGAAAATTGATTTTTTGGACTGTCGAAAAATTGATTCGAAATTTCATTTGGATTGTGCCTCATGTTGAATAAATACATTTTAAAGCCTCAATGTGACCAAAATTGCCATTTTTACAGACTTTTTCTCCTACTCAGAAGCTTCTATTTCGACCAATTTCAGGCATTAAAATGACTCTAAACACACTAATTTTAGTTCTAAGAGTTCTAATTCACATGCAATAGTCATTTGCAGTAAAAAAAACTTAAACATTAAAAAATTACCATTTCTGACCATCTGGAGAAAATTCGACAGGTCACGGGTCATCGTTTTTCATCAGAAAATTGATTTTTTGGACTGTCGAAAAATTGATTCAAAATTTCATTTGGATTGTGCCTCATGTTAAATAACTACATTTTAAAGCCTCAATGTGACCAAAATTGCCATTTTTACAGACTTTTTCTCCTACTCAGAAGCTTCTAGTTCGACCAATTTCAGGCACTAAAATGACTCTAAACACTCTAATTTTAGTTCTAAGAGTTCTAATTCACATGCGATAGTCATTTACAGTCAATAAGTTAAACATTAAAAAATTATCATTTCTGACCATCTGGAGAAAATTCGACAGGTCACGGGTCATCGTTTTTCATAAGAAAATTGTTTTTTTTGGATTGTCGAAAAATTGATCCAAAATGTCATTTGGATTGTCCCTCCTGTTGAATAACTACTTTTTAAAGCCTCAATGTGACCAAAATTGCCATTTTTACAGACTTTTTCTCCTACTCAGAAGCTTCTATTTCGAACAATTTCAGGCATTAAAATGACTCTAAACACACTAATTTTAGTTCTAAGAGTTCTAATTCACATGCGATAGTCATTTACAGTCAATAAGTTAAACATTAAAAAATTACCATTTCTGACCATCTGGAGAAAATTCGACAGGTCATGGGTCATCGTTTTTCATCATAAAATTGATTTTTTGGACTGTCGAAAAATTGATTCAAAATTTCATTTGGATTGTGCCTCATGTTAAATAACTACATTTTAAAGCCTCAATGTGACCAAAATTGCCATTTTTGCAGACTTTTTCTCCTACTCAGAAGCTTCTATTTCGACCAATTTCAGGCATTAAAATTACTCTAAACACACTCATTTTAGTTCTAAGAGTTCGAATTCACATGCGATAGTCATTTACAGTCAATAAGTTAAACATTAAAAAATTATAATTTCTGACCATCTGGAGAAAATTCGACAGGTCACGGGTCATCGTTTTTCATCAGAAAATTGATTTTTTGGACTGTCGAAAAATTGATTCAAAATTTCATTTGGATTGTGCCTCATGTTGAATAAATACATTTTAAAGCCTCAATGTGACCAAAATTGCCATTTTTACAGACTTTTTCTCCTACTCAGAATCTTCTATTTCGACCAATTTCAGGCATTAAAATGACTCTAAACACACTAATTTTAGTTCTAAGAGTTCTAATTCACATGCAATAGTCATTTACAGTCAATAAGTTAAACCTTAAAAAAATATAATTTCTGACCATCTGGAGAAAATTCGACAGGTCACGGGTCATCGTTTTTCATCAGAAAATTGCTTTTTTGGACTGTCGAAAAATTGATTCAAAATTTCATTTGGATTGTCCCTTCTGTTGAATAACTAGGTTTTAAAGCCTCGATGTGACCAAAATTGCCCTTTTTACAGACTTTTTCTCCTACTCAGTAGCTTCTATTTCGACCAATTTCAGGCATTAAAATGACTCTAAACACACTAATTTTAATTCTAAGAGTTCTAATTCGCATGCAATAGTCATTTGCAGTAAAAAAACTTAAACATTAAAAAATTACCATTTCTGACCATCTGGAGAAAATTCGACAGGTCACGGGTCATCGTTTTTCATCAGAAAATTGCTTTTTTGGACTGTCGAAAAATTGATTCAAAATTTCATTTGGATTGTCCCTTCTGTTGAATAACTAGGTTTTAAAGCCTCGATGTGACCAAAATTGCCCTTTTTACAGACTTTTTCTCCTACTCAGAAGCTTCTATTTCGACCAATTTCAGGCATTAAAATGACTCTAAACACACTAATTTTAATTCTAAGAGTTCTAATTCACATGCAATAGTCATTTGCAGTAAAAAAACTTAAACATTAAAAAATTACCATTTCTGACCATCTGGAGAAAATTCGACAGGTCACGGGTCATCGTTTTTCATCAGAAAATTGATTTTTTGGACTGTCGAAAAATTGATTCAAAATTTCATTTGGATTGTGCCTCATGTTGAATAAATACTTTTTAAAGCCTCAATGTGACCAAAATTGCCATTTTTACAGACTTTTTCTCCTATTTAGAAGCTTCTTTTTCGACCAATTTCAGGCATTAAAATGACTCTAAACACACTAATTTTAGTTCTAAGAGTTCTAATTCACATGCGATAGTCATTTACAGTGAATAAGTTAAACATTAAAAAATTACCATTTCTGACCATCTGGAGAAAATTCGACAGGTCACGGGTCATCGTTTTTCATCAGAAATTTGATTTTTTGGACTGTCGAAAAATTGATTCAAAATGTCATTTGGATTGTGCCTCATGTTGAATAACTACTTTTTAAAGCCTCAATGTGACCAAAATTGCCATATTTACCGACTTTTTCTCCTACTCAGAAGCTTCTATTTCGAACAATTTCAGGCATTAAAATGACTCTAAACACACTAATTTTAGTTCCAAGAGTTCTAATTCATATGCGATAGAATTTACATTCAATAAATTAAACATTTAAAAATTATCATTTCTGACCATCTGGTGAAAATTCGACAGGTCACGGGTCATCGTTTTTCAGCAGAAAATTGATTTTTTGGACTGTCGAAAAATTGATTCAAAATTTCATTTGGATTGTCCCTTCTGTTAAATAACTAGGTTTTAAAGCCTCGATGTGACCAAAATTGCCCTTTTTACAGACTTTTTCTCCTACTCAGAAGCTTCTATTTCGACCAATTTCAGGCATTAAAATGACTCTAAACACACTATTTTTAATTCTAAGAGTTCTAATTCACATGCAATAGTCATTTGCAGTAAAAAAACTTAAACATTAAAAAATTACCATTTCTGACCATCTGGAGAAAATTCGACAGGTCACGGGTCATCGTTTTTCATCAGAAAATTGATTTTTTGGACTGTCGAAAAATTGATTCAAAATTTCATTTGGATTGTGCCTCATGTTGAATAAATACTTTTTAAAGCCTCAATGTGACCAAAATTGCCATTTTTACAGACTTTTTCTCCTATTTAGAAGCTTCTTTTTCGACCAATTTCAGGCATTAAAATGACTCTAAACACACTAATTTTAGTTCTAAGAGTTCTAATTCACATGCGATAGTCATTTACAGTGAATAAGTTAAACATTAAAAAATTACCATTTCTGACCATCTGGAGAAAATTCGACAGGTCACGGGTCATCGTTTTTCATAAGAAAATTGATTTTTTTGGATTGTCGAAAAATTGATCCAAAATGTCATTTGGATTGTCCCTCCTGTTGAATAACTTCTTTTTAAAGCCTCAATGTGACCAAAATTGCCATTTTTACAGACTTTTTCTCCTACTCAGAAGCTTCTATTTCGAACAATTTCAGGCATTAAAATTACTCTAAACACACTCATTTTAGTTCTAAGAGTTCGAATTCACATGCGATAGTCATTTACAGTCAATAAGTTAAACATTAAAAAATTATAATTTCTGACCATCTGGAGAAAATTCGACAGGTCACGGGTCATCGTTCTTCATCAGAAAATTGATTTTTTGGACTGTTGAAAAATTGATTCAAAATGTCATTTGGATTGTGCCTCATGTTGAATAACTACTTTTTAAAGCCTCAATGTGACCAAAATTGCCATTTTTACAAACTTTTTCTCCTTTTCAGAAGCTTCTATTTCGACCAATTTCAGGCATTAAAATGACTCTAAACACACGAATTGTAATTCTAAGAGTTCTAATTCACATGCAATAGTCATTTGCAGTCAAAAAATTAAACATTAAAAAATTACCATTTCTGACCATCTGGAGAAAATTCGACAGGTCACGGGTCATCGTTTTTCATCAGAAAATTGATTTTTTGGACTGTCGAAAAATTGATTCGAAATTTCATTTGGATTGTGCCTCATGTTGAATAAATACATTTTAAAGCCTCAATGTGACCAAAATTGCCATTTTTACAGACTTTTTCTCCTACTCAGAAGCTTCTATTTCGACCAATTTCAGGCATTAAAATGACTCTAAACACACTAATTTTAGTTCTAAGAGTTCTAATTCACATGCGATAGTCATTTACAGTCAATAGGTTAAACATTAAAAAATTACCATTTCTGACCATATGGAGAAAATTCGACAGGTCACGGGTCATCGTTTTTCATCAGAAAATTGCTTTTTTGGACTGTCGAAAAATTGATTCAAAATTTCATTTGGATTGTCCCTTCTGTTGAATAACTAGGTTTTAAAGCCTCGATGTGACCAAAATTTTCCTTTTTACAGACTTTTTCTCCTACTCAGAAGCTTCTATTTTGACCAATTTCAGGCATTAAAATGACTCTAAACACAGTAATTTTAATTCTAAGAGTTCTAATTCACATGCAATAGTCATTTGCAGTAAAAAAACTTAAACATTAAAAAATTACCATTTCTGACCATCTGGAGAAAATTCGACAGGTCACGGGTCATCGTTTTTCATCAGAAAATTGATTTTTTGGACTGTCGAAAAATTGATTCAAAATTTCATTTGGATTGTGCCTCATGTTGAATAAATACTTTTTAAAGCCTCAATGTGACCAAAATTGCCATTTTTACAGACTTTTTCTCCTATTTAGAAGCTTCTTTTTCGACCAATTTCAGGCATTAAAATGACTCTAAACACATTAATTTTAGTTCTAAGAGTTCTAATTCACATGCGATAGTCATTTACAGTGAATAAGTTAAACATTAAAAAATTACCATTTCTGACCATCTGGAGAAAATTCGACAGGTCACGGGTCATCGTTTTTCATCAGAAATTTGATTTTTTGGACTGTCGAAAAATTGATTCAAAATGTCATTTGGATTGTGCCTCATGTTGAATAACTACTTTTTAAAGCCTCAATGTGACCAAAATTGCCATATTTACCGACTTTTTCTCCTACTCAGAAGCTTCTATTTCGAACAATTTCAGGCATTAAAATGACTCTAAACACACTAATTTTAGTTCTAAGAGTTCTAATTCACATGCGATAGTCATTTACAGTCAATAGGTTAAACATTAAAAAATTACCATTTCTGACCATCTGGAGAAAATTCGACAGGTCACGGGTCATCGTTTTTCATCAGAAAATTGCTTTTTTGGACTGTCGAAAAATTGATTCAAAATTTCATTTGGATTGTCCCTTCTGTTGAATAACTAGGTTTTAAAGCCTCGATGTGACCAAAATTGCCCTTTTTACAGACTTTTTCTCCTACTCAGTAGCTTCTATTTCGACCAATTTCAGGCATTAAAATGACTCTAAACACACTAATTTTAATTCTAAGAGTTCTAATTCACATGCAATAGTCATTTGCAGTAAAAAAACTTAAATATTAAAAAATTACCATTTCTGACCATCTGGAGAAAATTCGACAGGTCACGGGTCATCGTTTTTCATCAGAAAATTGATTTTTTGGACTGTCGAAAAATTGATTCAAAATTTCATTTGGATTGTGCCTCATGTTGAATAAATACTTTTTAAAGCCTCAATGTGACCAAAATTGCCATTTTTACAGACTTTTTCTCCTATTTAGAAGCTTCTTTTTCGACCAATTTCAGGCATTAAAATGACTCTAAACACACTAATTTTAGTTCTAAGAGTTCTAATTCACATGCGATAGTCATTTACAGTGAATAAGTTAAACATTAAAAAATTACCATTTCTGACCATCTGGAGAAAATTCGACAGGTCACGGGTCATCGTTTTTCATCAGAAATTTGATTTTTTGGACTGTCGAAAAATTGATTCAAAATGTCATTTGGATTGTGCCTCATGTTGAATAACTACTTTTTAAAGCCTCAATGTGACCAAAATTGCCATATTTACCGACTTTTTCTCCTACTCAGAAGCTTCTATTTCGAACAATTTCAGGCATTAAAATGACTCTAAACACACTAATTTTAGTTCCAAGAGTTCTAATTCACATGCGATAGTAATTTACATTCAATAAATTAAACATTTAAAAATTATCATTTCTGACCATCTGGTGAAAATTCGACAGGTCACGGGTCATCGTTTTTCAGCAGAAAATTGATTTTTTTGGACTGTCGAAAAATTGATCCAAAATGTCATTTGGATTGTCCCTCCTGTTGAATAACTACTTTTTAAAGCCTCAATGTGACCAAAATTGCAATTTTTACAGACTTTTTCTCCTACTCAGAAGCTTCTATTTCGACCAATTTCAGGCATTAAAATGACTCTAAACACATTAATTTTAATTCTAAGAGTTCTAATTCACATGCAATAGTCATTTGCAGTCAAAAAACTTAAACATTAAAAAACTACCATTTCTGACCATCTGGAGAAAATTCGACAGGTCACGGGTCATCGTTTTTCATCAGAAATTTGATTTTTTGGACTGTCGAAAAATTGATTCAAAATGTCATTTGGATTGTGCCTCATGTTGAATAACTACTTTTTAAAGCCTCAATGTGACCAAAATTGCCATATTTACCGACTTTTTCTCCTACTCAGAAGCTTCTATTTCGAACAATTTCAGGCATTAAAATGACTCTAAACACACTAATTTTAGTTCCAAGAGTTCTAATTCACATGCGATAGTAATTTACATTCAATAAATTAAACATTTAAAAATTATCATTTCTGACCATCTGGTGAAAATTCGACAGGTCACGGGTCATCGTTTTTCAGCAGAAAATTGATTTTTTTGGACTGTCGAAAAATTGATCCAAAATGTCATTTGGATTGTCCCTCCTGTTGAATAACTACTTTTTAAAGCCTCAATGTGACCAAAATTGCAATTTTTACAGACTTTTTCTCCTACTCAGAAGCTTCTATTTCGACCAATTTCAGGCATTAAAATGACTCTAAACACATTAATTTTAATTCTAAGAGTTCTAATTCACATGCAATAGTCATTTGCAGTCAAAAAACTTAAACATTAAAAAACTACCATTTCTGACCATCTGGAGAAAATTCGACAGGTCACGGGTCATCGTTTTTCATCAGAAAATTGATTTTTTGGACTGTCGAAAAATTGATTCAAAATTTCATTTGGATTGTGCCTCATGTTGAATAAATACATTTTAAAGCCTCAATGTGACCAAAATTGCCATTTTTACAGACTTTTTCTCCTACTCAGAAGCTTCTATTTCGACCAATTTCAGGCATTAAAATTACTCTAAACACACTCATTTTAGTTCTAAGAGTTCGAATTCACATGCGATAGTCATTTACAGTCAATAAGTTAAACATTAAAAAATTATAATTTCTGACCATCTGGAGAAAATTCGACAGGTCACGGGTCATCGTTCTTCATCAGAAAATTGATTTTTTGGACTGTTGAAAAATTGATTCAAAATGTCATTTGGATTGTGCCTCATGTTGAATAACTACTTTTTAAAGCCTCAATGTGACCAAAATTGCCATTTTTACAAACTTTTTCTCCTTTTCAGAAGCTTCTATTTCGACCAATTTCAGGCATTAAAATGACTCTAAACACACTAATTGTAATTCTAAGAGTTCTAATTCACATGCAATAGTCATTTGCAGTCAAAAAATTAAACATTAAAAAATTACCATTTCTGACCATCTGGAGAAAATTCGACAGGTCACGGGTCATCGTTTTTCATCAGAAAATTGATTTTTTGGACTGTCGAAAAATTGATTCGAAATTTCATTTGGATTGTGCCTCATGTTGAATAAATACATTTTAAAGCCTCAATGTGACCAAAATTGCCATTTTTACAGACTTTTTCTCCTACTCAGAAGCTTCTATTTCGACCAATTTCAGGCATTAAAATGACTCTAAACACACTAATTTTAGTTCTAAGAGTTCTAATTCACATGCGATAGTCATTTACAGTCAATAGGTTAAACATTAAAAAATTACCATTTCTGACCATATGGAGAAAATTCGACAGGTCACGGGTCATCGTTTTTCATCAGAAAATTGCTTTTTTGGACTGTCGAAAAATTGATTCAAAATTTCATTTGGATTGTCCCTTCTGTTGAATAACTAGGTTTTAAAGCCTCGATGTGACCAAAATTTTCCTTTTTACAGACTTTTTCTCCTACTCAGAAGCTTCTATTTCGACCAATTTCAGGCATTAAAATGACTCTAAACACAGTAATTTTAATTCTAAGAGTTCTAATTCACATGCAATAGTCATTTGCAGTAAAAAAACGTAAACATTAAAAAATTACCATTTCTGACCATCTGGAGAAAATTCGACAGGTCACGGGTCATCGTTTTTCATCAGAAAATTGATTTTTTGGACTGTAGAAAAATTGATTCAAAATTTCATTTGGATTGTGCCTCATGTTGAATAAATACTTTTTAAAGCCTCAATGTGACCAAAATTGCCATTTTTACAGACTTTTTCTCCTATTTAGAAGCTTCTTTTTCGACCAATTTCAGGCAGTAAAATGACTCTAAACACACTAATTTTAGTTCTAAGAGTTCTAATTCACATGCGATAGTCATTTACAGTGAATAAGTTAAACATTAAAAAATTACCATTTCTGACCATCTGGAGAAAATTCGACAGGTCACGGGTCATCGTTTTTCATCAGAAAATTGCTTTTTTGGACTGTCGAAAAATTGATTCGAAATTTCATTTGGATTGTGCCTCATGTTGAATAAATACATTTTAAAGCCTCAATGTGACCAAAATTGCCATTTTTACAGACTTTTTCTCCTACTCAGAAGCTTCTATTTCGACCAATTTCAGGCATTAAAATGACTCTAAACACACTAATTTTAGTTCTAAGAGTTCTAATTCACATGCGATAGTCTTACAGTCAATAGGTTAAACATTAAAAAATTACCATTTCTGACCATCTGGAGAAAATTCGGCAGGTCACGGGTCATCGTTTTTCATCAGAAAAGTGCTTTTTTGGACTGTCGAAAAATTGATTCAAAATTTCATTTGGATTGTCCCTTCTGTTGAATAACTAGGTTTTAAAGCCTCGATGTGACCAAAATTGCCCTTTTTACAGACTTTTTCTCCTACTCAGTAGCTTCTTTTTCGACCAATTTCAGGCATTAAAATGACTCTAAACACACTAATTTTAATTCTAAGAGTTCTAATTCGCATGCAATAGTCATTTGCAGTAAAAAAACTTAAACATTAAAAAATTACCATTTCTGACCATCTGGAGAAAATTCGACAGGTCACGGGTCATCGTTTTTCATCAGAAAATTGATTTTTTGGACTGTCGAAAAATTGATTCAAAATTTCATTTGGATTGTGCCTCATGTTGAATAAATACTTTTTAAAGCCTCAATGTGACCAAAATTGCCATTTTTACAGACTTTTTCTCCTATTTAGAAGCTTCTTTTTCGACCAATTTCAGGCATTAAAATGACTCTAAACACACTAATTTTAGTTCTAAGAGTTCTAATTCACATGCGATAGTCATTTACAGTGAATAAGTTAAACATTAAAAAATTACCATTTCTGACCATCTGGAGAAAATTCGACAGGTCACGGGTCATCGTTTTTCATCAGAAATTTGATTTTTTGGACTGTCGAAAAATTGATTCAAAATGTCATTTGGATTGTGCCTCATGTTGAATAACTACGTTTTAAAGCCTCAATGTGACCAAAATTGCCATATTTACCGACTTTTTCTCCTACTCAGAAGCTTCTATTTCGACCAATTTCAGGCATTAAAATGACTCTAAACACACTAATTTTAATTCTAAGAGTTCTAATTCACATGCAATAGTCATTTGCAGTAAAAAAACGTAAACATTAAAAAATTACCATTTCTGACCATCTGGAGAAAATTCGACAGGTCACGGGTCATCGTTTTTCATCAGAAAATTGATTTTTTGGACTGTCGAAAAATTGATTCAAAATTTCATTTGGATTGTGCCTCATGTTGAATAAATACTTTTTAAAGCCTCAATGTGACCAAAATTGCCATTTTTACAAACTTTTTCTCCTTTTCAGAAGCTTCTATTTCGACCAATTTCAGGCATTAAAATGACTCTAAACACACTAATTGTAATTCTAAGAGTTCTAATTCACATGCAATAGTCATTTGCAGTCAAAAAATTAAACATTAAAAAATTACCATTTCTGACCATCTGGAGAAAATTCGACAGGTCACGGGTCATCGTTTTCCATCAGAAAATTGATTTTTTGGACTGTCGAAAAATTGATTCGAAATTTCATTTGGATTGTGCCTCATGTTGAATAAATACATTTTAAAGCCTCAATGTGACCAAAATTGCCATTTTTACAGACTTTTTCTCCTACTCAGAAGCTTCTATTTCGACCAATTTCAGGCATTAAAATGACTCTAAACACACTAATTTTAGTTCTAAGAGTTCTAATTCACATGCGATAGTCATTTACAGTCAATAGGTTAAACATTAAAAAATTACCATTTCTGACCATCTGGAGAAAATTCGACAGGTCACGGGTCATCGTTTTTCATCAGAAAATTGCTTTTTTGGACTGTCGAAAAATTGATTCAAAATTTCATTTGGATTGTCCCTTCTGTTGAATAACTAGGTTTTAAAGCCTCGATGTGACCAAAATTGCCCTTTTTACAGACTTTTTCTCCTACTCAGTAGCTTCTATTTCGACCAATTTCAGGCATTAAAATGACTCTAAACACACTAATTTTAATTCTAAGAGTTCTAATTCGCATGCAATAGTCATTTGCAGTAAAAAAACTTAAACATTAAAAAATTACCATTTCTGACCATCTGGAGAAAATTCGACAGGTCTCGGGTCATCGTTTTTCATCAGAAAATTGATTTTTTGGACTGTCGAAAAATTGATTCAAAATTTCATTTGGATTGTGCCTCATGTTGAATAAATACTTTTTAAAGCCTCAATGTGACCAAAATTGCCATTTTTACAGACTTTTTCTCCTATATAGAAGCTTCTTTTTCGACCAATTCAGGCATTAAAATGACTCTAAACACACTAATTTTAGTTCTAAGAGTTCTAATTCACATGCGATAGTCATTTACAGTGAATAAGTTAAACATTAAAAAATTACCATTTCTGACCATCTGGAGAAAATTCGACAGGTCACGGGTCATCGTTTTTCATCAGAAATTTGATTTTTTGGACTGTCGAAAAATTGATTCAAAATGTCATTTGGATTGTGCCTCATGTTGAATAACTACTTTTTAAAGCCTCAATGTGACCAAAATTGCCATATTTACCGACTTTTTCTCCTACTCAGAAGCTTCTATTTCGAACAATTTCAGGCATTAAAATGACTCTAAACACACTAATTTTAATTCTAAGAGTTCTAATTCACATGCAATAGTCATTTGCAGTAAAAAAACTTAAACATTAAAAAATTACCATTTCTGACCATCTGGAGAAAATTCGACAGGTCACGGGTCATCGTTTTTCATCAGAAAATTGATTTTTTGGACTGTCGAAAAATTGATTCAAAATTTCATTTGGATTGTGCCTCATGTTGAATAAATACTTTTTAAAGCCTCAATGTGACCAAAATTGCCATTTTTACAGACTTTTTCTCCTATTTAGAAGCTTCTTTTTCGACCAATTTCAGGCATTAAAATGACTCTAAACACACTAATTTTAGTTCT
Source organism: Triturus cristatus (assembly GCF_964204655.1). Lineage (NCBI taxonomy): Eukaryota > Metazoa > Chordata > Amphibia > Caudata > Salamandridae > Triturus > Triturus cristatus. The sequence continues at coordinate 50,303 of NW_028188427.1, forward strand.
AAGAGTTCTAATTCACATGCGATAGTCATTTACAGTGAATAAGTTAAACATTAAAAAATTACCATTTCTGACCATCTGGAGAAAATTCGACAGGTCACGGGTCATCGTTTTTCATCAGAAATTTGATTTTTTGGACTGTCGAAAAATTGATTCAAAATGTCATTTGGATTGTGCCTCATGTTGAATAACTACTTTTTAAAGCCTCAATGTGACCAAAATTGCCATATTTACCGACTTTTTCTCCTACTCAGAAGCTTCTATTTCGAACAATTTCAGGCATTAAAATGACTCTAAACACACTAATTTTAGTTCTAAGAGTTCTAATTCACATGCGATAGTCATTTACAGTCAATAGGTTAAACATTAAAAAATTACCGTTTCTGACCATCTGGAGAAAATTCGACAGGTCACGGGTCATCGTTTTTCATCAGAAAAGTGCTTTTTTGGACTGTCGAAAAATTGATTCAAAATTTCATTTGGATTGTCCCTTCTGTTGAATAACTAGGTTTTAAAGCCTCGATGTGACCAAAATTGCCCTTTTTACAGACTTTTTCTCCTACTCAGTAGCTTCTATTTCGACCAATTTCAGGCATTAAAATGACTCTAAACACACTAATTTTAATTCTAAGAGTTCTAATTCGCATGCAATAGTCATTTGCAGTAAAAAAACTTAAACATTAAAAAATTACCATTTCTGACCATCTGGAGAAAATTCGACAGGTCACGGGTCATCGTTTTTCATCAGAAAATTGATTTTTTGGACTGTCGAAAAATTGATTCAAAATTTCATTTGGATTGTGCCTCATGTTGAATAAATACTTTTTAAAGCCTCAATGTGACCAAAATTGCCATTTTTACAGACTTTTTCTCCTATTTAGAAGCTTCTTTTTCGACCAATTTCAGGCATTAAAATGACTCTAAACACACTAATTTTAGTTCTAAGAGTTCTAATTCACATGCGATAGTCATTTACAGTGAATAAGTTAAACATTAAAAAATTACCATTTCTGACCATCTGGAGAAAATTCGACAGGTCACGGGTCATCGTTTTTCATCAGAAATTTGATTTTTTGGACTGTCGAAAAATTGATTCAAAATGTCATTTGGATTGTGCCTCATGTTGAATAACTACTTTTTAAAGCCTCAATGTGACCAAAATTGCCATATTTACCGACTTTTTCTCCTACTCAGAAGCTTCTATTTCGAACAATTTCAGGCATTAAAATGACTCTAAACACACTAATTTTAGTTCTAAGAGTTCTAATTCACATGCGATAGTCATTTACAGTCAATAGGTTAAACATTAAAAAATTACCATTTCTGACCATCTGGAGAAAATTCGACAGGTCACGGGTCATCGTTTTTCATCAGAAAATTGCTTTTTTGGACTGTCGAAAAATTGATTCGAAATTTCATTTGGATTGTGCCTCATGTTGAATAAATACATTTTAAAGCCTCAATGTGACCAAAATTGCCATTTTTACAGACTTTTTCTCCTACTCAGAAGCTTCTATTTCGACCAATTTCAGGCATTAAAATGACTCTAAACACACTAATTTTAGTTCTAAGAGTTCTAATTCACATGCGATAGTCATTTACAGTCAATAGGTTAAACATTAAAAAATTACCATTTCTGACCATCTGGAGAAAATTCGACAGGTCACGGGTCATCGTTTTTCATCAGAAAATTGCTTTTTTGGACTGTCGAAAAATTGATTCAAAATTTCATTTGGATTGTCCCTTCTGTTAAATAACTAGGTTTTAAAGCCTCGATGTGACCAAAATTGCCCTTTTTACAGACTTTTTCTCCTACTCAGAAGCTTCTATTTCGACCAATTTCAGGCATTAAAATGACTCTAAACACACTAATTTTAATTCTAAGAGTTCTAATTCACATGCAATAGTCATTTGCAGTAAAAAAACTTAAACATTAAAAAATTACCATTTCTGACCATCTGGAGAAAATTCGACAGGTCACGGGTCATCGTTTTTCATCAGAAAATTGATTTTTTGGACTGTCGAAAAATTGATTCAAAATTTCATTTGGATTGTGCCTCATGTTGAATAAATACTTTTTAAAGCCTCAATGTGACCAAAATTGCCATTTTTACAGACTTTTTCTCCTATTTAGAAGCTTCTTTTTCGACCAATTTCAGGCATTAAAATGACTCTAAACACACTAATTTTAGTTCTAAGAGTTCTAATTCACATGCGATAGTCATTTACAGTGAATAAGTTAAACATTAAAAAATTACCATTTCTGACCATCTGGAGAAAATTCGACAGGTCACGGGTCATGGTTTTTCATCAGAAATTAGATTTTTTGGACTGTCGAAAAATTGATTCAAAATGTCATTTGGTTTGTGCCTCATGTTGAATAACTACTTTTTAAAGCCTCAATGTGACCAAAATTGCCATATTTACTGACTTTTTCTCCTACTCAGAAGCTTCTATTTCGAACAATTTCAGGCATTAAAATGACTCTAAACACACTAATTTTAGTTCCAAGAGTTCTAATTCACATGCGATAGTAATTTACATTCAATAAATTAAACATTTAAAAATTATCATTTCTGACCATCTGGTGAAAATTCGACAGGTCACGGGTCATCGTTTTTCAGCAGAAAATTGATTTTTTTGGAATGTCGAAAAATTGATCCAAAATGTCATTTGGATTGTCCCTCCTGTTGAATAACTACTTTTTAAAGCCTCAATGTGACCAAAATTGCCATTTTTACAGATTTTTTCTCCTACTCAGAAGCTTCTATTTCGACCAATTTCAGGCATTAAAATGACTCTAAACACACTAATTTTAATTCTAAGAGTTCTAATTCACATGCAATAGTCATTTGCAGTCAAAAAACTTAAACATTAAAAAATTACCATTTCTGACCATCTGGAGCAAATTCGACAGGTCACGGGTCATCGTTTTTCATCAGAAAATTGATTTTTTGGACTGTCGAAAAATTGATTCAAAATTTCATTTGGATTGTGCCTCATGTTGAATAAATACATTTTAAAGCCTCAATGTGACCAAAATTGCCATTTTTACAGACTTTTTCTCCTACTCAGAAGCTTCTATTTTGACCAATTTCAGGCATTAAAATGACTCTAAACACACTAATTTTAGTTCTAAGAGTTCTAATTCACATGCGATAGTCATTTACAGTCAATAAGTTAAACATTAAAAAATTACCATTTCTGACCATCTGGAGAAAATTCGACAGGTCACGGGTCATCGTTTTTCATCAGAAAATTGATTTTTTTGGACTGTCGAAAAATTGATTCGAAATTTCATTTGGATTGTGCCTCATGTTGAATAAATAAATTTTAAAGCCTCAATGTGACCAAAATTGCCATTTTTACAGACTTTTTCTCCTACTCAGAAGCTTCTATTTTGACCAATTTCAGGCATTAAAATGATTCTAAACACACTAATTTTAGTTCTAAGAGTTCTAATTCACATGCGATAGTCATTTACAGTCAATAGGTTAAACATTAAAAAATTACCATTTCTGACCATCTGGAGAAAATTCGACAGGTCACGGGTCATCGTTTTTCATCAGAAATTTGATTTTTTGGACTGTCGAAAAATTGATTCAAAATGTCATTTGGATTGTGCCTCATGTTGAATAACTACTTTTTAAAGCCTCAATGTGACCAAAATTGCCATATTTACCGACTTTTTCTCCTACTCAGAAGCTTCTATTTCGACCAATTTCAGGCATTAAAATGACTCTAAACACACTAATTTAGTTCCAAGAGTTCTAATTCACATGTGATAGTAATTTACAGTCAATAAATTAAACATTAAAAAATTATCATTTCTGACCATCCGGTGAAAATTCGACAGGTCACGGGTCATCGTTCTTCATCAGAAAATTGATTTTTTGGACTGTTGAAAAATTGATTCAAAATGTCATTTGGATTGTGCCTCATGTTGAATAACTACTTTTTAAAGCCTCAATGTGACCAAAATTGCCATTTTTACAAACTTTTTCTCCTTTTCAGAAGCTTCTATTTCGACCAATTTCAGGCATTAAAATGACTCTAAACACACTAATTGTAATTCTAAGAGTTCTAATTCACATGCAATAGTCATTTGCAGTCAAAAAATTAAACATTAAAAAATTACCATTTCTGACCATCTGGAGAAAATTCGACAGGGCACGGGTCACCGTTTTTCATCAGAAATTTGATTTTTTGGACTGTCGAAAAATTGATTCAAAATGTCATTTGGATTGTGCCTCATGATGAATAACTACTTTTTAAAGCCTCAATGTGACCAAAATTGCCATATTTACCGACTTTTTCTCCTACTCAGAAGCTTCTATTTCGAACAATTTCAGGCATTAAAATGACTCTAAACACACTAATTTTAGTTCTAAGAGTTCTAATTCACATGCGATAGTCATTTACAGTGAATAAGTTAAACATTAAAAAATTACCATTTCTGACCATCTGGAGAAAATTCGACAGGTCACGGGTCATCGTTTTTCATCAGAAATTTGATTTTTTGGACTGTCGAAAAATTGATTCAAAATGTCATTTGGATTGTGCCTCATGTTGAATAACTACTTTTTAAAGCCTCGATGTGACCAAAATTGCCCTTTTTACAGACTTTTTCTCCTACTCAGAAGCTTCTATTTCGACCAATTTCAGGCATTAAAATGACTCTAAACACACTAATTTTAATTCTAAGAGTTCTAATTCACATGCAATAGTCATTTGCAGTAAAAAAACTTAAACATTAAAAAATTACCATTTCTGACCATCTGGAGAAAATTCGACAGGTCACGGGTCATCGTTTTTCATCAGAAAATTGATTTTTTGGACTGTCGAAAAATTGATTCAAAATTTCATTTGGATTGTGCCTCATGTTAAATAACTACATTTTAAAGCCTCAATGTGACCAAAATTGCCATTTTTACAGACTTTTTCTCCTACTCAGAAGCTTCTAGTTCGACCAATTTCAGGCACTAAAATGACTCTAAACACTCTAATTTTAGTTCTAAGAGTTCTAATTCACATGCGATAGTCATTTACAGTCAATAAGTTAAACATTAAAAAATTATCATTTCTGACCATCTGGAGAAAATTCGACAGGTCACGGGTCATCGTTTTTCATAAGAAATTTGATTTTTTGGACTGTCGAAAAATTGATTCAAAATGTCATTTGGATTGTGCCTCATGTTGAATAACTACTTTTTAAAGCCTCGATGTGACCAAAATTGCCCTTTTTACAGACTTTTTCTCCTACTCAGAAGCTTCTATTTCGACCAATTTCAGGCATTAAAATGACTCTAAACACACTAATTTTAATTCTAAGAGTTCTAATTCACATGCAATAGTCATTTGCAGTAAAAAAACTTAAACATTAAAAAATTACCATTTCTGACCATCTGGAGAAAATTCGACAGGTCACGGGTCATCGTTTTTCATCAGAAAATTGATTTTTTGGACTGTCGAAAAATTGATTCAAAATTTCATTTGGATTGTGCCTCATGTTGAATAAATACATTTTAAAGCCTCAATGTGACCAAAATTGCCATTTTTACAGACTTTTTCTCCTACTCCGAAGCTTCTATTTCGAACCATTTCAGGCATTAAAATGACTCTAAACACACTAATTTTAGTTCTAAGAGTTCTAATTCACATGCGATAGTCATTTACAGTCAATAAGTTCAACATTAAAAAATTACCATTTCTGACCATCTGGAGAAAATTCGACAGGTCACGGGTCATCGTTTTTCATCAGAAATTTGATTTTTTGGACTGTCGAAAAATTGATTCAAAATGTCATTTGGTTTGTGCCTCATGTTGAATAACTACTTTTTAAAGCCTCAATGTGACCAAAATTGCCATATGTACCGACTTTTTCTCCTACTCAGAAGCTTCTATTTCGAACAATTTCAGGCATTAAAATGACTCTAAACACACTAATTTTAGTTCCAAGAGTTCTAATTCACATGCGATAGTAATTTACATTCAATAAATTAAACATTTAAAAATTATCATTTCTGACCATCCGGTGAAAATTCGACAGGTCACGGGTCATCGTTTTTCATCAGAAAATTGATTTTTTTGGACTGTCGAAAAATTGATTCGAAATGTCATTTGGATTGTCCCTCCTGTTGAATAACTACTTTTTAAAGCCTCAATGTGACCAAAATTGCCATTTTTACAGATTTTTTCTCCTACTCAGAAGCTTCTATTTTGACCAATTTCAGGCATTAAAATGACTCTAAACACACTAATTTTAATTCTAAGAGTTCTAATTCACATGCAATAGTCATTTGCAGTCAAAAAACTTAAACATTAAAAAATTACCATTTCTGACCATCTGGAGCAAATTCGACAGGTCACGGGTCATCGTTTTTCATCAGAAAATTGATTTTTTGGACTGTCGAAAAATTGATTCAAAATTTCATTTGGATTGTGCCTCATGTTGAATAAATACATTTTAAAGCCTCAATGTGACCAAAATTGCCATTTTTACAGACTTTTTCTCCTACTCAGAAGCTTCTATTTCGAACCATTTCAGGCATTAAAATGACTCTAAACACACTAATTTTAGTTCTAAGAGTTCTAATTCACATGCGATAGTCATTTACAGTCAATAAGTTAAACATTAAAAAATTACCATTTCTGACCATCTGGAGAAAATTCGACAGGTCACGGGTCATCGTTTTTCATCATAAAATTGATTTTTTGGACTGTCGAAAAATTGATTCAAAATTTCATTTGGATTGTGCCTCATGTTGAATAAATACATTTTAAAGCCCCAATGTGACCAAAATTGCCATTTTTACAGACTTTTTCTCCTACTCAGAAGTTTCTATTTCGACCAATTTCAGGCATTAAAATGACTCTAAACACACTAATTTTAGTTCTAAGAGTTCTAATTCACATGCGATAGTCATTTACAGTCAATAAGTTAAACATTAAAAAATTACCATTTCTGACCATCTGGAGAAAATTCGACAGGTCACGGGTCATCGTTTTTCATCAGAAAATTGATTTTTTTGGACCGTCGAAAAATTGATCCAAAATGTCATTTGGATTGTGCCTCATGTTGAATAACTACTTTTTAAAGCCTCAATGTGACCAAAATTGCCATTTTTACAAACTTTTTCTCCTTTTCAGAAGCTTCTATTTCGACCAATTTCAGGCATTAAAATGACTCTAATCACACTAATTTTAATTCTAAGAGTTCTAATTCACATGCAATAGTCATTTGCAGTCAAAAAATTAAACATTAAAAAATTACCATTTCTTACCATCTGGAGAAAATTCGACAGGTCACGGGTCATCGTTTTTCATCAGAAAATTGATTTTTTGGACTGTCGAAAAATTGATTCGAAATTTCATTTGGATTGTGCCTCATGTTGAATAAATACATTTTAAAGCCTCAATGTGACCAAAATTGCCATTTTTACAGACTTTTTCTCCTACTCAGAAGCTTCTATTTTGACCAATTTCAGGCATTAAAATGACTCTAAACACACTAATTTTAGTTCTAAGAGTTCTAATTCACATGCGATAGTCATTTACAGTCAATAAGTTAAACATTAAAAAATTACCATTTCTGACCATCTGGAGAAAATTCGACAGGTCACGGGTCATCGTTTTTCATCAGAAAATTGATTTTTTTGGACTGTCGAAAAATTGATTCGGAATTTCATTTGGATTGTGCCTCATGTTGAATAAATAAATTTTAAAGCCTCAATGTGACCAAAATTGCCATTTTTACAGACTTTTTCTCCTACTCAGAAGCTTCTATTTTGACCAATTTCAGGCATTAAAATGATTCTAAACACACTAATTTTAGTTCTAAGAGTTCTAATTCACATGCGATAGTCATTTACAGTCAATAGGTTAAACATTAAAAAATTACCATTTCTGACCATCTGGAGAAAATTCGACAGGTCACGGGTCATCGTTTTTCATCAGAAATTTGATTTTTTGGACTGTCGAAAAATTGATTCAAAATGTCATTTGGATTGTGCCTCATGTTGAATAACTACTTTTTAAAGCCTCAATGTGACCAAAATTGCCATATTTACCGACTTTTTCTCCTACTCAGAAGCTTCTATTTCGACCAATTTCAGGCATTAAAATGACTCTAAACACACTAATTTAGTTCCAAGAGTTCTAATTCACATGCGATAGTAATTTACAGTCAATAAATTAAACATTAAAAAATTATCATTTCTGACCATCCGGTGAAAATTCGACAGGTCACGGGTCATCGTTCTTCATCAGAAAATTGATTTTTTGGACTGTTGAAAAATTGATTCAAAATGTCATTTGGATTGTGCCTCATGTTGAATAACTACTTTTTAAAGCCTCAATGTGACCAAAATTGCCATTTTTACAAACTTTTTCTCCTTTTCAGAAGCTTCTATTTCGACCAATTTCAGGCATTAAAATGACTCTAAACACACTAATTGTAATTCTAAGAGTTCTAATTCACATGCAATAGTCATTTGCAGTCAAAAAATTAAACATTAAAAAATTACCATTTCTGACCATCTGGAGAAAATAAGACAGGGCACGGGTCATCGTTTTTCATCAGAAATTTGATTTTTTGGACTGTCGAAAAATTGATTCAAAATGTAATTTGGATTGTGCCTCATGATGAATAACTACTTTTTAAAGCCTCAATGTGACCAAAATTGCCATATTTACCGACTTTTTCTCCTACTCAGAAGCTTCTATTTTGAACAATTTCAGGCATTAAAATGACTCTAAACACACTAATTTTAGTTCTAAGAGTTCTAATTCACATGCGATAGTCATTTACAGTCAATAGGTTAAACATTAAAAAATTACCATTTCTGACCATCTGGAGAAAATTCGACAGGTCACGGGTCATCGTTTTTCATCAGAAAATTGCTTTTTTGGACTGTCGAAAAATTGATTCAAAATTTCATTTGGATTGTGCCTCATGTTGAATAAATACTTTTTAAAGCCTCAATGTGACCAAAATTGCCATTTTTACAGACTTTTTCTCCTATTTAGAAGCTTCTTTTTCGACCAATTTCAGGCATTAAAATGACTCTAAACACACTAATTTTAGTTCTAAGAGTTCTAATTCACATGCGATAGTCATTTACAGTGAATAAGTTAAACATTAAAAAATTACCATTTCTGACCATCTGGAGAAAATTCGACAGGTCACGGGTCATCGTTTTTCATCAGAAAATTGATTTTTTGGACTGTCGAAAAATTGATTCGAAATTTCATTTGGATTGTGCCTCATGTTGAATAAATACATTTTAAAGCCTCAATGTGACCAAAATTGCCATTTTTACAGACTTTTTCTCCTACTCAGAAGCTTCTATTTCGACCAATTTCAGGCATTAAAATGACTCTAAACACAATAATTTTAATTCCAAGAGTTCTAATTCACATGCAATAGTCATTTGCAGTCAAAAAACTTAAACATTAAAAAATTACCATTTCTGACCATCTGGAGAAAATTCGACAGGTCACGGGTCATCGTTTTTCATCAGAAAATTGATTTTTTGGACTGTCGAAAAATTGATTCAAAATTTCATTTGGATTGTGCCTCATGTTGAATAACTACTTTTTAAAGCCTCAATGTGACCAAAATTGCCATATTTACCGACTTTTTCTCCTACTCAGAAGCTTCTATTTCGACCAATTTCAGGCATTAAAATGACTCTAAACACACTAATTTAGTTCCAAGAGTTCTAATTCACATGCGATAGTAATTTACAGTCAATAAATTAAACATTAAAAAATTATCATTTCTGACCATCCGGTGAAAATTCGACAGGTCACGGGTCATCGTTCTTCATCAGAAAATTGATTTTTTGGACTGTTGAAAAATTGATTCAAAATGTCATTTGGATTGTGCCTCATGTTGAATAACTACTTTTTAAAGCCTCAATGTGACCAAAATTGCCATATTTACCGACTTTTTCTCCTACTCAGAAGCTTCTATTTCGAACAATTTCAGGCATTAAAATGACTCTAAACACACTAATTTTAGTTCTAAGAGTTCTAATTCACATGCGATAGTCATTTACAGTCAATAGGTTAAACATTAAAAAATTACCATTTCTGACCATCTGGAGAAAATTCGACAGGTCACGGGTCATCGTTTTTCATCAGAAAATTGATTTTTTTGGACTGTCGAAAAATTGATCCAAAATGTAATTTGGATTGTCCCTCCTGTTGAATAACTACTTTTTAAAGCCTCAATGTGACCAAAATTGCCATTTTTACAGACTTTTTCTCCTACTCAGAAGCTTCTATTTCGACCAATTTCAGGCATTAAAATGACTCTAAACACACTAATTTTAATTCTAAGAGTTCTAAATCACATGCAATAGTCATTTGCAGTCAAAAAACTTAAACATTAAAAAATTACCATTTCTGACCATCTGGAGAAAATTCGACAGGTCACGGGTCATCGTTTTTCATCAGAAAATTGATTTTTTGGACTGTCGAAAAATTGATTCAAAATTTCATTTGGATTGTGCCTCATGTTGAATAAATACTTTTTAAAGCCTCAATGTGACCAAAATTGCCATTTTTACAGACTTTTTCTCCTATTTAGAAGCTTCTTTTTCGACCAATTTCAGGCATTAAAATGACTCTAAACACACTAATTTTAGTTCTAAGAGTTCTAATTCACATGCGATAGTCATTTACAGTGAATAAGTTAAACATTAAAAAATTACCATTTCTGACCATCTGGAGAAAATTCGACAGGTCACGGGTCATCGTTTTTCATCAGAAATTTGATTTTTTGGACTGTCGAAAAATTGATTCAAAATGTCATTTGGATTGTGCCTCATGTTGAATAACTACTTTTTAAAGCCTCAATGTGACCAAAATTGCCATATTTACCGACTTTTTCTCCTACTCAGAAGCTTCTATTTCGAACAATTTCAGGCATTAAAATGACTCTAAACACACTAATTTTAGTTCTAAGAGTTCTAATTCACATGCGATAGTCATTTACAGTCAATAGGTTAAACATTAAAAAATTACCATTTCTGACCATCTGGAGAAAATTCGACAGGTCACGGGTCATCGTTTTTCATCAGAAAATTGCTTTTTTGGACTGTCGAAAAATTGATTCAAAATTTCATTTGGATTGTCCCTTCTGTTAAATAACTAGGTTTTAAAGCCTCGATGTGACCAAAATTGCCCTTTTTACAGACTTTTTCTCCTACTCAGAAGCTTCTATTTCGACCAATTTCAGGCATTAAAATGACTCTAAACACACTAATTTTAATTCTAAGAGTTCTAATTCACATGCAATAGTCATTTGCAGTCAAAAAACTTAAACATTAAAAAATTACCATTTCTGACCATCTGGAGAAAATTCGACAGGTCACGGGTCATCGTTTTTCATCAGAAAATTGATTTTTTGGACTGTCGAAAAATTGATTCAAAATTTCATTTGGATTGTGCCTCATGTTGAATAAATACATTTTAAAGCCCCAATGTGACCAAAATTGCCATTTTTACAGACTTTTTCTCCTACTCAGAAGCTTCTATTTCGAACCATTTCAGGCATTAAAATGACTCTAAACACACTAATTTTAGTTCTAAGAGTTCTAATTCACATGCGATAGTCATTTACAGTCAATAAGTTAAACATTAAAAAATTACCATTTCTGACCATCTGGAGAAAATTCGACAGGTCACGGGTCATCGTTTTTCATCATAAAATTGATTTTTTGGACTGTCGAAAAATTGATTCAAAATTTCATTTGGATTGTGCCTCATGTTGAATAAATACATTTTAAAGCCCCAATGTGACCAAAATTGCCATTTTTACAGACTTTTTCTACAACTCAGAAGTTTCTATTTTGACCAATTTCAGGCATTAAAATGACTCTAAACACACTAATTTTAGTTCTAAGAGTTCTAATTCACATGCGATAGTCATTTACAGTCAATAAGTTAAACATTAAAAAAATTACCATTTCTGACCATCTGGAGAAAATTCGACAGGTCACGGGTCATCGTTTTTCATCAGAAAATTGATTTTTTTGGACTGTCGAAAAATTGATCCAAAATGTCATTTGGATTGTGCCTCATGTTGAATAACTACTTTTTAAAGCCTCAATGTGACCAAAATTGCCATATTTACCGACTTTTTCTCCTACTCAGAAGCTTCTATTTCGAACAATTTCAGGCATTAAAATGACTCTAAACACACTAATTTTAATTCTAAGAGTTCTAGTTCACATGCAATAGTCATTTGCAGTAAAAAAACTTAAACATTAAAAAATTACCATTTCTGACCATCTGGAGAAAATTCGACAGGTCACGGGTCATCGTTTTTCATCAGAAATTTGATTTTTTGGACTGTCGAAAAATTGATTCAAAATGTCATTTGGATTGTGCCTCATGTTGAATAACTACTTTTTAAAGCCTCAATGTGACCAAAATTGCCATATTTACCGACTTTTTCTCCTACTCAGAAGCTTCTATTTCGAACAATTTCAGGCATTAAAATGACTCTAAACACACTAATTTTAGTTCCAAGAGTTCTAATTCACATGCGATAGTAATTTACATTCAATAAGTTAAACATTAAAAAATTACCATTTCTGACCATCTGGAGAAAATTCGACAGGTCACGGGTCATCGTTTTTCATCAGAAATTTGATTTTTTGGACTGTCGAAAAATTGATTCAAAATGTCATTTGGATTGTGCCTCATGTTGAATAACTACTTTTTAAAGCCTCAATGTGACCAAAATTGCCATTTTTACAGACTTTTTCTCCTACTCAGAAGCTTCTATTTCGACCAATTTCAGGCATTAAAATGACTCTAAACACACTAATTTTAATTCTAAGAGTTCTAATTCACATGCAATAGTCATTTGCAGTCAAAAACTTAAACATTAAAAAATTACCATTTCTGACTATCTGGAGAAAATTCGACAGGTCACGGGTCATCGTTTTTCATCAGAAAATTGATTTTTTGGACTGTCGAAAAATTGATTCGAAATTTCATTTGGATTGTGCCTCATGTTGAATAAATACATTTTAAAGCCTCAATGTGACCAAAATTGCCATTTTTACAGACTTTTTCTCCTACTCAGAAGCTTCTATTTCGACCAATTTCAGGCATTAAAATGACTCTAAACACACTAATTTTAGTTCTAAGAGTTCTAATTCACATGCGATAGTCATTTACAGTCAATAGGTTAAACATTAAAAAATTACCATTTCTGACCATCTGGAGAAAATTCGACAGGTCACGGGTCATCGTTTTTCATCAGAAAATTGCTTTTTTGGACTGTCGAAAAATTGATTCAAAATTTCATTTGGATTGTCCCTTCTGTTGAATAACTAGGTTTTAAAGCCTCGATGTGACCAAAATTGCCCTTTTTACAGACTTTTTCTCCTACTCAGAAGCTTCTATTTCGACCAATTTCAGGCATTAAAATGACTCTAAACACACTAATTTTAATTCTAAGAGTTCTAATTCACATGCAATAGTCATTTGCAGTAAAAAAACTTAAACATTAAAAAATTACCATTTCTGACCATCTGGAGAAAATTCGACAGGTCACGGGTCATCGTTTTTCATCAGAAAATTGATTTTTTGGACTGTCGAAAAATTGATTCAAAATTTCATTTGGATTGTGCCTCATGTTGAATAAATACTTTTTAAAGCCTCAATGTGACCAAAATTGCCATTTTTACAGACTTTTTCTCCTATTTAGAAGCTTCTTTTTCGACCAATTTCAGGCATTAAAATGACTCTAAACACACTAATTTTAGTTCTAAGAGTTCTAATTCACATGCGATAGTCATTTACAGTGAATAAGTTAAACATTAAAAAATTACCATTTCTGACCATCTGGAGAAAATTCGACAGGTCACGGGTCATCGTTTTTCATCAGAAATTTGATTTTTTGGACAGTCGAAAAATTGATTCGAAATTTCATTTGGATTGTGCCTCATGTTGAATAAATACATTTTAAAGCCTCAATGTGACCAAAATTGCCATTTTTACAGACTTTTTCTCCTACTCAGAAGCTTCTATTTCGACCAATTTCAGGCATTAAAATGACTCTAAACACACTAATTTTAGTTCTAAGAGTTCTAATTCACATGCGATAGTCATTTACAGTCAATAGGTTAAACATTAAAAAATTACCATTTCTGACCATCTGGAGAAAATTCGACAGGTCACGGGTCATCGTTTTTCATCAGAAAATTGCTTTTTTGGACTGTCGAAATATTGATTCAAAATTTCATTTGGATTGTCCCTTCTGTTGAATAACTAGGTTTTAAAGCCTCGATGTGACCAAAATTGCCCTTTTTACAGACTTTTTCTCCTACTCAGAAGCTTCTATTTCGACCAATTTCAGGCATTAAAATGACTCTAAACACACTAATTTTAATTCTAAGAGTTCTTATTCACATGCAATAGTCATTTGCAGTAAAAAAACTTAAACATTAAAAAATTACCATTTCTGACCATCTGGAGAAAATTCGACATGTCACGGGTCATCGTTTTTCATCAGAAAATTGATTTTTTGGACTGTCGAAAAATTGATTCAAAATGTCATTTGGATTGTGCCTCATGTTGAATAAATACTTTTTAAAGCCTCAATGTGACCAAAATTGCCATTTTTACAGACTTTTTCTCCTATTTAGAAGCTTCTTTTTCGACCAATTTCAGGCATTAAAATGACTCTAAACACACTAATTTTAGTTCTAAGAGTTCTAATTCACATGCGATAGTCATTTACAGTGAATAAGTTAAACATTAAAAAATTACCATTTCTGACCATCTGGAGAAAATTCGACAGGTCACGGGTCATCGTTTTTCATCAGAAATTTGATTTTTTGGACTGTCGAAAAATTGATTCAAAATGTCATTTGGATTGTGCCTCATGTTGAATAAATACTTTTTAAAGCCTCAATGTGACCAAAATTGCCATTTTTACAGACTTTTTCTCCTATTTAGAAGCTTCTTTTTCGACCAATTTCAGGCATTAAAATGACTCTAAACACACTAATTTTAGTTCTAAGAGTTCTAATTCACATGCGATAGTCATTTACAGTGAATAAGTTAAACATTAAAAAATTACCATTTCTGACCATCTGGAGAAAATTCGACAGGTCACGGGTCATCGTTTTTCATCAGAAATTAGATTTTTTGGACTGTCGAAAAATTGATTCAAAATGTCATTTGGATTGTGCCTCATGTTGAATAACTACTTTTTAAAGCCTCAATGTGACCAAAATTGCCATATTTACCGACTTTTTCTCCTACTCAGAAGCTTCTATTTCGAACAATTTCAGGCATTAAAATGACTCTAAATACACTAATTTTAATTCTAAGAGTTCTAATTCACATGCAATAGTCATTTGCAGTAAAAAAACTTAAACATTAAAAAATTACCATTTCTGACCATCTGGAGAAAATTCGACAGGTCACGGGTCATCGTTTTTCATCAGAAATTTGATTTTTTGGACTGTCGAAAAATTGATTCAAAATGTCATTTGGATTGTGCCTCATGTTGAATAACTACTTTTTAAAGCCTCAATGTGACCAAAATTGCCATATTTACCGACTTTTTCTCCTACTCAGAAGCTTCTATTTCGAACAATTTCAGGCATTAAAATGACTCTAAACACACTAATTTTAGTTCCAAGAGTTCTAATTCACATGCGATAGTAATTTACATTCAATAAGTTAAACATTAAAAAATTACCATTTCTGACCATCTGGAGAAAATTCGACAGGTCACGGGTCATCGTTTTTCATCAGAAAATTGATTTTTTGGACTGTCGAAAAATTGATTCGAAATTTCATTTGGATTGTGCCTCATGTTGAATAAATACTTTTTAAAGCCTCAATGTGACCAAAATTGCCATTTTTACAGACTTTTTCTCCTATTTAGAAGCTTCTTTTTCGACCAATTTCAGGCATTAAAATGACTCTAAACACACAAATTTTAGTTCTAAGAGTTCTAATTCACATGCGATAGTCATTTACAGTGAATAAGTTAAACATTAAAAAATTACCATTTCTGACCATCTGGAGAAAATTCGACAGGTCACGGGTCATCGTTTTTCATCAGAAAATTGCTTTTTTGGACTGTCGAAAAATTGATTCAAAATTTCATTTGGATTGTCCCTTCTGTTGAATAACTAGGTTTTAATGCCTCGATGTGGCCAAAATTGCCCTTTTTACAGACTTTTTCTCCTACTCAGAAGCTTCTATTTCGACCAATTTCAGGCATTAAAATGACTCTAAACACACTAATTTTAGTTCTAAGAGTTCTAATTCACATGCGATAGTCATTTACAGTGAATAAGTTAAACATTAAAAAATTACCATTTCTGACCATCTGGAGAAAATTCGACAGGTCACGGGTCATCGTTTTTCATCAGAAATTTGATTTTTTGGACTGTCGAAAAATTGATTCAAAATGTCATTTGGATTGTGCCTCATGTTGAATAACTACTTTTTAAAGCCTCAATGTGACCAAAATTGCCATATTTACCGACTTTTTCTCCTACTCAGAAGCTTCTATTTCGAACAATTTCAGTCATTAAAATGACTCTAAACACACTAATTTTAGTTCTAAGAGTTCTAATTCACATGCGATAGAATTTACATTCAATAAATTAAACATTTAAAAATTATCATTTCTGACCATCTGGTGAAAATTCGACAGGTCACGGGTCATCGTTTTTCAGCAGAAAATTGATTTTTTTGGACTGTCGAAAAATTGATCCAAAATGTCATTTGGATTGTCCCTCCTGTTGAATAACTACTTTTTAAAGCCTCAATGTGACCAAAATTGCCATTTTTACAGACTTTTTCTCCTACTCAGAAGCTTCTATTTCGACCAATTTCAGGCATTAAAATGACTCTAAACACACTAATTTTAATTCTAAGAGTTCTAATTCACATGCAATAGTCATTTGCAGTCAAAAAACTTAAACATTAAAAAATTACCATTTCTGACCATCTGGAGAAAATTCGACAGGTCACGGGTCATCGTTTTTCATCAGAAAATTGATTTTTTGGACTGTCGAAAAATTGATTCAAAATTTCATTTGGATTGTGCCTCATGTTGAATAAATACATTTTAAAGCCTCAATGTGACCAAAATTGCCATTTTTACAGACTTTTTCTCCTACTCAGAAGCTTCTATTTCGAACCATTTCAGGCATTAAAATGACTCTAAACACACTAATTTTAGTTCTAAGAGTTCTAATTCACATGCGATAGTCATTTACAGTCAATAAGTTAAACATTAAAAAATTACCATTTCTGACCATCTGGAGAAAATTCGACAGGTCACGGATCATCGTTTTTCATCATAAAATTGATTTTTTGGACTGTCGAAAAATTGATTCAAAATTTCATTTGGATTGTGCCTCATGTTGAATAAATACATTTTAAAGCCCCAATGTGACCAAAATTGCCATTTTTACAGACTTTTTCTCCTACTCAGAAGTTTCTATTTCGACCAATTTCAGGCATTAAAATGACTCTAAACACACTAATTTTAGTTCTAAGAGTTCTAATTCACATGCGATAGTCATTTACAGTCAATAAGTTAAACATTAAAAAATTACCATTTCTGACCATCTGGAGAAAATTCGACAGGTCACGGGTCATCGTTTTTCATCAGAAAATTGATTTTTTTGGACTGTCGAAAAATTGATCCAAAATGTCATTTGGATTGTGCCTCATGTTGAATAACTACTTTTTAAAGCCTCAATGTGACCAAAATTGCCATTTTTACAAACTTTTTCTCCTTTTCAGAAGCTTCTATTTCGACCAATTTCAGGCATTAAAATTACTCTAAACACACTCATTTTAGTTCTAAGAGTTCGAATTCACATGCGATAGTCATTTACAGTCAATAAGTTAAACATTAAAAAATTATAATTTCTGACCATCTGGAGAAAATTCGACAGGTCACGGGTCATCGTTCTTCATCAGAAAATAGATTTTTTGGACTGTTGAAAAATTGATTCAAAATGTCATTTGGATTGTGCCTCATGTTGAATAACTACTTTTTAAAGCCTCAATGTGACCAAAATTGCCATTTTTACAAACTTTTTCTCCTTTTCAGAAGCTTCTATTTCGACCAATTTCAGGCATTAAAATGACTCTAAACACACTAATTGTAATTCTAAGAGTTCTAATTCACATGCAATAGTCATTTGCAGTCAAAAAATTAAACATTAAAAAATTACCATTTCTGACCATCTGGAGAAAATTCGACAGGTCACGGGTCATCGTTTTTCATCAGAAAATTGATTTTTTGGACTGTCGAAAAATTGATTCGAAATTTCATTTGGATTGTGCCTCATGTTGAATAAATACATTTTAAAGCCTCAATGTGACCAAAATTGCCATTTTTACAGACTTTTTCTCCTACTCAGAAGCTTCTATTTCGACCAATTTCAGGCATTAAAATGACTCTAAACACACTAATTTTAGTTCTAAGAGTTCTAATTCACATGCGATAGTCATTTACAGTCAATAGGTTAAACATTAAAAAATTACCATTTCTGACCATCTGGAGAAAATTCGACAGGTCACGGGTCATCGTTTTTCATCAGAAAATTGCTTTTTTGGACTGTCGAAAAATTGATTCAAAATTTCATTTGGATTGTCCCTTCTGTTGAATAACTAGGTTTTAAAGCCTCGATGTGACCAAAATTGCCCTTTTTACAGACTTTTTCTTCTACTCAGAAGCTTCTATTTCGACCAATTTCAGGCATTAAAATGACTCTAAACACACTAATTTTAATTCTAAGAGTTCTAATTCACATGCAATAGTCATTTGCAGTAAAAAAAACTTAAACATTAAAAAATTACCATTTCTGACCATCTGGAGAAAATTCGACAGGTCACGGGTCATCGTTTTTCATCAGAAAATTGATTTTTTGGACTGTCGAAAAATTGATCCAAAATGTCATTTGGATTGTCCCTCCTGTTGAATAACTACTTTTTAAAGCCTCAATGTGACCAAAATTGCCATTTTTACAGACTTTTTCTCCTACTCAGAAGCTTCTATTTCGAACAATTTCAGGCATTAAAATGACTCTAAACACACTAATTTTAGTTCTAAGAGTTCTAATTCACATGCGATAGTCATTTACAGTCAATAAGTTAAACATTAAAAAATTACCATTTCTGACCATCTGGAGAAAATTCGACAGGTCATGGGTCATCGTTTTTCATCATAAAATTGATTTTTTGGACTGTCGAAAAATTGATTCAAAATTTCATTTGGATTGTGCCTCATGTTAAATAACTACATTTTAAAGCCTCAATGTGACCAAAATTGCCATTTTTGCAGACTTTTTCTCCTACTCAGAAGCTTCTATTTCGACCAATTTCAGGCATTAAAATTACTCTAAACACACTCATTTTAGTTCTCAGAGTTCGAATTCACATGCGATAGTCATTTACAGTCAATAAGTTAAACATTAAAAAATTATAATTTCTGACCATCTGGAGAAAATTCGACAGGTCACGGGTCATCGTTCTTCATCAGAAAATTGATTTTTTGGACTGTTGAAAAATTGATTCAAAATGTCATTTGGATTGTGCCTCATGTTGAATAAATACTTTTTAAAGCCTCAATGTGACCAAAATTGCCATTTTTACAGACTTTTTCTCCTATTTAGAAGCTTCTTTTTCGACCAATTTCAGGCATTAAAATGACTCTAAACACACTAATTTTAGTTCTAAGAGTTCTAATTCACATGCGATAGTCATTTACAGTCAATAGGTTAAACATTAAAAAATTACCATTTCTGACCATCTGGAGAAAATTCGACAGGTCACGGGTCATCGTTTTTCATCAGAAATTTGATTTTTTGGACTGAAGAAAAATTGATTCAAAATGTCATTTGGATTGTGCCTCATGTTGAATAACTACGTTTTAAAGCCTCAATGTGACCAAAATTGCCATATTTACAGACTTTTTCTCCTACTCAGAAGCTTCTATTTCGAACAATTTCAGGCATTAAAATGACTCTAAACACACTAATTTTAGTTCTAAGAGTTCTAATTCACATGCGATAGTCATTTACAGTCAATAGGTTAAACATTAAAAAATTACCATTTCTGACCATCTGGAGAAAATTCGACAGGTCACGGGTCATTGTTTTTCATCAGAAAATTGCTTTTTTGGACTGTCGAAAAATTGATTGAAAATTTCATTTGGATTGTCCCTTCTGTTAAATAACTAGGTTTTAAAGCCTCGATGTGACCAAAATTGCCCTTTTTACAGACTTTTTCTCCTACTCAGAAGCTTCTATTTCGACCAATTTCAGGCATTAAAATGACTCTAAACACACTAATTTTAATTCTAAGAGTTCAAATTCACATGCAATAGTCATTTGCAGTAAAAAAACTTAAACATTAAAAAATTACCATTTCTGACCATCTGGAGAAAATTCGACAGGTCACGGGTCATCGTTTTTCATCAGAAAATTGATTTTTTGGACTGTCGAAAAATTGATTCAAAATTTCATTTGGATTGTGCCTCATGTTGAATAAATACTTTTTAAAGCCTCAATGTGACCAAAATTGCCATTTTTACAGACTTTTTCTCCTATTTAGAAGCTTCTTTTTCGACCAATTTCAGGCATTAAAATGACTCTAAACACACTAATTTTAGTTCTAAGAGTTCTAATTCACATGCGATAGTCATTTACAGTGAATAAGTTAAACATTAAAAAATTACCATTTCTGACCATCTGGAGAAAATTCGACAGGTCACGGGTCATCGTTTTTCATCAGAAATTTGATTTTTTGGACTGTCGAAAAATTGATTCAAAATGTCATTTGGTTTGTGCCTCATGTTGAATAACTACTTTTTAAAGCCTCAATGTGACCAAAATTGCCATATTTACCGACTTTTTCTCCTACTCAGAAGCTTCTATTTCGAACAATTTCAGGCATTAAAATGACTCTAAACACACTAATTTTAGTTCCAAGAGTTCTAATTCACATGCGATAGTAATTTACATTCAATAAATTAAACATTTAAAAATTATCATTTCTGACCATCTGGTGAAAATTCGACAGGTCACGGGTCATCGTTTTTCAGCAGAAAATTGATTTTTTTGGACTGTCGAAAAATTGATCCAAAATGTCATTTGGATTGTCCCTCCTGTTGAATAAATACTTTTTAAAGCCTCAATGTGACCAAAATTGCCATTTTTACAGACTTTTTCTCCTACTCAGAAGCTACTATTTCGACCGATTTCAGGCATTAAAATGACTCTAAACACACTAATTTTAATTCTAAGAGTTCTAATTCACATGCAATAGTCATTTGCAGTCAAAAAACTTAAACATTAAAAAATTACCATTTCTGACCATCTGGAGCAAATTCGACAGGTCACGGGTCATCGTTTTTCATCAGAAAATTGATTTTTTGGACTGTCGAAAAATTGATTCAAAATTTCATTTGGATTGTGCCTCATGTTGAATAAATACATTTTAAAGCCTCAATGTGACCAAAATTGCCATTTTTACAGACTTTTTCTCCTACTCAGAAGCTTCTATTTCGAACCATTTCAGGCATTAAAATGACTCTAAACACACTAATTTTAGTTCTAAGAGTTCTAATTCACATGCGATAGTCATTTACAGTCAATAAGTTAAACATTAAAAAATTACCATTTCTGACCATCTGGAGAAAATTCGACAGGTCACGGGTCATCGTTTTTCATCATAAAATTGATTTTTTGGACTGTCGAAAAATTGATTCAAAATTTAATTTGGATTGTGCCTCATGTTGAATAAATACATTTTAAAGCCCCAATGTGACCAAAATTGCCATTTTTACAGACTTTTTCTCCTACTCAGAAGTTTCTATTTCGACCAATTTCAGGCATTAAAATGACTCTAAACACACTAATTTTAGTTCTAAGAGTTCTAATTCACATGCGATAGTCATTTACAGTCAATAAGTTAAACATTAAAAAATTACCATTTCTGACCATCTGGAGAAAATAGGACAGGTCACGGGTCATCGTTTTTCATAAGAAAATTGATTTTTTTGGATTGTCGAAAAATTGATCCAAAATGTCATTTGGATTGTCCCTCCTGTTGAATAACTACTTTTTAAAGCCTCAATGTGACCAAAATTGCCATTTTTACAGACTTTTTCTCCTTCTCAGAAGCTTCTATTTCGACCAATTTCAGGCATTAAAATGACTCTAAACACAATAATTTTAATTCTAAGAGTTCTAATTCACATGCAATAGTCATTTGCAGTCAAAAAACTTAAACATTAAAAAATTACCATTTCTGACCATCTGGAGAAAATTCGACAGGTCACGGGTCATCGTTTTTCATCAGAAAATTGATTTTTTGGACTGTCGAAAAATTGATTCAAAATTTCATTTGGATTGTGCCTCATGTTGAATAACTACTTTTTAAAGCCTCAATGTGACCAAAATTGCCATATTTACCGACTTTTTCTCCTACTCAGAAGCTTCTATTTCGACCAATTTCAGGCATTAAAATGACAGTAAACACACTAATTTAGTTCCAAGAGTTCTAATTCACATGTGATAGTAATTTACAGTCAATAAATTAAACATTAAAAAATTATCATTTCTGACCATCCGGTGAAAATTCGACAGGTCACGGGTCATCGTTCTTCATCAGAAAATTGATTTTTTGGACTGTTGAAAAATTGATTCAAAATGTCATTTGGATTGTGCCTCATGTTGAATAACTACTTTTTAAAGCCTCAATGTGACCAAAATTGCCATATTTACCGACTTTTTCTCCTACTCAGAAGCTTCTATTTCGAACAATTTCAGGCATTAAAATGACTCTAAACACACTAATTTTAGTTCTAAGAGTTCTAATTCACATGCGATAGTCATTTACAGTCAATAGGTTAAACATTAAAAAATTACCATTTCTGACCATCTGGAGAAAATTCGACAGGTCACGGGTCATCGTTTTTCATCAGAAAATTGATTTTTTTGGACTGTCGAAAAATTGATCCAAAATGTAATTTGGATTGTCCCTCCTGTTGAATAACTACTTTTTAAAGCCTCAATGTGACCAAAATTGCCATTTTTACAGACTTTTTCTCCTACTCAGAAGCTTCTATTTCGACCAATTTCAGGCATTAAAATGACTCTAAACACACTAATTTTAATTCTAAGAGTTCTAATTCACATGCAATAGTCATTTGCAGTCAAAAAACTTAAACATTAAAAAATTACCATTTCTGACCATCTGGAGAAAATTCGACAGGTCACGGGTCATCGTTTTTCATCAGAAAATTGATTTTTTGGACTGTCGAAAAATTGATTCAAAATTTCATTTGGATTGTGCCTCATGTTGAATAAATACATTTTAAAGCCTCAATGTGACCAAAATTGCCATTTTTACAGACTTTTTCTCCTACTCAGAAGCTTCTATTTTGACCAATTTCAGGCATTAAAATGACTCTAAACACACTAATTTTAGTTCTAAGAGTTCTAATTCACATGCGATAGTCATTTACAGTCAATAAGTTAAACATTAAAAAATTATCATTTCTGACCATCTGGAGAAAATTCGACAGGTCACGGGTCATCGTTTTTCATAAGAAAATTGATTTTTTTGGATTGTCGAAAAATTGATCCAAAATGTCATTTGGATTGTCCCTCCTGTTGAATAACTACTTTTTAAAGCCTCAATGTGACCAAAATTGCCATTTTTACAGACTTTTTCTCCTACTCAGAAGCTTCTATTTCGAACAATTTCAGGCATTAAAATGACTCTAAACACACTAATTTTAGTTCTAAGAGTTCTAATTCACATGCGATAGTCATTTACAGTCAATAAGTTAAACATTAAAAAATTTGCATTTCTGACCATCTGGAGAAAATTCGACAGGTCATGGGTCATAGTTTTTCATCATAAAATTGATTTTTTGGACTGTCGAAAAATTGATTCAAAATTTCATTTGGATTGTGCCTCATGTTAAATAACTACTTTTTAAAGCCTCAATGTGACCAAAATTGCCATTTTTGCAGACTTTTTCTCCTACTCAGAAGCTTCTATTTCGATCAATTTCAGGCATTAAAATTACTCTAAACACACTCATTTTAGTTCTAAGAGTTCGAATTCACATGCGATAGTCATTTACAGTCAATAAGTTAAACATTAAAAAATTATAATTTCTGACCATCTGGAGAAAATTCGACAGGTCACGGGTCATCGTTCTTCATCAGAAAATTGATTTTTTGGACTGTTGAAAAATTGATTCAAAATGTCATTTGGATTGTGCCTCATGTTGAATAACTACTTTTTAAAGCCTCAATGTGACCAAAATTGCCATTTTTACAAACTTTTTCTCCTTTTCAGAAGCTTCTATTTCAACCAATTTCAGGCATTAAAATGACTCTAAACACACTAATTGTAATTCTAAGAGTTCTAATTCACATGCAATAGTCATTTGCAGTCAAAAAATTAAACATTAAAAAATTACCATATCTGACCATCTGGAGAAAATTCGACAGGTCACGGGTCATCGTTTTTCATCAGAAAATTGATTTTTTGGACTGTCGAAAAATTGATTCGAAATTTCATTTGGATTGTGCCTCATGTTGAATAAATACATTTTAAAGCCTCAATGTGACCAAAATTGCCATTTTTACAGACTTTTTCTCCTACTCAGAAGCTTCTATTTCGACCAATTTCAGGCATTAAAATGACTCTAAACACACTAATTTTAGTTCTAAGAGTTCTAATTCACATGCGATAGTCATTTACAGTCAATAGGTTAAACATTAAAAAATTACCATTTCTGACCATCTGGAGAAAATTCGACAGGTCACGGGTCATCGTTTTTCATCAGAAAATTGATTTTTTGGACTGTCGAAAAATTGATTCGAAATTTCATTTGGATTGTGCCTCATGTTGAATAAATACATTTTAAAGCCTCAATGTGACCAAAATTGCCATTTTTACAGACTTTTCTCCTACTCAGAAGCTTCTATTTTGACCAATTTCAGGCATTAAAATAATTCTAAACACACTAATTTTAGTTCTAAGAGTTCTAATTCACATGCGATAGTCATTTACAGTCAATAGGTTAAACATTAAAAAATTACCATTTCTGACCATCTGGAGAAAATTCGACAGGTCACGGGTCATCGTTTTTCATCAGAAATTTGATTTTTTGGACTGTCGAAAAATTGATTCAAAATGTCATTTGGATTGTGCCTCATGTTGAATAACTACTTTTTAAAGCCTCAATGTGACCAAAATTGCCATATTTACCGACTTTTTCTCCTACTCAGAAGCTTCTCTTTCGAACAATTTCAGGCATTAAAATGACTCTAAACACACTAATTTTAGTTCCAAGAGTTCTAATTCACATGCGATAGTAATTTATAGTCAATAATTTAAACATTAAAAAATTATCATTTCTGACCATCTGGTGAAAATTCGACAGGTCACGGGTCATCGTTTTTCATCAGAAAATTGATTTTTTTGGACTGTCGAAAAATTGATCCAAAATGTCATTTGGATTGTCCCTCCTGTTGAATAACTACTTTTTAAAGCCTCAATGTGACCAAAATTGCCATTTTTACAGACTTTTTCTCCTATTCAGAAGCTTCTATTTCGACCAATTTCAGGCATTAAAATGACTCTAAACTCACTAATTTTAATTCTAAGAGTTCTAATTCACATGCAATAGTCATTTGCAGTCAAAAAACTTAAACATTAAAAAATTACCATTTCTGACCATCTGGAGAAAATTCGACAGGTCACGGGTCATCGTTTTTCATCAGAAAATTGATTTTTTGGACTGTCGAAAAATTTATTCAAAATTTAATTTGGATTGTGCCTCATGTTGAATAAATACATTTTAAAGCCTCAATGTGACCAAAATTGCCATTTTTACAGACTTTTTCTCCTACTCAGAAGCTTCTATTTCGAACCATTTCAGGCATTAAAATGATTCTAAACACACTAATTTTAGTTCTAAGAGTTCTAATTCACATGCGATAGTCATTTACAGTCAATAGGTTAAACATTAAAAAATTACCATTTCTGACCATCTGGAGAAAATTCGACAGGTCACGGGTCATCGTTTTTCATCAGAAATTTGATTTTTTGGACTATCGAAAAATTGATTCAAAATGTCATTTGGATTGTGCCTCATGTTGAATAACTACTTTTTAAAGCCTCAATGTGACCAAAATTGCCATATTTACCGACTTTTTCTCCTACTCAGAAGCTTCTATTTCGACCAATTTCAGGCATTAAAATGACTCTAAACACACTAATTTAGTTCCAAGAGTTCTAATTCACATGCGATAGTAATTTACAGTCAATAAATTAAACATTAAAAAATTATCATTTCTGACCATCCGGTGAAAATTCGACAGGTCACGGGTCATCGTTCTTCATCAGAAAATTGATTTTTTGGACTGTTGAAAAATTGATTCAAAATGTCATTTGGATTGTGCCTCATGTTGAATAACTACTTTTTAAAGCCTCAATGTGACCAAAATTGCCATATTTACCGACTTTTTCTCCTACTCAGAAGCTTCTATTTCGAACAATTTCAGGCATTAAAATGACTCTAAACACACTAATTTTAGTTCTAAGAGTTCTAATTCACATGCGATAGTCATTTACAGTCAATAGGTTAAACATTAAAAAATTACCATTTCTGACCATCTGGAGAAAATTCGACAGGTCACGGGTCATCGTTTTTCATCAGAAAATTGATTTTTTGGACTGTTGAAAAATTGATCCAAAATGTAATTTGGATTGTCCCTCCTGTTGAATAACTACTTTTTAAAGCCTCAATGTGACCAAAATTGCCATTTTTACAGACTTTTTCTCCTACTCAGAAGCTTCTATTTCGACCAATTTCAGGCATTAAAATGACTCTAAACACACTAATTGTAATTCTAAGAGTTCTAATTCACATGCAATAGTCATTTGCAGTCAAAAAACTTAAACATTAAAAAATTACCATATCTGACCATCTGGAGAAAATTCGACAGGTCACGGGTCATCGTTTTTCATCAGAAAATTGATTTTTTGGACTGTCGAAAAATTGATTCAAAATTTCATTTGGATTGTGCCTCATGTTGAATAAATACATTTTAAAGCCTCAATGTGACCAAAATTGCCATTTTTACAGACTTTTTCTCCTACTCAGAAGCTTCTATTTCGACCAATTTCAGGCATTAAAATGACTCTAAACACACTAATTTTAGTTCTAAGAGTTCTAATTCACATGCGATAGTCATTTACAGTCAATAAGTTAAACATTAAAAAATTACCATTTCTGACCATCTGGAGAAAATTCGACAGGTCACGGGTCATCGTTTTTCATCATAAAATTGATTTTTTGGACTGTCGAAAAATTGATTCAAAATTTCATTTGGATTGTGCCTTATGTTGAATAAATACATTTTAAAGCCCCAATGTGACCAAAATTGCCATTTTTACAGACTTTTTCTCCTACTCAGAAGTTTCTATTTCGACCAATTTCAGGCATTAAAATGACTCTAAACACACTAATTTTAGTTCTAAGAGTTCTAATTCACATGCGATAGTCATTTACAGTCAATAAGTTAAACATTAAAAAATTACCATTTCTGACCATCTGGAGAAAATTCGACAGGTCACGGGTCATCGTTTTTCATCAGAAATTAGATTTTTTGGACTGTCGAAAAATTGATTCAAAATGTCATTTGGATTGTGCCTCATGTTGAATAACTACTTTTTAAAGCCTCAATGTGACCAAAATTGCCATATTTACCGACTTTTTCTCCTACTCAGAAGCTTCTATTTCGAACAATTTCAGGCATTAAAATGACTCTAAACACACTAATTTTAGTTCTAAGAGTTCTAATTCAAATGCGATAGTCATTTACAGTCAATAGGTTAAACATTAAAAAATTACCATTTCTGACCATCTGAAGAAAATTCGACAGGTCACGGGTCATCGTTTTTCATCAGAAAATTGCTTTTTTGGACTGTCGAAAAATTGATTCAAAATTTCATTTGGATTGTCCCTTCTGTTGAATAACTAGGTTTTAAAGCCTCGATGTGACCAAAATTGCCCTTTTTACAGACTTTTTCTCCTACTCAGAAGCTTCTATTTCGACCAATTTCAGGCATTAAAATGACTCTAAACACACTAATTTTAATTCTAAGAGTTCTAATTCACATGCAATAGTCATTTGCAGTAAAAAAACTTAAACATTAAAAAATTACCATTTCTGACCATCTGGAGAAAATTCGACAGGTCACGGGTCTCGTTTTTCATCAGAAAATTGATTTTTTGGACTGTCGAAAAATTGATTCAAAATTTCATTTGGATTGTGCCTCATGTTGAATAAATACTTTTTAAAGCCTCAATGTGACCAAAATTGCCATTTTTACAGACTTTTTCTCCTATTTAGAAGCTTCTTTTTCGACCAATTTCAGGCATTAAAATGACTCTAAACACACTAATTTTAGTTCTAAGAGTTCTAATTCACATGCGATAGTCATTTACAGTGAATAAGTTAAACATTAAAAAATTACCATTTCTGACCATCTGGAGAAAATTCGACAGGTCACGGGTCATCGTTTTTCATCAGAAATTAGATTTTTTGGACTGTCGAAAAATTGATTCAAAATGTCATTTGGATTGTGCCTCATGTTGAATAACTACTTTTTAAAGCCTCAATGTGACCAAAATTGCTATATTTAACGACTTTTTCTCCTACTCAGAAGCTTCTATTTCGAACAATTTCAGGCATTAAAATGACTCTAAACACACTAATTTTAGTTCCAAGAGTTCTAATTCACATGCGATAGTAATTTACATTCAATAAATTAAACATTTAAAAATTATCATTTCTGACCATCTGGTGAAAATTCGACAGGTCACGGGTCATCGTTTTTCAGCAGAAAATTGATTTTTTTGGACTGTCGAAAAATTGATCCAAAATGTCATTTGGATTGTCCCTCCTGTTGAATAACTACTTTTTAAAGCCTCAATGTGACCAAAATTGCCATTTTTACAGACTTTTTCTCCTACTCAGAAGCTTCTATTTCGAACCATTTCAGGCATTAAAATGACTCTAAACACACTAATTTTAGTTCTAAGAGTTCTAATTCACATGCGATAGTCATTTACAGTCAATAAGTTAAACATTAAAAAATTACCATTTCTGACCATCTGGAGAAAATTCGACAGGTCACGGGTCATCGTTTTTCATCATAAAATTGATTTTTTGGACTGTCGAAAAATTGATTCAAAATTTCATTTGGATTGTGCCTCATGTTGAATAAATACATTTTAAAGCCCCAATGTGACCAAAATTGCCATTTTTACAGACTTTTTCTCCTACTCAGAAGTTTCTATTTCGACCAATTTCAGGCATTAAAATGACTCTAAACACACTAATTTTAGTTCTAAGAGTTCTAATTCACATGCGATAGTCATTTACAGTCAATAAGTTAAACATTAAAAAATTACCATTTCTGACCATCTGGAGAAAATTCGACAGGTCACGGGTCATCGTTTTTCATCAGAAAATTGATTTTTTTGGACTGTCGAAAAATTGATCCAAAATGTCATTTGGATTGTGCCTCATGTTGAATAACTACTTTTTAAAGCCTCAATGTGACCAAAATTGCCATTTTTACAAACTTTTTCTCCTTTTCAGAAGCTTCTATTTCGACCAATTTCAGGCATTAAAATGACTCTAAACACACTAATTTTAATTCTAAGAGTTCTAATTCACATGCAATAGTCATTTGCAGTCAAAAAATTAAACATTAAAAAATTACCATTTCTTACCATCTGGAGAAAATTCGACTGGTCACGGGTCATCGTTTTTCATCAGAAAATTGATTTTTTGGACTGTCGAAAAATTGATTCGAAATTTCATTTGGATTGTGCCTCATGTTGAATAAATACATTTTAAAGCCTCAATGTGACCAAAATTGCCATTTTTACAGACTTTTTCTCCTACTCAGAAGCTTCTATTTTGACCAATTTCAGGCATTAAAATGACTCTAAACACACTAATTTTAGTTCTAAGAGTTCTAATTCACATGCGATAGTCATTTACAGTCAATAAGTTAAACATTAAAAAATTACCATTTCTGACCATCTGGAGAAAATTCGACAGGTCACGGGTCATCGTTTTTCATCAGAAAATTGATTTTTTTGGACTGTCGAAAAATTGATCCAAAATGTCATTTGGATTGTGCCTCATGTTGAATAAATACATTTTAAAGCCTCAATGTGACCAAAATTGTCATTTTTACAGACTTTTTCTCCTACTCAGAAGCTTCTATTTCGACCAATTTCAGGCATTAAAATGACTCTAAACACACTAATTTTAGTTCTAAGAGTTCTAATTCACATGCAATAGTCATTTGCAGTCAAAAAATTAAACGTTAAAAAATTACCATTTCTTACCATCTGGAGAAAATTCGACAGGTCACGGGTCATCGTTTTTCATCAGAAAATTGATTTTTTGGACTGTCGAGAAATTGATTCGAAATTTCATTTGGATTGTGCCTCATGTTGAATAAATACATTTTAAAGCCTCAATGTGACCAAAATTGCCATTTTTACAGACTTTTTCTCCTACTCAGAAGCTTCTATTTTGACCAATTTCAGGCATTAAAATGATTCTAAACACACTAATTTTAGTTCTAAGAGTTCTAATTCACATGCGATAGTCATTTACAGTCAATAGGTTAAACATTAAAAAATTACCATTTCTGACCATCTGGAGAAAATTCGACAGGTCACGGGTCATCGTTTTTCATCAGAAATTTGATTTTTTGGACTGTCGAAAAATTGATTCAAAATGTCATTTGGATTGTGCCTCATGTTGAATAACTACTTTTTAAAGCCTCAATGTGACCAAAATTGCCATATTTACCGACTTTTTCTCCTACTCAGAAGCTTCTATTTCGACCAATTTCAGGCATTAAAATGACTCTAAACACACTAATTTAGTTCCAAGAGTTCTAATTCACATGCGATAGTAATTTACAGTCAATAAATTAAACATTAAAAAATTACCATTTCTGACCATCTGGAGAAAATTCGACAGGTCACGGGTCATCGTTTTTCATCAGAAAATTGATTTTTTGGACTGTCGAAAAATTGATTCAAAATGTCATTTGGATTGTGCCTCATGTTGAATAACTACTTTTTAAAGCCTCAATGTGACCAAAATTGCCATATTTACCGACTTTTTCTCCTACTCAGAAGCTTCTATTTCGAACAAATTCAGGCATTAAAATGACTCTAAACACACTAATTTTAGTTCCAAGAGTTCTAATTCACATGCGATAGTAATTTATAGTCAATAATTTAAACATTAAAAAATTATCATTTCTGACCATCTGGTGAAAATTCGACAGGTCACGGGTCATCGTTTTTCATCAGAAAATTGATTTTTTTGGACTGTCGAAAAATTGATCCGAAATGTCATTTGGATTGTCCCTCCTGTTGAATAACTACTTTTTAAAGCCTCAATGTGACCAAAATTGCCATTTTTACAGACTTTTTCTCCTATTCAGAAGCTTCTATTTCGACCAATTTCAGGCATTAAAATGACTCTAAACTCACTAATTTTAATTCTAAGAGTTCTAATTCACATGCAATAGTCATTTGCAGTCAATAGGTTAAACATTAAAAAATTACCATTTCTGACCATCTGGAGAAAATTCGACAGGTCACGGGTCATCGTTTTTCATCAGAAAATTGATTTTTTGGACTGTCGAAAAATTGATTCAAAATTTCATTTGGATTGTGCCTCATGTTGAATAAATACATTTTAAAGCCTCAATGTGACCAAAATTGCCATTTTTACAGACTTTTTCTCCTACTCAGAAGCTTCTATTTCGAACCATTTCAGGCATTAAAATGACTCTAAACACACTAATTTTAGTTCTAAGAGTTCTAATTCACATGCGATAGTCATTTACAGTCAATAAGTTAAACATTAAAAAATTACCATTTCTGACCATCTGGAGAAAATTCGACAGGTCACGGGTCATCGTTTTTCATCATAAAATTGATTTTTTGGACTGTCGAAAAATTGATTCAAAATTTCATTTGGATTGTGCCTGATGTTGAATAAATACATTTTAAAGCCCCAATGTGACCAAAATTGCCATTTTTACAGACTTTTTCTCCTACTCAGAAGTTTCTATTTCGACCAATTTCAGGCATTAAAATGACTCTAAACACACTAATTTTAGTTCCAAGAGTTCTAATTCACATGCGATAGTCATTTACAGTCAATAAGTTAAACATTAAAAAATTACCATTTCTGACCATCTGGAGAAAATTCGACAGGTCACAGGTCATCGTTTTTCATCATAAAAATGATTTTTTGGACTGTCGAAAAATTGATTCAAAATTTCATTTGGATTGTGCCTCATGTTAAATAACTACATTTTAAAGCCTCAATGTGACCAAAATTGCCATTTTTGCAGACTTTTTCTCCTACTCAGAAGCTTCTATTTCGACCAATTTCAGGCATTAAAATTACTCTAAACACACTCATTTTAGTTCTAAGAGTTCGAATTCACATGCGATAGTCATTTACAGTCAATAAGTTAAACATTAAAAAATTATAATTTCTGACCATCTGGAGAAAATTCGACAGGTCACGGGTCATCGTTCTTCATCAGAAAATTGATTTTTTGGACTGTTGAAAAATTGATTCAAAATGTCATTTGGATTGTGCCTCATGTTGAATAACTACTTTTTAAAGCCTCAATGTGACCAAAATTGCCATTTTTACAAACTTTTTCTCCTTTTCAGAAGCTTCTATTTCGACCAATTTCAGGCATTAAAATGACTCTAAACACACTAATTGTAATTCTAAGAGTTCTAATTCACATGCAATAGTCATTTGCAGTCAAAAAATTAAACATTAAAAAATTACCATTTCTGACCATCTGGAGAAAATTCGACAGGTCACGGGTCATCGTTTTTCATCAGAAAATTGATTTTTTGGACTGTCGAAAAATTGATTCGAAATTTCATTTGGATTGTGCCTCATGTTGAATAAATACATTTTAAAGCCTCAATGTGACCAAAATTGCCATTTTTACAGACTTTTTCTCCTACTCAGAAGCTTCTATTTCGACCAATTTCAGGCATTAAAATGACTCTAAACACACTAATTGTAGTTCTAAGAGTTCTAATTCACATGCGATAGTCATTTACAGTCAATAGGTTAAACATTAAAAAAATAACCATTTCTGACCATCTGGAGAAAATTCGACAGGTCACGGGTCATCGTTTTTCATCAGAAAATTGCTTTTTTGGACTGTCGAAAAATTGATTCAAAATTTCATTTGGATTGTCCCTTCTGTTGAATAACTAGGTTTTAAAGCCTCGATGTGACCAAAATTGCCCTTTTTACAGACTTTTTCTTCTACTCAGAAGCTTCTATTTCGACGAATTTCAGGCATTAAAATGACTCTAAACACACTAATTTTAATTCTAAGAGTTCTAATTCACATGCAATAGTCATTTGCAGTAAAAAAAACTTAAACATTAAAAAATTACCATTTCTGACCATCTGGAGAAAATTCGACAGGTCACGGGTCATCGTTTTTCATCAGAAAATTGATTTTTTTGGACTGTCGAAAAATTGATCCAAAATGTCATTTGGATTGTCCCTCCTGTTGAATAACTACTTTTTAAAGCCTCAATGTGACCAAAATTGCCATTTTTACAGACTTTTTCTCCTATTCAGAAGCTTCTATTTCGACCAATTTCAGGCATTAAAATGACTCTAAACTCACTAATTTTAATTCTAAGAGTTCTAATTCACATGCAGTAGTCATTTGCAGTCAATAGGTTAAACATTAAAAAATTACCATTTCTGACCATCTGGAGAAAATTCGACAGGTCACGGGTCATCGTTTTTCATCAGAAAATTGATTTTTTGGACTGTCGAAAAATTGATTCAAAATTTCATTTGGATTGTGCCTCATGTTGAATAAATACATTTTAAAGCCTCAATGTGACCAAAATTGCCATTTTTACAGACTTTTTCTCCTACTCAGAAGCTTCTATTTCGAACCATTTCAGGCATTAAAATGACTCTAAACACACTAATTTTAGTTCTAAGAGTTCTAATTCACATGCGATAGTCATTTACAGTCAATAAGTTAAACATTAAAAAATTACCATTTCTGACCATCTGGAGAAAATTCGACAGGTCACGGGTCATCGTTTTTCATCATAAAATTGATTTTTTGGACTGTCGAAAAATTGATTCAAAATTTCATTTGGATTGTGCCTCATGTTGAATAAATACATTTTAAAGCCCCAATGTGACCAAAATTGCCATTTTTACAGACTTTTTCTCCTACTCAGAAGTTTCTATTTCGACCAATTTCAGGCATTAAAATGACTCTAAACACACTAATTTTAGTTCCAAGAGTTCTAATTCACATGCGATAGTCATTTACAGTCAATAAGTTAAACATTAAAAAATTACCATTTCTGACCATCTGGAGAAAATTCGACAGGTCACAGGTCATCGTTTTTCATCATAAAAATGATTTTTTGGACTGTCGAAAAATTGATTCAAAATTTCATTTGGATTGTGCCTCATGTTAAATAACTACATTTTAAAGCCTCAATGTGACCAAAATTGCCATTTTTGCAGACTTTTTCTCCTACTCAGAAGCTTCTATTTCGACCAATTTCAGGCATTAAAATTACTCTAAACACACTCATTTTAGTTCTAAGAGTTCGAATTCACATGCGATAGTCATTTACAGTCAATAAGTTAAACATTAAAAAATTATAATTTCTGACCATCTGGAGAAAATTCGACAGGTCACGGGTCATCGTTCTTCATCAGAAAATTGATTTTTTGGACTGTTGAAAAATTGATTCAAAATGTCATTTGGATTGTGCCTCATGTTGAATAACTACTTTTTAAAGCCTCAATGTGACCAAAATTGCCATTTTTACAAACTTTTTCTCCTTTTCAGAAGCTTCTATTTCGACCAATTTCAGGCATTAAAATGACTCTAAACACACTAATTGTAATTCTAAGAGTTCTAATTCACATGCAATAGTCATTTGCAGTCAAAAAATTAAACATTAAAAAATTACCATTTCTGACCATCTGGAGAAAATTCGACAGGTCACGGGTCATCGTTTTTCATCAGAAAATTGATTTTTTGGACTGTCGAAAAATTGATTCGAAATTTCATTTGGATTGTGCCTCATGTTGAATAAATACATTTTAAAGCCTCAATGTGACCAAAATTGCCATTTTTACAGACTTTTTCTCCTACTCAGAAGCTTCTATTTCGACCAATTTCAGGCATTAAAATGACTCTAAACACACTAATTGTAGTTCTAAGAGTTCTAATTCACATGCGATAGTCATTTACAGTCAATAGGTTAAACATTAAAAAAATAACCATTTCTGACCATCTGGAGAAAATTCGACAGGTCACGGGTCATCGTTTTTCATCAGAAAATTGCTTTTTTGGACTGTCGAAAAATTGATTCAAAATTTCATTTGGATTGTCCCTTCTGTTGAATAACTAGGTTTTAAAGCCTCGATGTGACCAAAATTGCCCTTTTTACAGACTTTTTCTTCTACTCAGAAGCTTCTATTTCGACGAATTTCAGGCATTAAAATGACTCTAAACACACTAATTTTAATTCTAAGAGTTCTAATTCACATGCAATAGTCATTTGCAGTAAAAAAAACTTAAACATTAAAAAATTACGATTTCTGACCATCTGGAGAAAATTCGACAGGTCACGGGTCATCGTTTTTCATCAGAAAATTGATTTTTTGGACTGTCGAAAAATTGATTCAAAATTTCATTTGGATTGTGCCTCATGTTGAATAAATACTTTTTAAAGCCTCAATGTGACCAAAATTGCCATTTTTACAAACTTTTTCTCCTACTCAGAAGCTTCTATTTTGACCAATTTCAGGCATTAAAATGATTCTTAACACACTAATTTTAGTTCTAAGAGTTCTAATTCACATGCGATAGTCATTTACAGTCAATAGGTTAAACATTAAAAAATTACCATTTCTGACCATCTGGAGTAAATTCGACAGGTCACGGGTCATCGTTTTTCATCAGAAAATTGCTTTTTTGGACTGTCGAAAAATTGATTCAAAATTTCATTTGGATTGTCCCTTCTGTTGAATAACTAGTTTTTAAAGCCTCGATGTGACCAAAATTGCCCTTTTTACAGACTTTTTCTCCTACTCAGAAGCTTCTATTTCAACCAATTTCAGGCATTAAAATGACTCTAAACACACTAATTTTAATTCTAAGAGTTCTAATTCACATGCAACAGTCATTTGCAGTAAAAAAACTTAAACATTAAAAAATTACCATTTCTGACCATCTGGAGAAAATTCGGCAGGTCACGGGTCATCGTTTTTCATCAGAAATTTGATTTTTTGGACTGTCGAAAAATTGATTCAAAATGTCATTTGGATTGTGCCTCATGTTGAATAACTACTTTTTAAAGCCTCAATGTGACCAAAATTGCCATTTTTACAGACTTTTTCTCCTACTCAGAAGCTTCTATTTCGACCAATTTCAGGCATTAAAATGACTCTAAACACACTAATTTTAGTTCTAAGAGTTCTAATTCATATGCAATATTCATTTGCAGACAAAAAATTAAACATTGAAAAATTACCATTTCTGACCATCTGGAGAAAATTCGACAGGTCACGGGTCATCGTTTTTCATCAGAAATTTGATTTTTTGGACTGTCGAAAAATTGATTCAAAATGTCATTTGGATTGTGCCTCATGTTGAATAACTACTTTTTAAAGCCTCAATGTGACCAAAATTGCCATTTTTACAGACGTTTTCTCCTACTCAGAAGCTTCTATTTCGACCAATTTCAGGCATTAAAATGACTAAACACTCTAATATTAGTTCTAAGAGTTCTAATTCACATGCGATAGTCATTTACAGTCAATAAATTAAACATTAAAAAATTACCATTTCTGACCATCTGGAGAAAGCTCGTCAGGTCACGGGTCATCGTTTTTCATCAGAAAATTGATTTTTTGGACTGTCGAAAAATTGATTCAAAATTTCATTTGGATTGTGCCTCATGTTAAATAACTACATTTTAAAGCCTCAATGTGACCAAAATTGCCATTTTTACAGACTTTTTCTCCTACTCAGAAGCTTCTAGTTCGACCAATTTCAGGCATTAAAATGACTCTAAACACTCTAATTTTAGTTCTAAGAGTTCTAATTCACATGCGATAGTCATTTACAGTCAATAGGTTAAACATTAAAAAATTACCATTTCTGACCATCTGAAGAAAATTCGACAGGTCACGGGTCATCGTTTTTCATAAGAAAATTGATTTTTTGGATTGTCGAAAAATTGATCCCAAATGTCATTTGGATTGTCCCTCCTGTTGAATAACTACTTTTTAAAGCCTCAATGTGACCAAAATTGCCATTTTTACAGACTTTTTCTCCTACTCAGAAGCTTCTATTTCGAACAATTTCAGGCATTAAAATGACTCTAAACACACTAATTTTAGTTCTAAGAGTTCTAATTCACATGCGATAGTCATTTACAGTCAATAAGTTAAACATTAAAAAATTACCATTTCTGACCATCTGGAGAAAATTCGACAGGTCACGGGTCATCGTTTTTCATCATAAAATTGATTTTTTGGACTGTCGAAAAATTGATTCAAAATTTCATTTGGATTGTTCTTCATGTTAAATAACTACATTTTAAAGCCTCAATGTGACCAGAATTGCCATTTTTGCAGACTTTTTCTCCTACTCAGAAGCTTCTATTTCGACCAATTTCAGGCATTAATATGACTCTAAACACACTAATTTTAATTCTAAGAGTTCCAATTCACATGCAATAGTCATTTGCAGTCAAAAAATTAAACATTAAAAAATTACCATTTCTGACCATCTGGAGAAAATTCGACAGGTCACGGGTCATCGTTTTTCATCAGAAAATTGATTTTTTGGACTGTCGAAAAATTGATTCAAAATTTCATTTGGATTGTGCCTCATGTTGAATAAATACTTTTTAAAGCCTCAATGTGACCAAAATTGCCATTTTTACAGACTTTTTCTCCTACTCAGAAGCTTCTATTTCGACCAATTTCAGGCATTAAAATGACTCTAAACACACTAATTGTAGTTCTAAGAGTTCTAATTCACATGCGATAGTCATTTACAGTCAATAGGTTAAACATTAAAAAAATAACCATTTCTGACCATCTGGAGAAAATTCGACAGGTCACGGGTCATCGTTTTTCATCAGAAAATTGCTTTTTTGGACTGTCGAAAAATTGATTCAAAATTTCATTTGGATTGTCCCTTCTGTTGAATAACTAGGTTTTAAAGCCTCGATGTGACCAAAATTGCCCTTTTTACAGACTTTTTCTTCTACTCAGAAGCTTCTATTTCGACGAATTTCAGGCATTAAAATGACTCTAAACACACTAATTTTAATTCTAAGAGTTCTAATTCACATGCAATAGTCATTTGCAGTAAAAAAAACTTAAACATTAAAAAATTACCATTTCTGACCATCTGGAGAAAATTCGACAGGTCACGGGTCATCGTTTTTCATCAGAAAATTGATTTTTTGGACTGTCGAAAAATTGATTCAAAATTTCATTTGGATTGTGCCTCATGTTGAATAAATACTTTTTAAAGCCTCAATGTGACCAAAATTGCCATTTTTACAAACTTTTTCTCCTACTCAGAAGCTTCTATTTTGACCAATTTCAGGCATTAAAATGATTCTTAACACACTAATTTTAGTTCTAAGAGTTCTAATTCACATGCGATAGTCATTTACAGTCAATAGGTTAAACATTAAAAAATTACCATTTCTGACCATCTGGAGTAAATTCGACAGGTCACGGGTCATCGTTTTTCATCAGAAAATTGCTTTTTTGGACTGTCGAAAAATTGATTCAAAATTTCATTT
This sequence comes from Triturus cristatus, assembly GCF_964204655.1. NCBI lineage: Eukaryota > Metazoa > Chordata > Amphibia > Caudata > Salamandridae > Triturus > Triturus cristatus. The sequence goes on from NW_028188427.1 coordinate 89,322, forward strand.
GGATTGTCCCTTCTGTTGAATAACTAGTTTTTAAAGCCTCGATGTGACCAAAATTGCCCTTTTTACAGACTTTTTCTCCTACTCAGAAGCTTCTATTTCAACCAATTTCAGGCATTAAAATGACTCTAAACACACTAATTTTAATTCTAAGAGTTCTAATTCACATGCAACAGTCATTTGCAGTAAAAAAACTTAAACATTAAAAAATTACCATTTCTGACCATCTGGAGAAAATTCGGCAGGTCACGGGTCATCGTTTTTCATCAGAAATTTGATTTTTTGGACTGTCGAAAAATTGATTCAAAATGTCATTTGGATTGTGCCTCATGTTGAATAACTACTTTTTAAAGCCTCAATGTGACCAAAATTGCCATTTTTACAGACTTTTTCTCCTACTCAGAAGCTTCTATTTCGACCAATTTCAGGCATTAAAATGACTCTAAACACACTAATTTTAGTTCTAAGAGTTCTAATTCATATGCAATATTCATTTGCAGACAAAAAATTAAACATTGAAAAATTACCATTTCTGACCATCTGGAGAAAATTCGACAGGTCACGGGTCATCGTTTTTCATCAGAAATTTGATTTTTTGGACTGTCGAAAAATTGATTCAAAATGTCATTTGGATTGTGCCTCATGTTGAATAACTACTTTTTAAAGCCTCAATGTGACCAAAATTGCCATTTTTACAGACGTTTTCTCCTACTCAGAAGCTTCTATTTCGACCAATTTCAGGCATTAAAATGACTAAACACTCTAATATTAGTTCTAAGAGTTCTAATTCACATGCGATAGTCATTTACAGTCAATAAATTAAACATTAAAAAATTACCATTTCTGACCATCTGGAGAAAGCTCGTCAGGTCACGGGTCATCGTTTTTCATCAGAAAATTGATTTTTTGGACTGTCGAAAAATTGATTCAAAATTTCATTTGGATTGTGCCTCATGTTAAATAACTACATTTTAAAGCCTCAATGTGACCAAAATTGCCATTTTTACAGACTTTTTCTCCTACTCAGAAGCTTCTAGTTCGACCAATTTCAGGCATTAAAATGACTCTAAACACTCTAATTTTAGTTCTAAGAGTTCTAATTCACATGCGATAGTCATTTACAGTCAATAGGTTAAACATTAAAAAATTACCATTTCTGACCATCTGAAGAAAATTCGACAGGTCACGGGTCATCGTTTTTCATAAGAAAATTGATTTTTTGGATTGTCGAAAAATTGATCCCAAATGTCATTTGGATTGTCCCTCCTGTTGAATAACTACTTTTTAAAGCCTCAATGTGACCAAAATTGCCATTTTTACAGACTTTTTCTCCTACTCAGAAGCTTCTATTTCGAACAATTTCAGGCATTAAAATGACTCTAAACACACTAATTTTAGTTCTAAGAGTTCTAATTCACATGCGATAGTCATTTACAGTCAATAAGTTAAACATTAAAAAATTACCATTTCTGACCATCTGGAGAAAATTCGACAGGTCACGGGTCATCGTTTTTCATCATAAAATTGATTTTTTGGACTGTCGAAAAATTGATTCAAAATTTCATTTGGATTGTTCTTCATGTTAAATAACTACATTTTAAAGCCTCAATGTGACCAGAATTGCCATTTTTGCAGACTTTTTCTCCTACTCAGAAGCTTCTATTTCGACCAATTTCAGGCATTAATATGACTCTAAACACACTAATTTTAATTCTAAGAGTTCCAATTCACATGCAATAGTCATTTGCAGTCAAAAAATTAAACATTAAAAAATTACCATTTCTGACCATCTGGAGAAAATTCGACAGGTCACGGGTCATCGTTTTTCATCAGAAAATTGATTTTTTGGACTGTCGAAAAATTGATTCAAAATGTCATTTGGATTGTGCCTCATGTAGAATAAATACATTTTAAAGCCTCAATGTGACCAAAATTGCCATTTTTACAGACTTTTTCTCCTACTCAGAAGCTTCTATTTTGACCAATTTCAGGCATTAAAATGATTCTAAACACACTAATTTTAGTTCTAAGAGTTCTAATTCACATGCGATAGTCATTTACAGTCAATCGGTTAAACATTAAAAAATTACCATTTCTGACCATCTGGAGAAAATTCGACAGGTCACGGGTCATCGTTTTTCATCAGAAATTTGATTTTTTGGACTGTCGAAAAATTGATTCAAAATGTCATTTGGATTGTGCCTCATGTTGAATAACTACTTTTTAAAGCCTCAATGTGACCAAAATTGCCATTTTTACCGACTTTTTCTCCTACTCAGAAGCTTCTATTTCGAACAATTTCAGGCATTAAAATGACTCTAAACACACTAATTTTAGTTCTAAGAGTTCTAATTCACATGCGATAGTCATTTACAGTCAAAAAATTAAAAATTAAAAAATTACCATTTCTGACCATCTGGAGAAAATTCGACAGGTCACGTCATCGTTTTTCATCAGAAAATTGATTTTTTGGACTGTCGAAAAATTGATTCAAAATTTCATTTGGATTGTGCCTCATGTTGAATAAATACATTTTAAAGCCTCAATGTGACCAAAATTGCCATTTTTACAGACTTTTTCTCCTACTCAGAAGCTTCTATTTCGATCAATTTCAGGCATTAAAATGACTCTAAACACACTAATTTTAGTTCTAAGAGTTCTAATTCACATGTGATAGTCATTTACAGTCAATAAATTAAACATTAAAAAATTATCATTTCTGACCATCTGGAGAAAATTCGACAGGTCACGGGTCATCGTTTTTCATCAGAAATTTGATTTTTTGGACTGTCGAAAAATTGATTCAAAATGTCATTTGGATTGTGCCTCATGTTGAATAACTACTTTTTAAAGCCTCAATGTGACCAAAATTGCCATTTTTACCGACTTTTTCTCCTACTCAGAAGCTTCTATTTCGAACAATTTCAGGCATTAAAATGACTCTAAACACACTAATTTTAGTTCTAAGAGTTCTAATTCACATGCGATAGTCATTTACAGTCAATAGGTTAAACATTCAAAAATTACCATTTCTGACCATCTGGAGAAAATTCGGCAGGTCACGGGTCATCGTTTTTCATCAGAAATTTGATTTTTTGGACTGTCGAAAAATTGATTCAAAATGTCATTTGGATTGTGCCTCATGTTGAATAACTACTTTTTAAAGCCTCAATGTGACCAAAATTGCCATTTTTACAGACTTTTTCTCCTACTCAGAAGCTTCTATTTCGACCAATTTCAGGCATTAAAATGACTCTAAACACACTAATTTTAGTTCTAAGAGTTCTAATTCATATGCAATATTCATTTGCAGACAAAAAATTAAACATTGAAAAATTACCATTTCTGACCATCTGGAGAAAATTCGACAGGTCACGGGTCATCGTTTTTCATCAGAAATTTGATTTTTTGGACTGTCGAAAAATTGATTCAAAATGTCATTTGGATTGTGCCTCATGTTGAATAACTACTTTTTAAAGCCTCAATGTGACCAAAATTGAAATTTTTACAGACTTTTTCTCCTACTCAGAAGCTTCTATTTCGACCAATTTCAGGCATTAAAATGACTCTAAACACACTAATTTTAGTTCTAAGAGTTCTAATTCATATGCAATATTCATTGGCAGACAAAAAATTAAACATTGAAAAATTACCATTTCTGACCATCTGGAGAAAATTCGACAGGTCATCGTTTTTCATCAGAAATTAGATTTTTTTGTACTGTCGAAAAATTGATTCAAAATGTCATTTGGATTGTGCCTCATGTTGAATAACTACTTTTTAAAGCCTCAATGTGACCAAAATTGCCATTTTTACAGACGTTTTCTCCTACTCAGAAGCTTCTATTTCGACCAATTTCAGGCATTAAAATGACTAAACACACTAATTTTAGTTCTAAGAGTTCTAATTCACATGCGATAGTCATTTACAGTCAATAAATTAAACATTAAAAAATTACCATTTCTGACCATCTGGAGAAAATTCGACAGGTCACGGGTCATCGTTTTTCATCAGAAAATTGATTTTTTTGGACTGTTGAAAAATTGATCCAAAATGTCATTTGGATTGTGCCTCATGTTGAATAACTACTTTTTAAAGCCTCAATGTGACCAAAATTGCCATTTTTACAAACTTTTTCTCCTTTTCAGAAGCTTCTATTTCGACCAATTTCAGGCATTAAAATGACTCTAAACACACTAATTTTAATTCTAAGAGTTCTAATTCACATGCAATAGTCATTTGCAGTCAAAAAATTAAACATTAAAAAATTACCATTTCTTACCATCTGGAAAAAATTCGACAGGTCACGGGTCATCGTTTTTCATCAGAAATTTGATTTTTTGGACTGTCGAAAAATTGATTCAAAATGTCATTTGGATTGTGCCTCATGTTGAATAAATACATTTTAAAGCCTCAATGTGACCAAAATTGCCATTTTTACAGACTTTTTCTCCTACTCAGAAGCTTCTATTTTCACCAATTTCAGGCATTAAAATGATTCTAAACACACTAATTTTAGTTCTAAGAGTTCTAAATCACATGCGATAGTCATTTACAGTCAATAGGTTAAACATTAAAAAATTACCATTTCTGACCATCTGGAGAAAATTCGACAGGTCACGGGTCATCGTTTTTCATCAGAAAATTGCTTTTTTGGACTGTCGAAAAATTGATTCAAAATTTCATTTGGATTGTCCCTTCTGTTGAATAACTAGTTTTTAAAGCCTCGATGTGACCAAAATTGCCCTTTTTACAGACTTTTTCTCCTACTCAGAAGCTTCTATTTGAACCAATTTCAGGCATTAATATGACTCTAAACACACTAATTTTAATTCTAAGAGTTCTAATTCACATGCAATAGTCATTTGCAGTAAAAAAACTTAAACATTAAAAAATTACCATTTCTGACCATCTGGAGAAAATTCGACAGGTCACGAGTCATCGTTTTTCATCAGAAATTTGATTTTTTGGACTGTCGAAAAATTGATTCAAAATGTCATTTGGATTGTGCCTCATGTTGAATAACTACTTTTTAAAGCCTCAATGTGACCAAAATTGCCATATTTACCGACTTTTTCTCCTACTCAGAAGCTTCTATTTCGAACAATTTCAGGCATTAAAATGACTCTAAACACACTAATTTTAGTTCCAAGAGTTCTAATTCACATGCGATAGTAATTTACATTCAATAAATTAAACATTTAAAAATTATCATTTCTGACCATCTGGTGAAAATTCGACAGGTCACGGGTCATCGTTTTTCAGCAGAAAATTGATTTTTTTGGACTGTCGAAAAATTGATCCAAAATGTCATTTGGATTGTCCCTCCTGTTGAATAACTACTTTTTAAAGCCTCAATGTGACCAAAATTGCCATTTTTACAGACTTTTTCTCCTACTCAGAAGCTTCTATTTCGACCAATTTCAAGGCATTAAAATGACTCTAAACACACTAATTTAAATTCTAAGAGTTCTAATTCACATGCAATAGTCATTTGCAGTCAAAAAACTTAAACATTAAAAAATTACCATTTCTGACCATCTGGAGAAAATTCGACAGGTCACGGGTCATCGTTTTTCATCATAAAATTGATTTTTTTGGACTGTCGAAAAATTGATTCAAAATTTCATTTGGATTGTGCCTCATGTTGAATAAATACATTTTAAAGCCCCAATGTGACCAAAATTGCCATTTTTACAGACTTTTTCTCCTACTCAGAAGTTTCTATTTCGACCAATTTCAGGCATTAAAATGACTCTAAACACACTAATTTTAATTCTAAGAGTTCTAATTCACATGCAATAGTCATTTGCAGTCAAAAATTAAACATTAAAAAATTACCATTTCTTACCATCTGGAGAAAATTCGACAGGTCACGGGTCATCGTTTTTCATCAGAAAATTGATTTTTTGGACTGTCGAAAAATTGATTCGAAATTTCATTTGGATTGTGCCTCATGTTGAATAAATACATTTTAAAGCCTCAATGTGACCAAAATTGCCATTTTTACAGACTTTTTCTCCTACTCAGAAGCTTCTATTTTGACCAATTTCAGGCATTAAAATGACTCTAAACACACTAATTTTAGTTCTAAGAGTTCTAATTCACATGCGATAGTCATTTACAGTCAATAAGTTAAACATTAAAAAATTACCATTTCTGACCATCTGGAGAAAATTCGACAGGTCACGGGTCATCGTTTTTCATCAGAAAATTGATTTTTTTGGACTGTCGAAAAATTGATCCAAAATGTCATTTGGATTGTGCCTCATGTTGAATAACTACTTTTTAAAGCCTCAATGTGACCAAAACTGCCATTTTTACAAACTTTTTCTCTTTTTCGGAAGCTTCTATTTCGACCAATTTCAGGCATTAAAATGACTCTAAACACACTAATTTTAATTCTAAGAGTTCTAATTCACATGCAATAGTCATTTGCAGTCAAAAAACTTAAACATTAAAAAATTACCATTTCTGACCATCTGGAGAAAATTCGACAGGTCACGGGTCATCGTTTTTCATCAGAAAATTGATTTTTTGGACTGTCGAAAAATTGATTCGAAATTTCATTTGGATTGTGCCTCATGTTGAATAAATACATTTTAAAGCCTCAATGTGACCAAAATTGCCATTTTTACAGACTTTTTCTCCTACTCAGAAGCTTCTATTTTGACCAATTTCAGGCATTAAAATGACTCTAAACACACTAATTTTAATTCTAAGAGTTCTAATTCACATGCAATAGTCATTTGCAGTCAAAAAATTAAACATTAAAAAATTACCATTTCTTACCATCTGGAGAAAATTCGACAGGTCACGGGTCATCGTTTTTCATCAGAAAATTGATTTTTTGGACTGTCGAAAAATTGATTCGAAATTTCATTTGGATTGTGCCTCATGTTGAATAAATACATTTTAAAGCCTCAATGTGACCAAAATTGCCATTTTTACAGACTTTTTCTCCTACTCAGAAGCTTCTATTTTGACCAATTTCAGGCATTAAAATGACTCTAAACACACTAATTTTAGTTCTAAGAGTTCTAATTCACATGCGATAGTCATTTACAGTCAATAAGTTAAACATTAAAAAATTACCATTTCTGACCATCTGGAGAAAATTCGACAGGTCACGGGTCATCGTTTTTCATCAGAAAATTGATTTTTTTGGACTGTCGAAAAATTGATCCAAAATGTCATTTGGATTGTGCCTCATGTTGAATAACTACTTTTTAAAGCCTCAATGTGACCAAAATTGCCATTTTTACAAACTTTTTCTCCTTTTCAGAAGCTTCTATTTCGACCAATTTCAGGCATTAAAATGACTCTAAACACACTAATTTTAATTCTAAGAATTCTAATTCACATGCAATAGTCATTTGCAGTCATAAAACTTAAACATTAAAAAATTACCATTTCTGACCATCTGCAGAAAATTCGACAGGTCACGGGTCATCGTTTTTCATCAGAAAATTGATTTTTTGGACTGTCGAAAAATTGATTCAAAATTTCATTTGGATTGTGCCTCATGTTGAATAAATACATTTTAAAGCCTCAATGTGACCAAAATTGCCATTTTTACAGACTTTTTCTCCTACTCAGAAGCTTCTATTTCGAACCATTTCAGGCATTAAAATGACTCTAAACACACTAATTTTAGTTCTAAGAGTTCTAATTCACATGCGATAGTCATTTACGTCAATAAGTTAAACATTAAAAAATTACCATTTCTGACCATCTGGAGAAAATTCGACAGGTCACGGGTCATCGTTTTTCATCATAAAATTGATTTTTTGGACTGTCGAAAAATTGATTCAAAATTTCATTTGGATTGTGCCTCATGTTGAATAAATACATTTTAAAGCCCCAATGTGACCAAAATTGCCATTTTTACAGACTTTTTCTCCTACTCAGAAGTTTCTATTTCGACCAATTTCAGGCATTAAAATGACTCTAAACACACTAATTTTAGTTCTAAGAGTTCTAATTCACATGCGATAGTCATTTACAGTCAATAGGTTAAACATTAAAAAATTACCATTTCTGACCATCTGGAGAAAATTCGACAGGTCACGGGTCATCGTTTTTCATCAGAAATTTGATTATTTGGACTGTCGAAAAATTGATTCAAAATGTCATTTGGATTGTGCCTCATGTTGAATAACTACTTTTTAAAGCCTCAATGTGACCAAAATTGCCATTTTTACCGACTTTTTCTCCTACTCAGAAGCTTCTATTTCGACCAATTTCAGGCATTAAAATGACTCTAATCACACTAATTTAGTTCCAAGAGTTCTAATTCACATGCGATAGTAATTTACAGTCAATAAATTAAACATTAAAAAATTATCATTTCTGACCATCCGGTGAAAATTCGACAGGTCACGGGTCATCGTTCTTCATCAGAAAATTAATTTTTTGGACTGTTGAAAAATTGATTCAAAATGTCATTTGGATTGTGCCTCATGTTGAATAACTACTTTTTAAAGCCTCAATGTGACCAAAATTGCCATTTTTACAAACTTTTTCTCCTTTTCAGAAGCTTCTATTTCGACCAATTTCAGGCATTAAAATGACTCTAAACACACTAATTGTAATGCTAAGAGTTCTAATTCACATGCAATAGTCATTTGCAGTCAAAAAATTAAACATTAAAAAAATTACCATTTCTGACCATCTGGTGAAAATTCGACAGTCCGGTCATCGTTTTTCAGCAGAAAATTGATTTTTTTGGACTGTCGAAAAATTGATCCAAAATGTCATTTGGATTGTCCCTCCTGTTGAATAACTACTTTTTAAAGCCTCAATGTGACCAAAATTGCCATTTTTACAGACTTTTTCTCCCACTCAGAAGCTTCTATTTCGAACCATTTCAGGCATTAAAATGACTCTAAACACACTAATTTTAGTTCTAAGAGTTCTAATTCACATGCGATAGTCATTTACAGTCAATAAGTTAAACATTAAAAAATTACCATTTCTGACCATCTGGAGAAAATTCGACAGGTCACGGGTCATCGTTTTTCATCAGAAAATTGATTTTTTTGGACTGTCGAAAAATTGATCCAAAATGTCATTTGGATTGTGCCTCATGTTGCATAACTACTTTTTAAAGCCTCAATGTGACCAAAATTGCCATTTTTACAAACTTTTTCTCCTTTTCAGAAGCTTCTATTTCGACCAATTTCAGGCATTAAAATGACTCTAAACACACTAATTTTAATTCTAAGAGTTCTAATTCACATGCAATAGTCATTTGCAGTCAAAAAATTAAACATTAAAAAATTACCATTTCTTACCATCTGGAGAAAATTCGACAGGTCACGGGTCATCGTTTTTCATCAGAAAATTGATTTTTTGGACTGTCAAAAAATTGATTCGAAATTTCATTTGGATTGTGCCTCATGTTGAATAAATACATTTTAAAGCCTCAATGTGACCAAAATTGCCATTTTTACAGACTTTTTCTCCTACTCAGAAGCTTCTATTTTGACCAATTTCAGGCATTAAAATGACTCTAAACACACTAATTTTAGTTCTAAGAGTTCTAATTCACATGCGATAGTCATTTACAGTCAATAAGTTAAACATTAAAAAATTACCATTTCTGACCATCTGGCGAAAATTCGACAGGTCACGGGTCATCGTTTTTCATCAGAAAATTGATTTTATTGGACTGTCGAAAAATTGATCCAAAATGTCATTTGGATTGTGCCTCATGTTGAATAACTACTTTTTAAAGCCTCAATGTGACCAAAATTGCCATTTTTACAAACTTTTTCTCCTTTTCAGAAGCTTCTATTTCGACCAATTTCAGGCATTAAAATGACTCTAAACACACTAATTTTAATTCTAAGAGTTCTAATTCACATGCAATAGTCATTTGCAGTCAAAAAACTTAAACATTAAAAAATTACCATTTCTGACCATCTGGAGAAAATTCGACAGGTCACGGGTCATCGTTTTTCATCAGAAAATTGATTTTTTGGACTGTCGAAAAATTGATTCAAAATTTCATTTGGATTGTGCCTCATGTTGAATAAATACATTTTAAAGCCTCAATGTGACCAAAATTGCCATTTTTACAGACTTTTTCTCCTACTCAGAAGCTTCTATTTCGAACCATTTCAGGCATTAAAATGACTCTAAACACACTAATTTTAGTTCTAAGAGTTCTAATTCACATGCGATAGTCATTTACGTCAATAAGTTAAACATTAAAAAATTACCATTTCTGACCATCTGGAGAAAATTCGACAGGTCACGGGTCATCGTTTTTCATCATAAAATTGATTTTTTGGTCTGTCGAAAAATTGATTCAAAATTTCATTTGGATTGTGCCTCATGTTGAATAAATACATTTTAAAGCCCCAATGTGACCAAAATTGCCATTTTTACAGACTTTTTCTCCTACTCAGAAGTTTCTATTTCGACCAATTTCAGGCATTAAAATGACTCTAAACACACTAATTTTAGTTCTAAGAGTTCTAATTCACATGCGATAGTCATTTACAGTCAATAAGTTAAACATTAAAAAATTACCATTTCTGACCATCTGGAGAAAATTCAACAGGTCACGGGTCATCGTTTTTCATCAGAAAATTGATTTTTTTGGACTGTCGAAAAATTGATCCAAAATGTCATTTGGATTGTGCCTCATGTTGAATAACTACTTTTTAAAGCCTCAATGTGACCAAAATTGCCATTTTTACAAACTTTTTCTCCTTTTCAGAAGCTTCTATTTCGACCAATTTCAGGCATTAAAATGACTCTAAACACACTAATTTTAGTTCTAAGAGTTCTAATTCACATGCGATAGTCATTTACAGTCAATAAGTTAAACATTAAAAAATTACCATTTCTGACCATCTGGAGAAAATTCGACAGGTCACGGGTCATCGTTTTTCATCAGAAAATTGATTTTTTTGGACTGTCGAAAAATTGATCCAAAATGTCATTTGGATTGTGCCTCATGTTGCATAACTACTTTTTAAAGCCTCAATGTGACCAAAATTGCCATTTTTACAAACTTTTTCTCCTTTTCAGAAGCTTCTATTTCGACCAATTTCAGGCATTAAAATGACTCTAAACACACTAATTTTAATTCTAAGAGTTCTAATTCACATGCAATAGTCATTTGCAGTCAAAAAATTAAACATTAAAAAATTACCATTTCTTACCATCTGGAGAAAATTCGACAGGTCACGGGTCATCGTTTTTCATCAGAAAATTGATTTTTTGGACTGTCGAAAAAATTGATTCGAAATTTCATTTGGATTGTGCCTCATGTTGAATAAATACATTTTAAAGCCTCAATGTGACCAAAATTGCCATTTTTACAGACTTTTTCTCCTACTCAGAAGCTTCTATTTTGACCAATTTCAGGCATTAAAATGACTCTAAACACACTAATTTTAGTTCTAAGAGTTCTAATTCACATGCGATAGTCATTTACAGTCAATAAGTTAAACATTAAAAAATTACCATTTCTGACCATCTGGAGAAAATTCGACAGGTCACGGGTCATCGTTTTTCATCAGAAAATTGATTTTTTTGGACTGTCGAAAAATTGATCCAAAATGTCATTTGGATTGTGCCTCATGTTGAATAACTACTTTTTAAAGCCTCAATGTGACCAAAATTGCCATTTTTACAAACTTTTTCTCCTTTTCAGAAGCTTCTATTTCGACCAATTTCAGGCAATAAAATGACTCTAAACACACTAATTTTAATTCTAAGAGTTCTAATTCACATGCAATAGTCATTTGCAGTCAAAAAACTTAAACATTAAAAAATTACCATTTCTGACCATCTGGAGAAAATTCGACAGGTCACGGGTCATCGTTTTTCATCAGAAAATTGATTTTTTGGACTGTCGAAAAATTGATTCAAAATTTCATTTGGATTGTGCCTCATGTTGAATAAATACATTTTAAAGCCTCAATGTGACCAAAATTGCCATTTTTACAGACTTTTTCTCCTACTCAGAAGCTTCTATTTCGAACCATTTCAGGCATTAAAATGACTCTAAACACACTAATTTTAGTTCTAAGAGTTCTAATTCACATGCGATAGTCATTTACGTCAATAAGTTAAACATTAAAAAATTACCATTTCTGACCATCTGGAGAAAATTCGACAGGTCACGGGTCATCGTTTTTCATCATAAAATTGATTTTTTGGACTGTCGAAAAATTGATTCAAAATTTCATTTGGATTGTGCCTCATGTTGAATAAATACATTTTAAAGCCCCAATGTGACCAAAATTGCCATTTTTACAGACTTTTTCTCCTACTCAGAAGTTTCTATTTCGACCAATTTCAGGCATTAAAATGACTCTAAACGCACTAATTTTAGTTCTAAGAGTTCTAATTCACATGCGATAGTCATTTACAGTCAATAAGTTAAACATTAAAAAATTACCATTTCTGACCATCTGGAGAAAATTCGACAGGTCACGGGTCATCGTTTTTCATCAGAAAATTGATTTTTTTGGACTGTCGAAAAATTGATCCAAAATGTCATTTGGATTGTGCCTCATGTTGAATAACTACTTTTTAAAGCCTCAATGTGACCAAAATTGCCATTTTTACAAACTTTTTCTCCTTTTCAGAAGCTTCTATTTCGACCAATTTCAGGCATTAAAATGACTCTAAACACACTAATTTTAATTCTAAGAGTTCTAATTCACATGCAATAGTCATTTGCAGTCAAAAAATTAAACGTTAAAAAATTACCATTTCTTACCATCTGGAGAAAATTCGACAGGTCACGGGTCATCGTTTTTCATCAGAAAATTGATTTTTTGGACTGTCGAAAAATTGATTCGAAATTTCATTTGGATTGTGCCTCATGTTGAATAAATACATTTTAAAGCCTCAATGTGACCAAAATTGCCATTTTTACAGACTTTTTCTCCTACTCAGAAGCTTCTATTTTGACCAATTTCAGGCATTAAAATGATTCTAAACACACTAATTTTAGTTCTAAGAGTTCTAATTCACATGCGATAGTCATTTACAGTCAATAGGTTAAACATTAAAAAATTACCATTTCTGACCATCTGGAGAAAATTCGACAGGTCACGGGTCATCGTTTTTCATCAGAAAATTGATTTTTTGGACTGTCGAAAAATTGATTCGAAATTTCATTTGGATTGTGCCTCATGTTGAATAAATACATTTTAAAGCCTCAATGTGACCAAAATTGCCATTTTTACAGACTTTTTCACCTACTCAGAAGCTTCTATTTCAACCAATTTCAGGCATTAAAATGACTCTAAACACACTAATTTTAATTCTAAGAGTTCTAATTCACATGCAACAGTCATTTGCAGTCAAAAAATAAAACGTTAAAAAATTACCATTTCTTACCATCTGGAGAAAATTCGACAGGTCACGGGTCATCGTTTTTCATCAGAAAATTGATTTTTTGGACTGTCGAAAAATTGATTCGAAATTTCATTTGGATTGTGCCTCATGTTGAATAAATACATTTTAAAGCCTCAATGTGACCAAAATTGCCATTTTTACAGACTTTTCTCCTACTCAGAAGCTTCTATTTTGACCAATTTCAGGCATTAAAATTATTCTAAACACACTAATTTTAGTTCTAAGAGTTCTAATTCACATGCGATAATCATTTACAGTCAATAGGTTAAACATTGAAAAATTACCATTTCTGACCATCTGGAGAAAATTCGACAGGTCACGGGTCATCGTTTTTCATCAGAAATTTGATTTTTTGGACTGTCGAAAAATTGATTCAAAATGTCATTTGGATTGTGCCTCATGTTAAATAACTACTTTTTAAAGCCTCAATGTGACCAAAATTGCCATATTTACCGACTTTTTCTCCTACTCAGAAGCTTCTATTTCGAACCATTTCAGGCATTAAAATGACTCTAAACACACTAATTTTAGTTCTAAGAGTTCTAATTCACATGCGATAGTCATTTACGTCAATAAGTTAAACATTAAAAAATTACCATTTCTGACCATCTGGAGAAAATTCGACAGGTCACGGGTCATCGTTTTTCATCATAAAATTGATTTTTTGGACTGTCGAAAAATTGATTCAAAATTTCATTTGGATTGTGCCTCATGTTGAATAAATACATTTTAAAGCCCCAATGTGACCAAAATTGCCATTTTTACAGACTTTTTCTCCTACTCAGAAGTTTCTATTTCGACCAATTTCAGGCATTAAAATGACTCTAAACACACTAATTTTAGTTCTAAGAGTTCTAATTCACATGCGATAGTCATTTACAGTCAATAAGTTAAACATTAAAAAATTACCATTTCTGACCATCTGGAGAAAATTCGACAGGTCACGGGTCATCGTTTTTCATCAGAAAATTGATTTTTTTGGACTGTCGAAAAATTGATCCAAAATGTCATTTGGATTGTGCCTCATGTTGAATAACTACTTTTTAAAGCCTCAATGTGACCAAAATTGCAATTTTTACAAACTTTTTCTCCTTTTCAGAAGCTTCTATTTCGACCAATTTCAGGCATTAAAATGACTCTAAACACACTAATTTTAATTCTAAGAGTTCTAATTCACATGCAATAGTCATTTGCAGTCAAAAAATTAAACGTTAAAAAATTACCATTTCTTACCATCTGGAGAAAATTCGACAGGTCACGGGTCATCGTTTTTCATCAGAAAATTGATTTTTTGGACTGTCGAAAAATTGATTCGAAATTTCATTTGGATTGTGCCTCATGTTGAATAAATACATTTTAAAGCCTCAATGTGACCAAAATTGCCATTTTTACAGACTTTTTCTCCTACTCAGAAGCTTCTATTTTGACCAATTTCAGGCATTAAAATGATTCTAAACACACTAATTTTAGTTCTCAGAGTTCTAATTCACATGCGATAGTCATTTACAGTCAATAGGTTAAACATTAAAAAATTACCATTTCTGACCATCTGGAGAAAATTCGACAGGTCACGGGTCATCGTTTTTCATCAGAAATTTGATTTTTTGGACTGTCGAAAAATTGATTCAAAATGTCATTTGGATTGTGCCTCATGTTGAATAACTACTTTTTAAAGCCTCAATGTGACCAAAATTGCCATATTTACCGACTTTTTCTCCTACTCAGAAGCTTCTATTTCGACCAATTTCAGGCATTAAAATGACTCTAAACACACTAATTTAGTTCCAAGAGTTCTAATTCACATGCGATAGTAATTTACAGTCAATAAATTAAACATTAAAAAATTATCATTTCTGACCATCCGGTGAAAATTCGACAGGTCACGGGTCATCGTTCTTCATCAGAAAATTGATTTTTTGGACTGTTGAAAAATTGATTCAAAATGTCATTTGGATTGTGCCTCATGTTGAATAACTACTTTTTAAAGCCTCAATGTGACCAAAATTGCCATTTTTACCGACTTTTTCTCCTACTCAGAAGCTTCTATTTCGACCAATTTCCGGCATTAAAATGACTCTAATCACACTAATTTAGTTCCAAGAGTTCTAATTCACATGCGATAGTAATTTACAGTCAATAAATTAAACATTAAAAAATTATCATTTCTGACCATCCGGTGAAAATTCGACAGGTCACGGGTCATCGTTCTTCATCAGAAAATTAATTTTTTGGACTGTCGAAAAATTGATCCAAAATGTCATTTGGATTGTGCCTCATGTTGCATAACTACTTTTTAAAGCCTCAATGTGACCAAAATTGCCATTTTTACAAACTTTTTCTCCTTTTCAGAAGCTTCTATTTCGACCAATTTCAGGCATTAAAATGACTCTAAACACACTAATTTTAATTCTAAGAGTTCTAATTCACATGCAATAGTCATTTGCAGTCAAAAAATTAAACATTAAAAAATTACCATTTCTTACCATCTGGAGAAAATTCGACAGGTCACGGGTCATCGTTTTTCATCAGAAAATTGATTTTTTGGACTGTCGAAAAATTGATTCGAAATTTCATTTGGATTGTGCCTCATGTTGAATAAATACATTTTAAAGCCTCAATGTGACCAAAATTGCCATTTTTACAGACTTTTTCTCCTACTCAGAAGCTTCTATTTTGACCAATTTCAGGCATTAAAATGACTCTAAACACACTAATTTTAGTTCTAAGAGTTCTAATTCACATGCGATAGTCATTTACAGTCAATAGGTTAAACATTAAAAAATTACCATTTCTGACCATCTGGAGAAAATTCGACAGGTCACGGGTCATCGTTTTTCATCAGAAAATTGATTTTTTTTGGACTGTCGAAAAATTGATCCAAAATGTCATTTGGATTGTCCCTCCTGTTGAATAACTACTTTTTAAAGCCTCAATGTGACCAAAATTGCCATTTTTACAGACATTTTCTCCTACTCAGAAGCTTCTATTTCGACCAATTTCAGGCATTAAAATGACTCTAAACACACTAATTTTAGTTCTAATAGTTCTAATTCACATGCGATAGTCATTTACAGTCAATAAGTTAAACATTAAAAAATTACCATTTCTGACCATCTGGAGAAAATTCGACAGGTCACGGGTCATCGTTTTTCATCAGAAAATTGATTTTTTTGGACTGTCGAAAAATTGATCCAAAATGTCATTTGGATTGTGCCTCATGTTGAATAACTACTTTTTAAAGCCTCAATGTGACCAAAATTGCCATTTTTACAAACTTTTTCTCCTTTTCAGAAGCTTCTATTTCGACCAATTTCAGGCATTAAAATGACTCTAAACACACTAATTTTAATTCTAAGAGTTCTAATTCACATGCAATAGTCATTTGCAGTCAAAAAACTTAAACATTCAAAAATTACCATTTCTGACCATCTGGAGAAAATTCGACAGGTCACGGGTCATCGTTTTTCATCAGAAAATTGATTTTTTGGACTGTCGAAAAATTGATTCAAAATTTCATTTGGATTGTGCCTCATGTTGAATAAATACATTTTAAAGCCTCAATGTGACCAAAATTGCCATTTTTACAGACTTTTTCTCCTACTCAGAAGCTTCTATTTCGAACCATTTCAGGCATTAAAATGACTCTAAACACACTAATTTTAGTTCTAAGAGTTCTAATTCACATGCGATAGTCATTTACGTCAATAAGTTAAACATTAAAAAATTACCATTTCTGACCATCTGGAGAAAATTCGACAGGTCACGGGTCATCGTTTTTCATCATAAAATTGATTTTTTGGACTGTCGAAAAATTGATTCAAAATTTCATTTGGATTGTGCCTCATGTTGAATAAATACATTTTAAAGCCCCAATGTGACCAAAATTGCCATTTTTACAGACTTTTTCTCCTACTCAGAAGTTTCTATTTCGACCAATTTCAGGCATTAAAATGACTCTAAACACACTAATTTTAGTTCTAAGAGTTCTAATTCACATGCGATAGTCATTTACAGTCAATAAGTTAAACATTAAAAAATTACCATTTCTGACCATCTGGAGAAAATTCGACAGGTCACGGGTCATCGTTTTTCATCAGAAAATTGATTTTTTTGGACTGTCGAAAAATTGATCCAAAATGTCATTTGGATTGTGCCTCATGTTGAATAACTACTTTTTAAAGCCTCAATGTGACCAAAATTGCCATTTTTACAAACTTTTTCTCCTTTTCAGAAGCTTCTATTTCGACCAATTTCAGGCATTAAAATGACTCTAAACACACTAATTTTAATTCTAAGAGTTCTAATTCACATGCAATAGTCATTTGCAGTCAAAAAATTAAACGTTAAAAAATTACCATTTCTGACCATCTGGAGAAAATTCGACAGGTCACGGGTCATCGTTTTTCATCAGAAATTTGATTTTTTGGACTGTCGAAAAATTGATTCAAAATGTCATTTGGATTGTGCCTCATGTTGAATAACTACTTTTTAAAGCCTCAATGTGACCAAAATTGCCATATTTACCGACTTTTTCTCCTACTCAGAAGCTTCTATTTCGAACCATTTCAGGCATTAAAATGACTCTAAACACACTAATTTTAGTTCTAAGAGTTCTAATTCACATGCGATAGTCATTTACGTCAATAAGTTAAACATTAAAAAATTACCATTTCTGACCATCTGGAGAAAATTCGACAGGTCACGGGTCATCGTTTTTCATCATAAAATTGATTTTTTGGACTGTCGAAAAATTGATTCAAAATTTCATTTGGATTGTGCCTCATGTTGAATAAATACATTTTAAAGCCCCAATGTGACCAAAATTGCCATTTTTACAGACTTTTTCTCCTACTCAGAAGTTTCTATTTCGACCAATTTCAGGCATTAAAATGACTCTAAACACACTAATTTTAGTTCTAAGAGTTCTAATTCACATGCGATAGTCATTTACAGTCAATAAGTTAAACATTAAAAAATTACCATTTCTGACCATCTGGAGAAAATTCGACAGGTCACGGGTCATCGTTTTTCATCAGAAAATTGATTTTTTTGGACTGTCGAAAAATTGATCCAAAATGTCATTTGGATTGTGCCTCATGTTGAATAACTACTTTTTAAAGCCTCAATGTGACCAAAATTGCAATTTTTACAAACTTTTTCTCCTTTTCAGAAGCTTCTATTTCGACCAATTTCAGGCATTAAAATGACTCTAAACACACTAATTTTAATTCTAAGAGTTCTAATTCACATGCAATAGTCATTTGCAGTCAAAAAATTAAACGTTAAAAAATTACCATTTCTTACCATCTGGAGAAAATTCGACAGGTCACGGGTCATCGTTTTTCATCAGAAAATTGATTTTTTGGACTGTCGAAAAATTGATTCGAAATTTCATTTGGATTGTGCCTCATGTTGAATAAATACATTTTAAAGCCTCAATGTGACCAAAATTGCCATTTTTACAGACTTTTTCTCCTACTCAGAAGCTTCTATTTTGACCAATTTCAGGCATTAAAATGATTCTAAACACACTAATTTTAGTTCTCAGAGTTCTAATTCACATGCGATAGTCATTTACAGTCAATAGGTTAAACATTAAAAAATTACCATTTCTGACCATCTGGAGAAAATTCGACAGGTCACGGGTCATCGTTTTTCATCAGAAATTTGATTTTTTGGACTGTCGAAAAATTGATTCAAAATGTCATTTGGATTGTGCCTCATGTTGAATAACTACTTTTTAAAGCCTCAATGTGACCAAAATTGCCATATTTACCGACTTTTTCTCCTACTCAGAAGCTTCTATTTCGACCAATTTCAGGCATTAAAATGACTCTAAACACACTAATTTAGTTCCAAGAGTTCTAATTCACATGCGATAGTAATTTACAGTCAATAAATTAAACATTAAAAAATTATCATTTCTGACCATCCGGTGAAAATTCGACAGGTCACGGGTCATCGTTCTTCATCAGAAAATTGATTTTTTGGACTGTTGAAAAATTGATTCAAAATGTCATTTGGATTGTGCCTCATGTTGAATAACTACTTTTTAAAGCCTCAATGTGACCAAAATTGCCATTTTTACCGACTTTTTCTCCTACTCAGAAGCTTCTATTTCGACCAATTTCCGGCATTAAAATGACTCTAATCACACTAATTTAGTTCCAAGAGTTCTAATTCACATGCGATAGTAATTTACAGTCAATAAATTAAACATTAAAAAATTATCATTTCTGACCATCCGGTGAAAATTCGACAGGTCACGGGTCATCGTTCTTCATCAGAAAATTAATTTTTTGGACTGTCGAAAAATTGATCCAAAATGTCATTTGGATTGTGCCTCATGTTGCATAACTACTTTTTAAAGCCTCAATGTGACCAAAATTGCCATTTTTACAAACTTTTTCTCCTTTTCAGAAGCTTCTATTTCGACCAATTTCAGGCATTAAAATGACTCTAAACACACTAATTTTAATTCTAAGAGTTCTAATTCACATGCAATAGTCATTTGCAGTCAAAAAATTAAACATTAAAAAATTACCATTTCTTACCATCTGGAGAAAATTCGACAGGTCACGGGTCATCGTTTTTCATCAGAAAATTGATTTTTTGGACTGTCGAAAAATTGATTCGAAATTTCATTTGGATTGTGCCTCATGTTGAATAAATACATTTTAAAGCCTCAATGTGACCAAAATTGCCATTTTTACAGACTTTTTCTCCTACTCAGAAGCTTCTATTTTGACCAATTTCAGGCATTAAAATGACTCTAAACACACTAATTTTAGTTCTAAGAGTTCTAATTCACATGCGATAGTCATTTACAGTCAATAGGTTAAACATTAAAAAATTACCATTTCTGACCATCTGGAGAAAATTCGACAGGTCACGGGTCATCGTTTTTCATCAGAAAATTGATTTTTTTTGGACTGTCGAAAAATTGATCCAAAATGTCATTTGGATTGTCCCTCCTGTTGAATAACTACTTTTTAAAGCCTCAATGTGACCAAAATTGCCATTTTTACAGACATTTTCTCCTACTCAGAAGCTTCTATTTCGACCAATTTCAGGCATTAAAATGACTCTAAACACACTAATTTTAGTTCTAATAGTTCTAATTCACATGCGATAGTCATTTACAGTCAATAAGTTAAACATTAAAAAATTACCATTTCTGACCATCTGGAGAAAATTCGACAGGTCACGGGTCATCGTTTTTCATCAGAAAATTGATTTTTTTGGACTGTCGAAAAATTGATCCAAAATGTCATTTGGATTGTGCCTCATGTTGAATAACTACTTTTTAAAGCCTCAATGTGACCAAAATTGCCATTTTTACAAACTTTTTCTCCTTTTCAGAAGCTTCTATTTCGACCAATTTCAGGCATTAAAATGACTCTAAACACACTAATTTTAATTCTAAGAGTTCTAATTCACATGCAATAGTCATTTGCAGTCAAAAAACTTAAACATTCAAAAATTACCATTTCTGACCATCTGGAGAAAATTCGACAGGTCACGGGTCATCGTTTTTCATCAGAAAATTGATTTTTTGGACTGTCGAAAAATTGATTCAAAATTTCATTTGGATTGTGCCTCATGTTGAATAAATACATTTTAAAGCCTCAATGTGACCAAAATTGCCATTTTTACAGACTTTTTCTCCTACTCAGAAGCTTCTATTTCGAACCATTTCAGGCATTAAAATGACTCTAAACACACTAATTTTAGTTCTAAGAGTTCTAATTCACATGCGATAGTCATTTACGTCAATAAGTTAAACATTAAAAAATTACCATTTCTGACCATCTGGAGAAAATTCGACAGGTCACGGGTCATCGTTTTTCATCATAAAATTGATTTTTTGGACTGTCGAAAAATTGATTCAAAATTTCATTTGGATTGTGCCTCATGTTGAATAAATACATTTTAAAGCCCCAATGTGACCAAAATTGCCATTTTTACAGACTTTTTCTCCTACTCAGAAGTTTCTATTTCGACCAATTTCAGGCATTAAAATGACTCTAAACACACTAATTTTAGTTCTAAGAGTTCTAATTCACATGCGATAGTCATTTACAGTCAATAAGTTAAACATTAAAAAATTACCATTTCTGACCATCTGGAGAAAATTCGACAGGTCACGGGTCATCGTTTTTCATCAGAAAATTGATTTTTTTGGACTGTCGAAAAATTGATCCAAAATGTCATTTGGATTGTGCCTCATGTTGAATAACTACTTTTTAAAGCCTCAATGTGACCAAAATTGCCATTTTTACAAACTTTTTCTCCTTTTCAGAAGCTTCTATTTCGACCAATTTCAGGCATTAAAATGACTCTAAACACACTAATTTTAATTCTAAGAGTTCTAATTCACATGCAATAGTCATTTGCAGTCAAAAAATTAAACGTTAAAAAATTACCATTTCTTACCATCTGGAGAAAATTCGACAGGTCACGGGTCATCGTTTTTCATCAGAAAATTGATTTTTTGGACTGTCGAAAAATTGATTCGAAATTTCATTTGGATTGTGCCTCATGTTGAATAAATGCATTTTAAAGCCTCAATGTGACCAAAATTGCCATTTTTACAGACTTTTTCTCCTACTCAGAAGCTTCTATTTTGACCAATTTCAGGCATTAAAATGATTCTAAACACACTAATTTTAGTTCTAAGAGTTCTAATTCACATGCGATAGTCATTTACAGTCAATAGGTTAAACATTAAAAAATTACCATTTCTGACCATCTGGAGAAAATTCGACAGGTCACGGGTCATCGTTTTTCATCAGAAATTTGATTTTTTGGACTGTCGAAAAATTGATTCAAAATGTCATTTGGATTGTGCCTCATGTTGAATAACTACTTTTTAAAGCCTCAATGTGACCAAAATTGCCATATTTACCGACTTTTTCTCCTACTCAGAAGCTTCTATTTCGACCAATTTCAGGCATTAAAATGACTCTAAACACACTAATTTAGTTCCAAGAGTTCTAATTCACATGCGATAGTAATTTACAGTCAATAAATTAAACATTAAAAAATTATCATTTCTGACCATCCGGTGAAAATTCGACAGGTCACGGGTCATCGTTCTTCATCAGAAAATTGATTTTTTGGACTGTTGAAAAATTGATTCAAAATGTCATTTGGATTGTGCCTCATGTTGAATAACTACTTTTTAAAGCCTCAATGTGACCAAAATTGCCATTTTTACAAACTTTTTCTCCTTTTCAGAAGCTTCTATTTCGACCAATTTCAGGCATTAAAATGACTCTAAACACACTAATTGTAATTCTAAGAGTTCTAATTCACATGCAATAGTCATTTGCAGTCAAAAAATTAAACATTAAAAAATTACCATTTCTGACCATCTGGAGAAAATTCGACAGGTCACGGGTCATAGTTTTTCATCAGAAAATTGATTTTTTGGACTGTCGAAAAATTGATTCAAAATTTCATTTGGATTGTGCCTCATGTTGAATAAATACTTTTTAAAGCCTCAATGTGACCAAAATTGCCATCTTTACAAAATTTTTCTCCTACTCAGAAGCTTCTATTTTGACCAATTTCAGGCATTAAAATGATTCTAAACACACTAATTTTAGTTCTAAGAGTTCTAATTCACATGCGATAGTCATTTACAGTCAATAGGTTAAACATTAAAAAATTACCATTTCTGACCATCTGGAGAAAATTCGACAGGTCACGGGTCATCGTTTTTCATCAGAAAATTGCTTTTTTGGACAGTCGAAAAATTGATTCAAAATGTCATTTGGATTGTCCCTCCTGTTGAATAACTAGTTTTTGAAGCCTCGATGTGACCAAAATTGCCATTTTTACAGACTTTTTCTCCTACTCAGAAGCTTCTATTTCGACCAATTTCAGGCATTAAAATGACTCTAAACACACTAATTTTAATTCTAAGAGTTCTAATTCACATGCAATAGTCATTTGCAGTCAAAAAATTAAACATTAAAAAATTACCATTTCTTACCATCTGGAGAAAATTCGACAGGTCACGGGTCATCGTTTTTCATCAGAAAATTGATTTTTTGGACTGTCAAAAAATTGATTCGAAATTTCATTTGGATTGTGCCTCATGTTGAATAAATACATTTTAAAGCCTCAATGTGACCAAAATTGCCATTTTTACAGACTTTTTCTCCTACTCAGAAGCTTCTATTTTGACCAATTTCAGGCATTAAAATGACTCTAAACACACTAATTTTAGTTCTAAGAGTTCTAATTCACATGCGATAGTCATTTACAGTCAATAAGTTAAACATTAAAAAATTACCATTTCTGACCATCTGGAGAAAATTCGACAGGTCACGGGTCATCGTTTTTCATCAGAAAATTGATTTTATTGGACTGTCGAAAAATTGATCCAAAATGTCATTTGGATTGTGCCTCATGTTGAATAACTACTTTTTAAAGCCTCAATGTGACCAAAATTGCCATTTTTACAAACTTTTTCTCCTTTTCAGAAGCTTCTATTTCGACCAATTTCAGGCATTAAAATGACTCTAAACACACTAATTTTAATTCTAAGAGTTCTAATTCACATGCAATAGTCATTTGCAGTCAAAAAACTTAAACATTAAAAAATTACCATTTCTGACCATCTGGAGAAAATTCGACAGGTCACGGGTCATCGTTTTTCATCAGAAAATTGATTTTTTGGACTGTCGAAAAATTGATTCAAAATTTCATTTGGATTGTGCCTCATGTTGAATAAATACATTTTAAAGCCTCAATGTGACCAAAATTGCCATTTTTACAGACTTTTTCTCCTACTCAGAAGCTTCTATTTCGAACCATTTCAGGCATTAAAATGACTCTAAACACACTAATTTTAGTTCTAAGAGTTCTAATTCACATGCGATAGTCATTTACGTCAATAAGTTAAACATTAAAAAATTACCATTTCTGACCATCTGGAGAAAATTCGACAGGTCACGGGTCATCGTTTTTCATCATAAAATTGATTTTTTGGTCTGTCGAAAAATTGATTCAAAATTTCATTTGGATTGTGCCTCATGTTGAATAAATACATTTTAAAGCCCCAATGTGACCAAAATTGCCATTTTTACAGACTTTTTCTCCTACTCAGAAGTTTCTATTTCGACCAATTTCAGGCATTAAAATGACTCTAAACACACTAATTTTAGTTCTAAGAGTTCTAATTCACATGCGATAGTCATTTACAGTCAATAAGTTAAACATTAAAAAATTACCATTTCTGACCATCTGGAGAAAATTCGACAGGTCACGGGTCATCGTTTTTCATCAGAAAATTGATTTTTTTGGACTGTCGAAAAATTGATCCAAAATGTCATTTGGATTGTGCCTCATGTTGAATAACTACTTTTTAAAGCCTCAATGTGACCAAAATTGCCATTTTTACAAACTTTTTCTCCTTTTCAGAAGCTTCTATTTCGACCAATTTCAGGCATTAAAATGACTCTAAACACACTAATTTTAGTTCTAAGAGTTCTAATTCACATGCGATAGTCATTTACAGTCAATAAGTTAAACATTAAAAAATTACCATTTCTGACCATCTGGAGAAAATTCGACAGGTCACGGGTCATCGTTTTTCATCAGAAAATTGATTTTTTTGGACTGTCGAAAAATTGATCCAAAATGTCATTTGGATTGTGCCTCATGTTGCATAACTACTTTTTAAAGCCTCAATGTGACCAAAATTGCCATTTTTACAAACTTTTTCTCCTTTTCAGAAGCTTCTATTTCGACCAATTTCAGGCATTAAAATGACTCTAAACACACTAATTTTAATTCTAAGAGTTCTAATTCACATGCAATAGTCATTTGCAGTCAAAAAATTAAACATTAAAAAATTACCATTTCTTACCATCTGGAGAAAATTCGACAGGTCACGGGTCATCGTTTTTCATCAGAAAATTGATTTTTTGGACTGTCGAAAAATTGATTCGAAATTTCATTTGGATTGTGCCTCATGTTGAATAAATACATTTTAAAGCCTCAATGTGACCAAAATTGCCATTTTTACAGACTTTTTCTCCTACTCAGAAGCTTCTATTTTGACCAATTTCAGGCATTAAAATGACTCTAAACACACTAATTTTAGTTCTAAGAGTTCTAATTCACATGCGATAGTCATTTACAGTCAATAGGTTAAACATTAAAAAATTACCATTTCTGACCATCTGGAGAAAATTCGACAGGTCACGGGTCATCGTTTTTCATCAGAAAATTGATTTTTTTTGGACTGTCGAAAAATTGATCCAAAATGTCATTTGGATTGTCCCTCCTGTTGAATAACTACTTTTTAAAGCCTCAATGTGACCAAAATTGCCATTTTTACAGACATTTTCTCCTACTCAGAAGCTTCTATTTCGACCAATTTCAGGCATTAAAATGACTCTAAACACACTAATTTTAGTTCTAATAGTTCTAATTCACATGCGATAGTCATTTACAGTCAATAAGTTAAACATTAAAAAATTACCATTTCTGACCATCTGGAGAAAATTCGACAGGTCACGGGTCATCGTTTTTCATCAGAAAATTGATTTTTTTGGACTGTCGAAAAATTGATCCAAAATGTCATTTGGATTGTGCCTCATGTTGAATAACTACTTTTTAAAGCCTCAATGTGACCAAAATTGCCATTTTTACAAACTTTTTCTCCTTTTCAGAAGCTTCTATTTCGACCAATTTCAGGCATTAAAATGACTCTAAACACACTAATTTTAATTCTAAGAGTTCTAATTCACATGCAATAGTCATTTGCAGTCAAAAAACTTAAACATTCAAAAATTACCATTTCTGACCATCTGGAGAAAATTCGACAGGTCACGGGTCATCGTTTTTCATCAGAAAATTGATTTTTTGGACTGTCGAAAAATTGATTCAAAATTTCATTTGGATTGTGCCTCATGTTGAATAAATACATTTTAAAGCCTCAATGTGACCAAAATTGCCATTTTTACAGACTTTTTCTCCTACTCAGAAGCTTCTATTTCGAACCATTTCAGGCATTAAAATGACTCTAAACACACTAATTTTAGTTCTAAGAGTTCTAATTCACATGCGATAGTCATTTACGTCAATAAGTTAAACATTAAAAAATTACCATTTCTGACCATCTGGAGAAAATTCGACAGGTCACGGGTCATCGTTTTTCATCATAAAATTGATTTTTTGGACTGTCGAAAAATTGATTCAAAATTTCATTTGGATTGTGCCTCATGTTGAATAAATACATTTTAAAGCCCCAATGTGACCAAAATTGCCATTTTTACAGACTTTTTCTCCTACTCAGAAGTTTCTATTTCGACCAATTTCAGGCATTAAAATGACTCTAAACACACTAATTTTAGTTCTAAGAGTTCTAATTCACATGCGATAGTCATTTACAGTCAATAAGTTAAACATTAAAAAATTACCATTTCTGACCATCTGGAGAAAATTCGACAGGTCACGGGTCATCGTTTTTCATCAGAAAATTGATTTTTTTGGACTTTCGAAAAATTGATCCAAAATGTCATTTGGATTGTGCCTCATGTTGAATAACTACTTTTTAAAGCCTCAATGTGACCAAAATTGCCATTTTTACAAACTTTTTCTCCTTTTCAGAAGCTTCTATTTCGACCAATTTCAGGCATTAAAATGACTCTAAACACACTAATTTTAATTCTAAGAGTTCTAATTCACATGCAATAGTCATTTGCAGTCAAAAAATTAAACGTTAAAAAATTACCATTTCTTACCATCTGGAGAAAATTCGACAGGTCACGGGTCATCGTTTTTCATCAGAAAATTGATTTTTTGGACTGTCGAAAAATTGATTCGAAATTTCATTTGGATTGTGCCTCATGTTGAATAAATGCATTTTAAAGCCTCAATGTGACCAAAATTGCCATTTTTACAGACTTTTTCTCCTACTCAGAAGCTTCTATTTTGACCAATTTCAGGCATTAAAATGATTCTAAACACACTAACTTTAGTTCTAAGAGTTCTAATTCACATGCGATAGTCATTTACAGTCAATAGGTTAAACATTAAAAAATTACCATTTCTGACCATCTGGAGAAAATTCGACAGGTCACGGGTCATCGTTTTTCATCAGAAATTTGATTTTTTGGACTGTCGAAAAATTGATTCAAAATGTCATTTGGATTGTGCCTCATGTTGAATAACTACTTTTTAAAGCCTCAATGTGACCAAAATTGCCATATTTACCGACTTTTTCTCCTACTCAGAAGCTTCTATTTCGACCAATTTCAGGCATTAAAATGACTCTAAACACACTAATTTAGTTCCAAGAGTTCTAATTCACATGCGATAGTAATTTACAGTCAATAAATTAAACATTAAAAAATTATCATTTCTGACCATCCGGTGAAAATTCGACAGGTCACGGGTCATCGTTCTTCATCAGAAAATTGATTTTTTGGACTGTTGAAAAATTGATTCAAAATGTCATTTGGATTGTGCCTCATGTTGAATAACTACTTTTTAAAGCCTCAATGTGACCAAAATTGCCATTTTTACAAACTTTTTCTCCTTTTCAGAAGCTTCTATTTCGACCAATTTCAGGCATTAAAATGACTCTAAACACACTAATTGTAATTCTAAGAGTTCTAATTCACATGCAATAGTCATTTGCAGTCAAAAAATTAAACATTAAAAAATTACCATTTCTGACCATCTGGAGAAAATTCGACAGGTCACGGGTCATCGTTTTTCATCAGAAAATTGATTTTTTGGACTGTCGAAAAATTGATTCAAAATTTCATTTGGATTGTGCCTCATGTTGAATAAATACTTTTTAAAGCCTCAATGTGACCAAAATTGCCATCTTTACAAAATTTTTCTCCTACTCAGAAGCTTCTATTTTGACCAATTTCAGGCATTAAAATGATTCTAAACACACTAATTTTAGTTCTAAGAGTTCTAATTCACATGCGATAGTCATTTACAGTCAATAGGTTAAACATTAAAAAATTACCATTTCTGACCATCTGGAGAAAATTCGACAGGTCACGGGTCATCGTTTTTCATCAGAAAATTGCTTTTTTGGACAGTCGAAAAATTGATTCAAAATGTCATTTGGATTGTCCCTCCTGTTGAATAACTAGTTTTTGAAGCCTCGATGTGACCAAAATTGCCATTTTTACAGACTTTTTCTCCTACTCAGAAGCTTCTATTTCGACCAATTTCAGGCATTAAAATGACTCTAAACACACTAATTTTAATTCTAAGAGTTCTAATTCACATGCAATAGTCATTTGCAGTCAAAAAATTAAACATTAAAAAATTACCATTTCTTACCATCTGGAGAAAATTCGACAGGTCACGGGTCATCGTTTTTCATCAGAAAATTGATTTTTTGGACTGTCAAAAAATTGATTCGAAATTTCATTTGGATTGTGCCTCATGTTGAATAAATACATTTTAAAGCCTCAATGTGACCAAAATTGCCATTTTTACAGACTTTTTCTCCTACTCAGAAGCTTCTATTTTGACCAATTTCAGGCATTAAAATGACTCTAAACACACTAATTTTAGTTCTAAGAGTTCTAATTCACATGCGATAGTCATTTACAGTCAATAAGTTAAACATTAAAAAATTACCATTTCTGACCATCTGGAGAAAATTCGACAGGTCACGGGTCATCGTTTTTCATCAGAAAATTGATTTTATTGGACTGTCGAAAAATTGATCCAAAATGTCATTTGGATTGTGCCTCATGTTGAATAACTACTTTTTAAAGCCTCAATGTGACCAAAATTGCCATTTTTACAAACTTTTTCTCCTTTTCAGAAGCTTCTATTTCGACCAATTTCAGGCATTAAAATGACTCTAAACACACTAATTTTAATTCTAAGAGTTCTAATTCACATGCAATAGTCATTTGCAGTCAAAAAACTTAAACATTAAAAAATTACCATTTCTGACCATCTGGAGAAAATTCGACAGGTCACGGGTCATCGTTTTTCATCAGAAAATTGATTTTTTGGACTGTCGAAAAATTGATTCAAAATTTCATTTGGATTGTGCCTCATGTTGAATAAATACATTTTAAAGCCTCAATGTGACCAAAATTGCCATTTTTACAGACTTTTTCTCCTACTCAGAAGCTTCTATTTCGAACCATTTCAGGCATTAAAATGACTCTAAACACACTAATTTTAGTTCTAAGAGTTCTAATTCACATGCGATAGTCATTTACGTCAATAAGTTAAACATTAAAAAATTACCATTTCTGACCATCTGGAGAAAATTCGACAGGTCACGGGTCATCGTTTTTCATCATAAAATTGATTTTTTGGTCTGTCGAAAAATTGATTCAAAATTTCATTTGGATTGTGCCTCATGTTGAATAAATACATTTTAAAGCCCCAATGTGACCAAAATTGCCATTTTTACAGACTTTTTCTCCTACTCAGAAGTTTCTATTTCGACCAATTTCAGGCATTAAAATGACTCTAAACACACTAATTTTAGTTCTAAGAGTTCTAATTCACATGCGATAGTCATTTACAGTCAATAAGTTAAACATTAAAAAATTACCATTTCTGACCATCTGGAGAAAATTCGACAGGTCACGGGTCATCGTTTTTCATCAGAAAATTGATTTTTTTGGACTGTCGAAAAATTGATCCAAAATGTCATTTGGATTGTGCCTCATGTTGAATAACTACTTTTTAAAGCCTCAATGTGACCAAAATTGCCATTTTTACAAACTTTTTCTCCTTTTCAGAAGCTTCTATTTCGACCAATTTCAGGCATTAAAATGACTCTAAACACACTAATTTTAGTTCTAAGAGTTCTAATTCACATGCGATAGTCATTTACAGTCAATAAGTTAAACATTAAAAAATTACCATTTCTGACCATCTGGAGAAAATTCGACAGGTCACGGGTCATCGTTTTTCATCAGAAAATTGATTTTTTTGGACTGTCGAAAAATTGATCCAAAATGTCATTTGGATTGTGCCTCATGTTGCATAACTACTTTTTAAAGCCTCAATGTGACCAAAATTGCCATTTTTACAAACTTTTTCTCCTTTTCAGAAGCTTCTATTTCGACCA
This sequence comes from Triturus cristatus, assembly GCF_964204655.1. NCBI lineage: Eukaryota > Metazoa > Chordata > Amphibia > Caudata > Salamandridae > Triturus > Triturus cristatus. The sequence continues at coordinate 119,800 of NW_028188427.1, forward strand.
ATTTCAGGCATTAAAATGACTCTAAACACACTAATTTTAATTCTAAGAGTTCTAATTCACATGCAATAGTCATTTGCAGTCAAAAAATTAAACATTAAAAAATTACCATTTCTTACCATCTGGAGAAAATTCGACAGGTCACGGGTCATCGTTTTTCATCAGAAAATTGATTTTTTGGACTGTCGAAAAATTGATTCGAAATTTCATTTGGATTGTGCCTCATGTTGAATAAATACATTTTAAAGCCTCAATGTGACCAAAATTGCCATTTTTACAGACTTTTTCTCCTACTCAGAAGCTTCTATTTTGACCAATTTCAGGCATTAAAATGACTCTAAACACACTAATTTTAGTTCTAAGAGTTCTAATTCACATGCGATAGTCATTTACAGTCAATAAGTTAAACATTAAAAAATTACCATTTCTGACCATCTGGAGAAAATTCGACAGGTCACGGGTCATCGTTTTTCATCAGAAAATTGATTTTTTTGGACTGTCGAAAAATTGATCCAAAATGTCATTTGGATTGTGCCTCATGTTGAATAACTACTTTTTAAAGCCTCAATGTGACCAAAATTGCCATTTTTACAAACTTTTTCTCCTTTTCAGAAGCTTCTATTTCGACCAATTTCAGGCAATAAAATGACTCTAAACACACTAATTTTAATTCTAAGAGTTCTAATTCACATGCAATAGTCATTTGCAGTCAAAAAACTTAAACATTAAAAAATTACCATTTCTGACCATCTGGAGAAAATTCGACAGGTCACGGGTCATCGTTTTTCATCAGAAAATTGATTTTTTGGACTGTCGAAAAATTGATTCAAAATTTCATTTGGATTGTGCCTCATGTTGAATAAATACATTTTAAAGCCTCAATGTGACCAAAATTGCCATTTTTACAGACTTTTTCTCCTACTCAGAAGCTTCTATTTCGAACCATTTCAGGCATTAAAATGACTCTAAACACACTAATTTTAGTTCTAAGAGTTCTAATTCACATGCGATAGTCATTTACGTCAATAAGTTAAACATTAAAAAATTACCATTTCTGACCATCTGGAGAAAATTCGACAGGTCACGGGTCATCGTTTTTCATCATAAAATTGATTTTTTGGACTGTCGAAAAATTGATTCAAAATTTCATTTGGATTGTGCCTCATGTTGAATAAATACATTTTAAAGCCCCAATGTGACCAAAATTGCCATTTTTACAGACTTTTTCTCCTACTCAGAAGTTTCTATTTCGACCAATTTCAGGCATTAAAATGACTCTAAACACACTAATTTTAGTTCTAAGAGTTCTAATTCACATGCGATAGTCATTTACAGTCAATAAGTTAAACATTAAAAAATTACCATTTCTGACCATCTGGAGAAAATTCGACAGGTCACGGGTCATCGTTTTTCATCAGAAAATTGATTTTTTTGGACTGTCGAAAAATTGATCCAAAATGTCATTTGGATTGTGCCTCATGTTGAATAACTACTTTTTAAAGCCTCAATGTGACCAAAATTGCCATTTTTACAAACTTTTTCTCCTTTTCAGAAGCTTCTATTTCGACCAATTTCAGGCATTAAAATGACTCTAAACACACTAATTTTAATTCTAAGAGTTCTAATTCACATGCAATAGTCATTTGCAGTCAAAAAATTAAACGTTAAAAAATTACCATTTCTTACCATCTGGAGAAAATTCGACAGGTCACGGGTCATCGTTTTTCATCAGAAAATTGATTTTTTGGACTGTCGAAAAATTGATTCGAAATTTCATTTGGATTGTGCCTCATGTTGAATAAATACATTTTAAAGCCTCAATGTGACCAAAATTGCCATTTTTACAGACTTTTTCTCCTACTCAGAAGCTTCTATTTTGACCAATTTCAGGCATTAAAATGATTCTAAACACACTAATTTTAGTTCTAAGAGTTCTAATTCACATGCGATAGTCATTTACAGTCAATAGGTTAAACATTAAAAAATTACCATTTCTGACCATCTGGAGAAAATTCGACAGGTCACGGGTCATCGTTTTTCATCAGAAATTTGATTTTTTGGACTGTCGAAAAATTGATTCAAAATGTCATTTGGATTGTGCCTCATGTTGAATAACTACTTTTTAAAGCCTCAATGTGACCAAAATTGCCATATTTACCGACTTTTTCTCCTACTCAGAAGCTTCTATTTCGACCAATTTCAGGCATTAAAATGACTCTAAACACACTAATTTAGTTCCAAGAGTTCTAATTCACATGCGATAGTAATTTACAGTCAATAAATTAAACATTAAAAAATTATCATTTCTGACCATCCGGTGAAAATTCGACAGGTCACGGGTCATCGTTCTTCATCAGAAAATTGATTTTTTGGACTGTTGAAAAATTGATTCAAAATGTCATTTGGATTGTGCCTCATGTTGAATAACTACTTTTTAAAGCCTCAATGTGACCAAAATTGCCATTTTTACAAACTTTTTCTCCTTTTCAGAAGCTTCTATTTGGAACAATTTCAGGCATTAAAATGACTCTAAACACACTAATTGTAATTCTAAGAGTTCTAATTCACATGCAATAGTCATTTGCAGTCAAAAAATTAAACATTAAAAAATTACCATTTCTGACCATCTGGAGAAAATTCGACAGGTCACGGGTCATCGTTTTTCATCAGAAAATTGATTTTTTGGACTGTCGAAAAATTGATTCAAAATTTAATTTGGATTGTGCCTCATGTTGAATAAATACTTTTTAAAGCCTCAATGTGACCAAAATTGCCATCTTTACAAAATTTTTCTCCTACTCAGAAGCTTCTATTTTGACCAATTTCAGGCATTAAAATGATTCTAAACACACTAATTTTAGTTCTAAGAGTTCTAATTCACATGCGATAGTCATTTACAGTCAATAGGTTAAACATTAAAAAATTACCATTTCTGACCATCTGGAGAAAATTCGACAGGTCACGGGTCATCGTTTTTCATCAGAAAATTGATTTTTTGGACTGTCGAAAAATTGATTCGAAATTTCATTTGGATTGTGCCTCATGTTGAATAAATACATTTTAAAGCCTCAATGTGACCAAAATTGCCATTTTTACAGACTTTTTCACCTACTCAGAAGCTTCTATTTCAACCAATTTCAGGCATTAAAATGACTCTAAACACACTAATTTTAATTCTAAGAGTTCTAATTCACATGCAACAGTCATTTGCAGTCAAAAAATAAAACGTTAAAAAATTACCATTTCTTACCATCTGGAGAAAATTCGACAGGTCACGGGTCATCGTTTTTCATCAGAAAATTGATTTTTTGGACTGTCGAAAAATTGATTCGAAATTTCATTTGGATTGTGCCTCATGTTGAATAAATACATTTTAAAGCCTCAATGTGACCAAAATTGCCATTTTTACAGACTTTTCTCCTACTCAGAAGCTTCTATTTTGACCAATTTCAGGCATTAAAATTATTCTAAACACACTAATTTTAGTTCTAAGAGTTCTAATTCACATGCGATAATCATTTACAGTCAATAGGTTAAACATTGAAAAATTACCATTTCTGACCATCTGGAGAAAATTCGACAGGTCACGGGTCATCGTTTTTCATCAGAAATTTGATTTTTTGGACTGTCGAAAAATTGATTCAAAATGTCATTTGGATTGTGCCTCATGTTGAATAACTACTTTTTAAAGCCTCAATGTGACCAAAATTGCCATATTTACCGACTTTTTCTCCTACTCAGAAGCTTCTATTTCGAACCATTTCAGGCATTAAAATGACTCTAAACACACTAATTTTAGTTCTAAGAGTTCTAATTCACATGCGATAGTCATTTACGTCAATAAGTTAAACATTAAAAAATTACCATTTCTGACCATCTGGAGAAAATTCGACAGGTCACGGGTCATCGTTTTTCATCATAAAATTGATTTTTTGGACTGTCGAAAAATTGATTCAAAATTTCATTTGGATTGTGCCTCATGTTGAATAAATACATTTTAAAGCCCCAATGTGACCAAAATTGCCATTTTTACAGACTTTTTCTCCTACTCAGAAGTTTCTATTTCGACCAATTTCAGGCATTAAAATGACTCTAAACACACTAATTTTAGTTCTAAGAGTTCTAATTCACATGCGATAGTCATTTACAGTCAATAAGTTAAACATTAAAAAATTACCATTTCTGACCATCTGGAGAAAATTCGACAGGTCACGGGTCATCGTTTTTCATCAGAAAATTGATTTTTTTGGACTGTCGAAAAATTGATCCAAAATGTCATTTGGATTGTGCCTCATGTTGAATAACTACTTTTTAAAGCCTCAATGTGACCAAAATTGCAATTTTTACAAACTTTTTCTCCTTTTCAGAAGCTTCTATTTCGACCAATTTCAGGCATTAAAATGACTCTAAACACACTAATTTTAATTCTAAGAGTTCTAATTCACATGCAATAGTCATTTGCAGTCAAAAAATTAAACGTTAAAAAATTACCATTTCTTACCATCTGGAGAAAATTCGACAGGTCACGGGTCATCGTTTTTCATCAGAAAATTGATTTTTTGGACTGTCGAAAAATTGATTCGAAATTTCATTTGGATTGTGCCTCATGTTGAATAAATACATTTTAAAGCCTCAATGTGACCAAAATTGCCATTTTTACAGACTTTTTCTCCTACTCAGAAGCTTCTATTTTGACCAATTTCAGGCATTAAAATGATTCTAAACACACTAATTTTAGTTCTAAGAGTTCTAATTCACATGCGATAGTCATTTACAGTCAATAGGTTAAACATTAAAAAATTACCATTTCTGACCATCTGGAGAAAATTCGACAGGTCACGGGTCATCGTTTTTCATCAGAAATTTGATTTTTTGGACTGTCGAAAAATTGATTCAAAATGTCATTTGGATTGTGCCTCATGTTGAATAACTACTTTTTAAAGCCTCAATGTGACCAAAATTGCCATATTTACCGACTTTTTCTCCTACTCAGAAGCTTCTATTTCGACCAATTTCAGGCATTAAAATGACTCTAAACACACTAATTTAGTTCCAAGAGTTCTAATTCACATGCGATAGTAATTTACAGTCAATAAATTAAACATTAAAAAATTATCATTTCTGACCATCCGGTGAAAATTCGACAGGTCACGGGTCATCGTTCTTCATCAGAAAATTGATTTTTTGGACTGTTGAAAAATTGATTCAAAATGTCATTTGGATTGTGCCTCATGTTGAATAACTACTTTTTAAAGCCTCAATGTGACCAAAATTGCCATTTTTACCGACTTTTTCTCCTACTCAGAAGCTTCTATTTCGACCAATTTCCGGCATTAAAATGACTCTAATCACACTAATTTAGTTCCAAGAGTTCTAATTCACATGCGATAGTAATTTACAGTCAATAAATTAAACATTAAAAAATTATCATTTCTGACCATCCGGTGAAAATTCGACAGGTCACGGGTCATCGTTCTTCATCAGAAAATTAATTTTTTGGACTGTTGAAAAATTGATTCAAAATGTCATTTGGATTGTGCCTCATGTTGAATAACTACTTTTTAAAGCCTCAATGTGACCAAAATTGCCATTTTTACAAACTTTTTCTCCTTTTCAGAAGCTTCTATTTCGACCAATTTCAGGCATTAAAATGACTCTAAACACACTAATTGTAATGCTAAGAGTTCTAATTCACATGCAATAGTCATTTGCAGTCAAAAAATTAAACATTAAAAAAATTACCATTTCTGACCATCTGGAGAAAATTCGACAGGTCACGGGTCATCGTTTTTCATCAGAAATTTGATTTTTTGGACTGTCAAAAAATTGATTCAAAATGTCATTTGGATTGTGCCTCATGTTGAATAACTACTTTTTAAAGCCTCAATGTGACCAAAATTGCCATATTTACCGACTTTTTCTCCTACTCAGAAGCTTCTATTTCGAACAATTTCAGGCATTAAAATGACTCTAAACACACTAATTTTAGTTCCAAGAGTTCTAATTCACATGCGATAGTAATTTACATTCAATAAATTAAACATTTAAAAATTATCATTTCTGACCATCTGGTGAAAATTCGACAGTCCGGTCATCGTTTTTCAGCAGAAAATTGATTTTTTTGGACTGTCGAAAAATTGATCCAAAATGTCATTTGGATTGTCCCTCCTGTTGAATAACTACTTTTTAAAGCCTCAATGTGACCAAAATTGCCATTTTTACAGACTTTTTCTCCCACTCAGAAGCTTCTATTTCGAACCATTTCAGGCATTAAAATGACTCTAAACACACTAATTTTAGTTCTAAGAGTTCTAATTCACATGCGATAGTCATTTACAGTCAATAAGTTAAACATTAAAAAATTACCATTTCTGACCATCTGGAGAAAAATTCGACAGGTCACGGGTCATCGTTTTTCATCAAAAAATTGATTTTTTGGACTGTCGAAAAATTGATTCAAAATTTCATTTGGATTGTGCCTCATGTTGAATAAATACATTTTAAAGCCCCAATGTGACCAAAATTGCCATTTTTACAGACTTTTTCTCCTACTCAGAAGTTTCTATTTCGACCAATTTCAGGCATTAAAATGACTCTAAACACACTAATTTTAGTTCTAAGAGTTCTAATTCACATGCGATAGTCATTTACAGTCAATAAGTTAAACATTAAAAAATTACCATTTCTGACCATCTGGAGAAAATTCGACAGGTCACGGGTCATCGTTTTTCATCAGAAAATTGATTTTTTTGGACTGTCGAAAAATTGATCCAAAATGTCATTTGGATTGTGCCTCATGTTGCATAACTACTTTTTAAAGCCTCAATGTGACCAAAATTGCCATTTTTACAAACTTTTTCTCCTTTTCAGAAGCTTCTATTTCGACCAATTTCAGGCATTAAAATGACTCTAAACACACTAATTTTAATTCTAAGAGTTCTAATTCACATGCAATAGTCATTTGCAGTCAAAAAATTAAACATTAAAAAATTACCATTTCTTACCATCTGGAGAAAATTCGACAGGTCACGGGTCATCGTTTTTCATCAGAAAATTGATTTTTTGGACTGTCGAAAAATTGATTCGAAATTTCATTTGGATTGTGCCTCATGTTGAATAAATACATTTTAAAGCCTCAATGTGACCAAAATTGCCATTTTTACAGACTTTTTCTCCTACTCAGAAGCTTCTATTTTGACCAATTTCAGGCATTAAAATGACTCTAAACACACTAATTTTAGTTCTAAGAGTTCTAATTCACATGCGATAGTCATTTACAGTCAATAGGTTAAACATTAAAAAATTACCATTTCTGACCATCTGGAGAAAATTCGACAGGTCACGGGTCATCGTTTTTCATCAGAAAATTGATTTTTTTTGGACTGTCGAAAAATTGATCCAAAATGTCATTTGGATTGTCCCTCCTGTTGAATAACTACTTTTTAAAGCCTCAATGTGACCAAAATTGCCATTTTTACAGACATTTTCTCCTACTCAGAAGCTTCTATTTCGACCAATTTCAGGCATTAAAATGACTCTAAACACACTAATTTTAGTTCTAATAGTTCTAATTCACATGCGATAGTCATTTACAGTCAATAAGTTAAACATTAAAAAATTACCATTTCTGACCATCTGGAGAAAATTCGACAGGTCACGGGTCATCGTTTTTCATCAGAAAATTGATTTTTTTGGACTGTCGAAAAATTGATCCAAAATGTCATTTGGATTGTGCCTCATGTTGAATAACTACTTTTTAAAGCCTCAATGTGACCAAAATTGCCATTTTTACAAACTTTTTCTCCTTTTCAGAAGCTTCTATTTCGACCAATTTCAGGCATTAAAATGACTCTAAACACACTAATTTTAATTCTAAGAGTTCTAATTCACATGCAATAGTCATTTGCAGTCAAAAAACTTAAACATTAAAAAATTACCATTTCTGACCATCTGGAGAAAATTCGACAGGTCACGGGTCATCGTTTTTCATCAGAAAATTGATTTTTTGGACTGTCGAAAAATTGATTCAAAATTTCATTTGGATTGTGCCTCATGTTGAATAAATACATTTTAAAGCCTCAATGTGACCAAAATTGCCATTTTTACAGACTTTTTCTCCTACTCAGAAGCTTCTATTTCGAACCATTTCAGGCATTAAAATGACTCTAAACACACTAATTTTAGTTCTAAGAGTTCTAATTCACATGCGATAGTCATTTACGTCAATAAGTTAAACATTAAAAAATTACCATTTCTGACCATCTGGAGAAAATTCGACAGGTCACGGGTCATCGTTTTTCATCATAAAATTGATTTTTTGGTCTGTCGAAAAATTGATTCAAAATTTCATTTGGATTGTGCCTCATGTTGAATAAATACATTTTAAAGCCCCAATGTGACCAAAATTGCCATTTTTACAGACTTTTTCTCCTACTCAGAAGTTTCTATTTCGACCAATTTCAGGCATTAAAATGACTCTAAACACACTAATTTTAGTTCTAAGAGTTCTAATTCACATGCGATAGTCATTTACAGTCAATAAGTTAAACATTAAAAAATTACCATTTCTGACCATCTGGAGAAAATTCGACAGGTCACTGGTCATCGTTTTTCATCAGAAAATTGATTGTTTTGGACTGTCGAAAAATTGATCCAAAATGTCATTTGGATTGTGCCTCATGTTGAATAACTACTTTTTAAAGCCTCAATGTGACCAAAATTGCCATTTTTACAAACTTTTTCTCCTTTTCAGAAGCTTCTATTTCGACCAATTTCAGGCATTAAAATGACTCTAAACACACTAATTTTAGTTCTAAGAGTTCTAATTCACATGCGATAGTCATTTACAGTCAATAAGTTAAACATTAAAAAATTACCATTTCTGACCATCTGGAGAAAATTCGACAGGTCACGGGTCATCGTTTTTCATCAGAAAATTGATTTTTTTGGACTGTCGAAAAATTGATCCAAAATGTCATTTGGATTGTGCCTCATGTTGCATAACTACTTTTTAAAGCCTCAATGTGACCAAAATTGCCATTTTTACAAACTTTTTCTCCTTTTCAGAAGCTTCTATTTCGACCAATTTCAGGCATTAAAATGACTCTAAACACACTAATTTTAATTCTAAGAGTTCTAATTCACATGCAATAGTCATTTGCAGTCAAAAAATTAAACATTAAAAAATTACCATTTCTTACCATCTGGAGAAAATTCGACAGGTCACGGGTCATCGTTTTTCATCAGAAAATTGATTTTTTGGACTGTCGAAAAATTGATTCGAAATTTCATTTGGATTGTGCCTCATGTTGAATAAATACATTTTAAAGCCTCAATGTGACCAAAATTGCCATTTTTACACACTTTTTCTCCTACTCAGAAGCTTCTATTTTGACCAATTTCAGGCATTAAAATGACTCTAAACACACTAATTTTAGTTCTAAGAGTTCTAATTCACATGCGATAGTCATTTACAGTCAATAAGTTAAACATTAAAAAATTACCATTTCTGACCATCTGGAGAAAATTCGACAGGTCACGGGTCATCGTTTTTCATCAGAAAATTGATTTTTTTGGACTGTCGAAAAATTGATCCAAAATGTCATTTGGATTGTGCCTCATGTTGAATAACTACTTTTTAAAGCCTCAATGTGACCAAAATTGCCATTTTTACAAACTTTTTCTCCTTTTCAGAAGCTTCTATTTCGACCAATTTCAGGCAATAAAATGACTCTAAACACACTAATTTTAATTCTAAGAGTTCTAATTCACATGCAATAGTCATTTGCAGTCAAAAAACTTAAACATTAAAAAATTACCATTTCTGACCATCTGGAGAAAATTCGACAGGTCACGGGTCATCGTTTTTCATCAGAAAATTGATTTTTTGGACTGTCGAAAAATTGATTCAAAATTTCATTTGGATTGTGCCTCATGTTGAATAAATACATTTTAAAGCCTCAATGTGACCAAAATTGCCATTTTTACAGACTTTTTCTCCTACTCAGAAGCTTCTATTTCGAACCATTTCAGGCATTAAAATGACTCTAAACACACTAATTTTAGTTCTAAGAGTTCTAATTCACATGCGATAGTCATTTACGTCAATAAGTTAAACATTAAAAAATTACCATTTCTGACCATCTGGAGAAAATTCGACAGGTCACGGGTCATCGTTTTTCATCATAAAATTGATTTTTTGGACTGTCGAAAAATTGATTCAAAATTTCATTTGGATTGTGCCTCATGTTGAATAAATACATTTTAAAGCCCCAATGTGACCAAAATTGCCATTTTTACAGACTTTTTCTCCTACTCAGAAGTTTCTATTTCGACCAATTTCAGGCATTAAAATGACTCTAAACACACTAATTTTAGTTCTAAGAGTTCTAATTCACATGCGATAGTCATTTACAGTCAATAAGTTAAACATTAAAAAATTACCATTTCTGACCATCTGGAGAAAATTCGACAGGTCACGGGTCATCGTTTTTCATCAGAAAATTGATTTTTTTGGACTGTCGAAAAATTGATCCAAAATGTCATTTGGATTGTGCCTCATGTTGAATAACTACTTTTTAAAGCCTCAATGTGACCAAAATTGCCATTTTTACAAACTTTTTCTCCTTTTCAGAAGCTTCTATTTCGACCAATTTCAGGCATTAAAATGACTCTAAACACACTAATTTTAATTCTAAGAGTTCTAATTCACATGCAATAGTCATTTGCAGTCAAAAAATTAAACGTTAAAAAATTACCATTTCTTACCATCTGGAGAAAATTCGACAGGTCACGGGTCATCGTTTTTCATCAGAAAATTGATTTTTTGGACTGTCGAAAAATTGATTCGAAATTTCATTTGGATTGTGCCTCATGTTGAATAAATACATTTTAAAGCCTCAATGTGACCAAAATTGCCATTTTTACAGACTTTTTCTCCTACTCAGAAGCTTCTATTTTGACCAATTTCAGGCATTAAAATGATTCTAAACACACTAATTTTAGTTCTAAGAGTTCTAATTCACATGCGATAGTCATTTACAGTCAATAGGTTAAACATTAAAAAATTACCATTTCTGACCATCTGGAGAAAATTCGACAGGTCACGGGTCATCGTTTTTCATCAGAAATTTGATTTTTTGGACTGTCGAAAAATTGATTCAAAATGTCATTTGGATTGTGCCTCATGTTGAATAACTACTTTTTAAAGCCTCAATGTGACCAAAATTGCCATATTTACCGACTTTTTCTCCTACTCAGAAGCTTCTATTTCGACCAATTTCAGGCATTAAAATGACTCTAAACACACTAATTTAGTTCCAAGAGTTCTAATTCACATGCGATAGTAATTTACAGTCAATAAATTAAACATTAAAAAATTATCATTTCTGACCATCCGGTGAAAATTCGACAGGTCACGGGTCATCGTTCTTCATCAGAAAATTGATTTTTTGGACTGTTGAAAAATTGATTCAAAATGTCATTTGGATTGTGCCTCATGTTGAATAACTACTTTTTAAAGCCTCAATGTGACCAAAATTGCCATTTTTACAAACTTTTTCTCCTTTTCAGAAGCTTCTATTTCGACCAATTTCAGGCATTAAAATGACTCTAAACACACTAATTGTAATTCTAAGAGTTCTAATTCACATGCAATAGTCATTTGCAGTCAAAAAATTAAACATTAAAAAATTACCATTTCTGACCATCTGGAGAAAATTCGACAGGTCACGGGTCATCGTTTTTCATCAGAAAATTGATTTTTTGGACTGTCGAAAAATTGATTCAAAATTTCATTTGGATTGTGCCTCATGTTGAATAAATACTTTTTAAAGCCTCAATGTGACCAAAATTGCCATCTTTACAAAATTTTTCTCCTACTCAGAAGCTTCTATTTTGACCAATTTCAGGCATTAAAATGATTCTAAACACACTAATTTTAGTTCTAAGAGTTCTAATTCACATGCGATAGTCATTTACAGTCAATAGGTTAAACATTAAAAAATTACCATTTCTGACCATCTGGAGAAAATTCGACAGGTCACGGGTCATCGTTTTTCATCAGAAAATTGATTTTTTGGACTGTCGAAAAATTGATTCGAAATTTCATTTGGATTGTGCCTCATGTTGAATAAATACATTTTAAAGCCTCAATGTGACCAAAATTGCCATTTTTACAGACTTTTTCACCTACTCAGAAGCTTCTATTTCAACCAATTTCAGGCATTAAAATGACTCTAAACACACTAATTTTAATTCTAAGAGTTCTAATTCACATGCAACAGTCATTTGCAGTCAAAAAATAAAACGTTAAAAAATTACCATTTCTTACCATCTGGAGAAAATTCGACAGGTCACGGGTCATCGTTTTTCATCAGAAAATTGATTTTTTGGACTGTCGAAAAATTGATTCGAAATTTCATTTGGATTGTGCCTCATGTTGAATAAATACATTTTAAAGCCTCAATGTGACCAAAATTGCCATTTTTACAGACTTTTCTCCTACTCAGAAGCTTCTATTTTGACCAATTTCAGGCATTAAAATTATTCTAAACACACTAATTTTAGTTCTAAGAGTTCTAATTCACATGCGATAATCATTTACAGTCAATAGGTTAAACATTGAAAAATTACCATTTCTGACCATCTGGAGAAAATTCGACAGGTCACGGGTCATCGTTTTTCATCAGAAATTTGATTTTTTGGACTGTCGAAAAATTGATTCAAAATGTCATTTGGATTGTGCCTCATGTTGAATAACTACTTTTTAAAGCCTCAATGTGACCAAAATTGCCATATTTACCGACTTTTTCTCCTACTCAGAAGCTTCTATTTCGAACCATTTCAGGCATTAAAATGACTCTAAACACACTAATTTTAGTTCTAAGAGTTCTAATTCACATGCGATAGTCATTTACGTCAATAAGTTAAACATTAAAAAATTACCATTTCTGACCATCTGGAGAAAATTCGACAGGTCACGGGTCATCGTTTTTCATCATAAAATTGATTTTTTGGACTGTCGAAAAATTGATTCAAAATTTCATTTGGATTGTGCCTCATGTTGAATAAATACATTTTAAAGCCCCAATGTGACCAAAATTGCCATTTTTACAGACTTTTTCTCCTACTCAGAAGTTTCTATTTCGACCAATTTCAGGCATTAAAATGACTCTAAACACACTAATTTTAGTTCTAAGAGTTCTAATTCACATGCGATAGTCATTTACAGTCAATAAGTTAAACATTAAAAAATTACCATTTCTGACCATCTGGAGAAAATTCGACAGGTCACGGGTCATCGTTTTTCATCAGAAAATTGATTTTTTTGGACTGTCGAAAAATTGATCCAAAATGTCATTTGGATTGTGCCTCATGTTGAATAACTACTTTTTAAAGCCTCAATGTGACCAAAATTGCAATTTTTACAAACTTTTTCTCCTTTTCAGAAGCTTCTATTTCGACCAATTTCAGGCATTAAAATGACTCTAAACACACTAATTTTAATTCTAAGAGTTCTAATTCACATGCAATAGTCATTTGCAGTCAAAAAATTAAACGTTAAAAAATTACCATTTCTTACCATCTGGAGAAAATTCGACAGGTCACGGGTCATCGTTTTTCATCAGAAAATTGATTTTTTGGACTGTCGAAAAATTGATTCGAAATTTCATTTGGATTGTGCCTCATGTTGAATAAATACATTTTAAAGCCTCAATGTGACCAAAATTGCCATTTTTACAGACTTTTTCTCCTACTCAGAAGCTTCTATTTTGACCAATTTCAGGCATTAAAATGATTCTAAACACACTAATTTTAGTTCTAAGAGTTCTAATTCACATGCGATAGTCATTTACAGTCAATAGGTTAAACATTAAAAAATTACCATTTCTGACCATCTGGAGAAAATTCGACAGGTCACGGGTCATCGTTTTTCATCAGAAATTTGATTTTTTGGACTGTCGAAAAATTGATTCAAAATGTCATTTGGATTGTGCCTCATGTTGAATAACTACTTTTTAAAGCCTCAATGTGACCAAAATTGCCATATTTACCGACTTTTTCTCCTACTAAGAAGCTTCTATTTCGACCAATTTCAGGCATTAAAATGACTCTAAACACACTAATTTAGTTCCAAGAGTTCTAATTCACATGCGATAGTAATTTACAGTCAATAAATTAAACATTAAAAAATTATCATTTCTGACCATCCGGTGAAAATTCGACAGGTCACGGGTCATCGTTCTTCATCAGAAAATTGATTTTTTGGACTGTTGAAAAATTGATTCAAAATGTCATTTGGATTGTGCCTCATGTTGAATAACTACTTTTTAAAGCCTCAATGTGACCAAAATTGCCATTTTTACCGACTTTTTCTCCTACTCAGAAGCTTCTATTTCGACCAATTTCCGGCATTAAAATGACTCTAATCACACTAATTTAGTTCCAAGAGTTCTAATTCACATGCGATAGTAATTTACAGTCAATAAATTAAACATTAAAAAATTATCATTTCTGACCATCCGGTGAAAATTCGACAGGTCACGGGTCATCGTTCTTCATCAGAAAATTAATTTTTTGGACTGTTGAAAAATTGATTCAAAATGTCATTTGGATTGTGCCTCATGTTGAATAACTACTTTTTAAAGCCTCAATGTGACCAAAATTGCCATTTTTACAAACTTTTTCTCCTTTTCAGAAGCTTCTATTTCGACCAATTTCAGGCATTAAAATGACTCTAAACACACTAATTGTAATGCTAAGAGTTCTAATTCACATGCAATAGTCATTTGCAGTCAAAAAATTAAACATTAAAAAAATTACCATTTCTGACCATCTGGAGAAAATTCGACAGGTCACGGGTCATCGTTTTTCATCAGAAATTTGATTTTTTGGACTGTCAAAAAATTGATTCAAAATGTCATTTGGATTGTGCCTCATGTTGAATAACTACTTTTTAAAGCCTCAATGTGACCAAAATTGCCATATTTACCGACTTTTTCTCCTACACAGAAGCTTCTATTTCGAACAATTTCAGGCATTAAAATGACTCTAAACACACTAATTTTAGTTCCAAGAGTTCAAATTCACATGCGATAGTAATTTACATTCAATAAATTAAACATTTAAAAATTATCATTTCTGACCATCTGGTGAAAATTCGACAGTCCGGTCATCGTTTTTCAGCAGAAAATTGATTTTTTTGGACTGTCGAAAAATTGATCCAAAATGTCATTTGGATTGTCCCTCCTGTTGAATAACTACTTTTTAAAGCCTCAATGTGACCAAAATTGCCATTTTTACAGACTTTTTCTCCCACTCAGAAGCTTCTATTTCGAACCATTTCAGGCATTAAAATGACTCTAAACACACTAATTTTAGTTCTAAGAGTTCTAATTCACATGCGATAGTCATTTACAGTCAATAAGTTAAACATTAAAAAATTACCATTTCTGACCATCTGGAGAAAAATTCGACAGGTCACGGGTCATCGTTTTTCATCAAAAAATTGATTTTTTGGACTGTCGAAAAATTGATTCAAAATTTCATTTGGATTGTGCCTCATGTTGAATAAATACATTTTAAAGCCCCAATGTGACCAAAATTGCCATTTTTACAGACTTTTTCTCCTA
Organism: Triturus cristatus; assembly: GCF_964204655.1. Classification (NCBI taxonomy): domain Eukaryota; kingdom Metazoa; phylum Chordata; class Amphibia; order Caudata; family Salamandridae; genus Triturus; species Triturus cristatus. The sequence goes on from NW_028188427.1 coordinate 135,429, forward strand.
CTCAGAAGTTTCTATTTCGACCAATTTCAGGCATTAAAATGACTCTAAACACACTAATTTTAGTTCTAAGAGTTCTAATTCACATGCGATAGTCATTTACAGTCAATAAGTTAAACATTAAAAAATTACCATTTCTGACCATCTGGAGAAAATTCGACAGGTCACGGGTCATCGTTTTTCATCAGAAAATTGATTTTTTTGGACTGTCGAAAAATTGATCCAAAATGTCATTTGGATTGTGCCTCATGTTGCATAACTACTTTTTAAAGCCTCAATGTGACCAAAATTGCCATTTTTACAAACTTTTTCTCCTTTTCAGAAGCTTCTATTTCGACCAATTTCAGGCATTAAAATGACTCTAAACACACTAATTTGAATTCTAAGAGTTCTAATTCACATGCAATAGTCATTTGCAGACAAAAAATTAAACATTAAAAAATTACCATTTCTTACCATCTGGAGAAAATTCGACAGGTCACGGGTCATCGTTTTTCATCAGAAAATTGATTTTTTGGACTGTCGAAAAATTGATTCGAAATTTCATTTGGATTGTGCCTCATGTTGAATAAATACATTTTAAAGCCTCAATGTGACCAAAATTGCCATTTTTACAGACTTTTTCTCCTACTCAGAAGCTTCTATTTTGACCAATTTCAGGCATTAAAATGACTCTAAACACACTAATTTTAGTTCTAAGAGTTCTAATTCACATGCGATAGTCATTTACAGTCAATAGGTTAAACATTAAAAAATTACCATTTCTGACCATCTGGAGAAAATTCGACAGGTCACGGGTCATCGTTTTTCATCAGAAAATTGATTTTTTTTGGACTGTCGAAAAATTGATCCAAAATGTCATTTGGATTGTCCCTCCTGTTGAATAACTACTTTTTAAAGCCTCAATGTGACCAAAATTGCCATTTTTACAGACATTTTCTCCTACTCAGAAGCTTCTATTTCGACCAATTTCAGGCATTAAAATGACTCTAAACACACTAATTTTAGTTCTAATAGTTCTAATTCACATGCGATAGTCATTTACAGTCAATAAGTTAAACATTAAAAAATTACCATTTCTGACCATCTGGAGAAAATTCGACAGGTCACGGGTCATCGTTTTTCATCAGAAAATTGATTTTTTTGGACTGTCGAAAAATTGATCCAAAATGTCATTTGGATTGTGCCTCATGTTGAATAACTACTTTTTAAAGCCTCAATGTGACCAAAATTGCCATTTTTACAAACTTTTTCTCCTTTTCAGAAGCTTCTATTTCGACCAATTTCAGGCATTAAAATGACTCTAAACACACTAATTTTAATTCTAAGAGTTCTAATTCACATGCAATAGTCATTTGCAGTCAAAAAACTTAAACATTAAAAAATTACCATTTCTGACCATCTGGAGAAAATTCGACAGGTCACGGGTCATCGTTTTTCATCAGAAAATTGATTTTTTGGACTGTCGAAAAATTGATTCAAAATTTCATTTGGATTGTGCCTCATGTTGAATAAATACATTTTAAAGCCTCAATGTGACCAAAATTGCCATTTTTACAGACTTTTTCTCCTACTCAGAAGCTTCTATTTCGAACCATTTCAGGCATTAAAATGACTCTAAACACACTAATTTTAGTTCTAAGAGTTCTAATTCACATGCGATAGTCATTTACGTCAATAAGTTAAACATTAAAAAATTACCATTTCTGACCATCTGGAGAAAATTCGACAGGTCACGGGTCATCGTTTTTCATCATAAAATTGATTTTTTGGACTGTCGAAAAATTGATTCAAAATTTCATTTGGATTGTGCCTCATGTTGAATAAATACATTTTAAAGCCCCAATGTGACCAAAATTGCCATTTTTACAGACTTTTTCTCCTACTCAGAAGTTTCTATTTCGACCAATTTCAGGCATTAAAATGACTCTAAACACACTAATTTTAGTTCTAAGAGTTCTAATTCACATGCGATAGTCATTTACAGTCAATAAGTTAAACATTAAAAAATTACCATTTCTGACCATCTGGAGAAAATTCGACAGGTCACGGGTCATCGTTTTTCATCAGAAAATTGATTTTTTTGGACTGTCGAAAAATTGATCCAAAATGTCATTTGGATTGTGCCTCATGTTGAATAACTACTTTTTAAAGCCTCAATGTGACCAAAATTGCCATTTTTACAAACTTTTTCTCCTTTTCAGAAGCTTCTATTTCGACCAATTTCAGGCATTAAAATGACTCTAAACACACTAATTTTAATTCTAAGAGTTCTAATTCACAAGCAATAGTCATTTGCAGTCAAAAAATTAAACGTTAAAAAATTACCATTTCTTACCATCTGGAGAAAATTCGACAGGTCACGGGTCATCGTTTTTCATCAGAAAATTGATTTTTTGGACTGTCGAAAAATTGATTCGAAATTTCATTTGGATTGTGCCTCATGTTGAATAAATGCATTTTAAAGCCTCAATGTGACCAAAATTGCCATTTTTACAGACTTTTTCTCCTACTCAGAAGCTTCTATTTTGACCAATTTCAGGCATTAAAATGATTCTAAACACACTAATTTTAGTTCTAAGAGTTCTAATTCACATGCGATAGTCATTTACAGTCAATAGGTTAAACATTAAAAAATTACCATTTCTGACCATCTGGAGAAAATTCGACAGGTCACGGGTCATCGTTTTTCATCAGAAATTTGATTTTTTGGACTGTCGAAAAATTGATTCAAAATGTCATTTGGATTGTGCCTCATGTTGAATAACTACTTTTTAAAGCCTCAATGTGACCAAAATTGCCATATTTACCGACTTTTTCTCCTACTCAGAAGCTTCTATTTCGACCAATTTCAGGCATTAAAATGACTCTAAACACACTAATTTAGTTCCAAGAGTTCTAATTCACATGCGATAGTAATTTACAGTCAATAAATTAAACATTAAAAAATTATCATTTCTGACCATCCGGTGAAAATTCGACAGGTCATGGGTCATCGTTCTTCATCAGAAAATTGATTTTTTGGACTGTTGAAAAATTGATTCAAAATGTCATTTGGATTGTGCCTCATGTTGAATAACTACTTTTTAAAGCCTCAATGTGACCAAAATTGCCATTTTTACAAACTTTTTCTCCTTTTCAGAAGCTTCTATTTCGACCAATTTCAGGCATTAAAATGACTCTAAACACACTAATTGTAATTCTAAGAGTTCTAATTCACATGCAATAGTCATTTGCAGTCAAAAAATTAAACATTAAAAAATTACCATTTCTGACCATCTGGAGAAAATTCGACAGGTCACGGGTCATCGTTTTTCATCAGAAAATTGATTTTTTGGACTGTCGAAAAATTGATTCAAAATTTCATTTGGATTGTGCCTCATGTTGAATAAATACTTTTTAAAGCCTCAATGTGACCAAAATTGCCATCTTTACAAAATTTTTCTCCTACTCAGAAGCTTCTATTTTGACCAATTTCAGGCATTAAAATGATTCTAAACACACTAATTTTAGTTCTAAGAGTTCTAATTCACATGCGATAGTCATTTACAATCAATAGGTTAAACATTAAAAAATTACCATTTCTGACCATCTGGAGAAAATTCGACAGGTCACGGGTCATCGTTTTTCATCAGAAAATTGATTTTTTGGACTGTCGAAAAATTGATTCGAAATTTCATTTGGATTGTGCCTCATGTTGAATAAATACATTTTAAAGCCTCAATGTGACCAAAATTGCCATTTTTACAGACTTTTTCACCTACTCAGAAGCTTCTATTTCAACCAATTTCAGGCATTAAAATGACTCTAAACACACTAATTTTAATTCTAAGAGTTCTAATTCACATGCAACAGTCATTTGCAGTCAAAAAATAAAACGTTAAAAAATTACCATTTCTTACCATCTGGAGAAAATTCGACAGGTCACGGGTCATCGTTTTTCATCAGAAAATTGATTTTTTGGACTGTCGAAAAATTGATTCGAAATTTCATTTGGATTGTGCCTCATGTTGAATAAATACATTTTAAAGCCTCAATGTGACCAAAATTGCCATTTTTACAGACTTTTCTCCTACTCAGAAGCTTCTATTTTGACCAATTTCAGGCATTAAAATTATTCTAAACACACTAATTTTAGTTCTAAGAGTTCTAATTCACATGCGATAATCATTTACAGTCAATAGGTTAAACATTGAAAAATTACCATTTCTGACCATCTGGAGAAAATTCGACAGGTCACGGGTCATCGTTTTTCATCAGAAATTTGATTTTTTGGACTGTCGAAAAATTGATTCAAAATGTCATTTGGATTGTGCCTCATGTTGAATAACTACTTTTTAAAGCCTCAATGTGACCAAAATTGCCATATTTACCGACTTTTTCTCCTACTCAGAAGCTTCTATTTCGAACCATTTCAGGCATTAAAATGACTCTAAACACACTAATTTTAGTTCTAAGAGTTCTAATTCACATGCGATAGTCATTTACGTCAATAAGTTAAACATTAAAAAATTACCATTTCTGACCATCTGGAGAAAATTCGACAGGTCACGGGTCATCGTTTTTCATCATAAAATTGATTTTTTGGACTGTCGAAAAATTGATTCAAAATTTCATTTGGATTGTGCCTCATGTTGAATAAATACATTTTAAAGCCCCAATGTGACCAAAATTGCCATTTTTACAGACTTTTTCTCCTACTCAGAAGTTTCTATTTCGACCAATTTCAGGCATTAAAATGACTCTAAACACACTAATTTTAGTTCTAAGAGTTCTAATTCACATGCGATAGTCATTTACAGTCAATAAGTTAAACATTAAAAAATTACCATTTCTGACCATCTGGAGAAAATTCGACAGGTCACGGGTCATCGTTTTTCATCAGAAAATTGATTTTTTGGACTGTCGAAAAATTGATTCAAAATTTCATTTGGATTGTGCCTCATGTTGAATAACTACTTTTTAAAGCCTCAATGTGACCAAAATTGCCATTTTTACAAACTTTTTCTCCTTTTCAGAAGCTTCTATTTCGACCAATTTCAGGCATTAAAATGACTCTAAACACACTAATTGTAATTCTAAGAGTTCTAATTCACATGCAATAGTCATTTACAGTCAATAGGTTAAACATTAAAAAATTACCATTTCTGACCATCTGGAGAAAATTCGACAGGTCACGGGTCATCGTTTTTCATCAGAAAATTGCTTTTTTGGACTGTCGAAAAATTGATTCAAAATTTCATTTGGATTGTCCCTTCTGTTGAATAACTAGTTTTTACAGCCTCGATGTGACCAAAATTGCCCTTTTTACAGACTTTTTCTCCTACTCAGAAGCTTCTATTTCAACCAATTTCAGGCATTAAAATGACTCTAAACACACTAATTTTAATTCTAAGAGTTCTAATTCACATGCAACAGTCATTTGCAGTCAAAAAATAAAACGTTAAAAAATTACCATTTCTTACCATCTGGAGAAAATTCGACAGGTCACGGGTCATCGTTTTTCATCAGAAAATTGATTTTTTGGACTGTCGAAAAATTGATTCGAAATTTCATTTGGATTGTGCCTCATGTTGAATAAATACATTTTAAAGCCTCAATGTGACCAAAATTGCCATATTTACCGACTTTTTCTCCTACTCAGAAGCTTCTATTTCGAACAATTTCAGGCATTAAAATGACTCTAAACACACTAATTTTAGTTCCAAGAGTTCTAATTCACATGCGATAGTAATTTACATTCAATAAATTAAACATTTAAAAATTATCATTTCTGACCATCTGGTGAAAATTCGACAGGTCACGGGTCATCGTTTTTCAGCAGAAAATTGATTTTTTTGGACTGTCGAAAAATTGATCCAAAATGTCATTTGGATTGTCCCTCCTGTTGAATAACTACTTTTTAAAGCCTCAATGTGACCAAAATTGCCATTTTTACAGACTTTTTCTCCTACTCAGAAGCTTCTATTTCGACCAATTTCAGGCATTAAAATGACTCTAAACACACTAATTTTAATTCTAAGAGTTCTAATTCACATGCAATAGTCATTTGCAGTAAAAAAACTTAAACATTAAAAAATTACCATTTCTGACCATCTGGAGAAAATTCGACAGGTCACGGGTCATCGTTTTTCATCAGAAAATTGATTTTTTGGACTGTCGAAAAATTGATTCAAAATTTCATTTGGATTGTGCCTCATGTTGAATAAATACATTTTAAAGCCTCAATGTGACCAAAATTGCCATTTTTACAGACTTTTTCTCCTACTCAGAAGCTTCTATTTCGAACCATTTCAGGCATTAAAATGACTCTAAACACACTAATTTTAGTTCTAAGAGTTCTAATTCACATGCGATAGTCATTTACAGTCAATAAGTTAAACATTAAAAAATTACCATTTCTGACCATCTGGAGAAAATTCGACAGGTCACGGGTCATCGTTTTTCATCATAAAATTGATTTTTTGGACTGTCGAAAAATTGATTCAAAATTTCATTTGGATTGTGCCTCATGTTGAATAAATACATTTTAAAGCCCCAATGTGACCAAAATTGCAATTTTTACAGACTTTTTCTCCTACTCAGAAGTTTCTATTTCGACCAATTTCAGGCATTAAAATGACTCTAAACACACTAATTTTAGTTCTAAGAGTTCTAATTCACATGCGATAGTCATTTACAGTCAATAAGTTAAACATTAAAAAATTACCGTTTCTGACCATCTGGAGAAAATAAGACAGGTCACGGGTCATCGTTTTTCATCAGAAAATTGATTTTTTTGGACTGTCGAAAAATTGATCCAAAATGTCATTTGGATTGTGCCTCATGTTGAATAAATACATTTTAAAGCCTCAATGTGACCAAAATTGCCATTTTTACAGACTTTTTCTCCTACTCAGAAGCTTCTATTTCGAACCATTTCAGGCATTAAAATGACTCTAAACACACTAATTTTAGTTCTAAGAGTTCTAATTCACATGCGATAGTCATTTACAGTCAATAAGTTAAACATTAAAAAATTACCATTTCTGACCATCTGGAGAAAATTCGACAGGTCACGGGTCATCGTTTTTCATCATAAAATTGATTTTTTGGACTGTCGAAAAATTGATTCAAAATTTCATTTGGATTGTGCCTCATGTTGAATAAATACATTTTAAAGCCCCAATGTGACCAAAATTGCAATTTTTACAGACTTTTTCTCCTACTCAGAAGTTTCTATTTCGACCAATTTCAGGCATTAAAATGACTCTAAACACACTAATTTTAGTTCTAAGAGTTCTAATTCACATGCGATAGTCATTTACAGTCAATAAGTTAAACATTAAAAAATTACCATTTCTGACCATCTGGAGAAAATTCGACAGGTCACGGGTCATCGTTTTTCATCAGAAAATTGATTTTTTTGGACTGTCGAAAAATTGATCCAAAATGTCATTTGGATTGTGCCTCATGTTGAATAACTACTTTTTAAAGCCTCAATGTGACCAAAATTGCCATTTTTACAAACTTTTTCTCCTTTTCGGAAGCTTCTATTTTGACCACTTTCAGGCATTAAAATGATTCTAAACACACTAATTTTAGTTCTAAGAGTTCTAATTCACATGCGATAGTCATTTACAGTCAATAGGTTAAACATTAAAAAATTACCATTTCTGACCATCTGGAGAAAATTCGACAGGTCACGGGTCATCGTTTTTCATCAGAAAATTGATTTTTTGGACTGTCGAAAAATTGATTCAAAATTTCATTTGGATTGTGCCTCATGTTGAATAAATACATTTTAAAGCCTCAATGTGACCAAAATTGCCATTTTTACAGACTTTTTCTCCTACTCAGAAGCTTCTATTTCGAACCATTTCAGGCATTAAAATGACTCTAAACACACTAATTTTAGTTCTAAGAGTTCTAATTCACATGCGATAGTCATTTACAGTCAATAAGTTAAACATTAAAAAATTACCATTTCTGACCATCTGGAGAAAATTCGACAGGTCACGGGTCATCGTTTTTCATCATAAAATTGATTTTTTGGACTGTCGAAAAATTGATTCAAAATTTCATTTGGATTGTGCCTCATGTTGAATAAATACATTTTAAAGCCCCAATGTGACCAAAATTGCCATTTTTACAGACTTTTTCTCCTACTCAGAAGTTTCTATTTCGACCAATTTCAGGCATTAAAATGACTCTAAACACACTAATTTTAGTTCTAAGAGTTCTAATTCACATGCGATAGTCATTTACAGTCAATAAGTTAAACATTAAAAAATTACCATTTCTGACCATCTGGAGAAAATTCGACAGGTCACGGGTCATCGTTTTTCATCAGAAAATTGATTTTTTTGGACTGTCGAAAAATTGATCCAAAATGTCATTTGGATTGTGCCTCATGTTGAATAACTACTTTTTAAAGCCTCAATGTGACCAAAATTGCCATTTTTACAAACTTTTTCTCCTTTTCAGAAGCTTCTATTTCGACCAATTTCAGGCATTAAAATGACTCTAAACACACTAATTTTAATTCTAAGAGTTCTAATTCACATGCAATAGTCATTTGCAGTCAAAAAATTAAACGTTAAAAAATTACCATTTCTTACCATCTGGAGAAAATTCGACAGGTCACGGGTCATCGTTTTTCATCAGAAATTTGATTTTTTGGACTGTCGGAAAATTGATTCAAAATGTCATTTGGATTGTGCCTCATGTTGAATAACTACTTTTTAAAGCCTCAATGTGACCAAAATTGCCATATTTACCGACTTTTTCTCCTACTCAGAAGCTTCTATTTCGACCAATTTCAGGCATTAAAATGACTCTAATCACACTAATTTAGTTCCAAGAGTTCTAATTCACATGCGATAGTAATTTACAGTCAATAAATTAAACATTAAAAAATTATCATTTCTGACCATCCGGTGAAAATTCGACAGGTCACGGGTCATCGTTCTTCATCAGAAAATTAATTTTTTGGACTGTTGAAAAATTGATTCAAAATGTCATTTGGATTGTGCCTCATGTTGAATAACTACTTTTTAAAGCCTCAATGTGACCAAAATTGCCATTTTTACAAACTTTTTCTCCTTTTCAGAAGCTTTTATTTCGACCAATTTCAGGCATTAAAATGACTCTAAACACACTAATTGTAATGCTAAGAGTTCTAATTCACATGCAATAGTCATTTGCAGTCAAAAAATTAAACATTAAAAAATTACCATTTCTGACCATCTGGAGAAAATTCGACAGGTCACGGGTCATCGTTTTTCATCAGAAATTTGATTTTTTGGACTGTCGAAAAATTGATTCAAAATGTCATTTGGATTGTGCCTCATGTTGAATAACTACTTTTTAAAGCCTCAATGTGACCAAAATTGCCATATTTACCGACTTTTTCTCCTACTCAGAAGCTTCTATTTCGAACAATTTCAGGCATTAAAATGACTCTAAACACACTAATTTTAGTTCCAAGAGTTCTAATTCACATGCAATAGTAATTTACATTCAATAAATTAAACATTTAAAAATTATCATTTCTGACCATCTGGTGAAAATTCGACAGGTCACGGGTCATCGTTTTTCAGCAGAAAATTGATTTTTTTGGACTGTCGAAAAATTGATCCAAAATGTCATTTGGATTGTCCCTCCTGTTGAATAACTACTTTTTAAAGCCTCAATGTGACCAAAATTGCCATTTTTACAGACTTTTTCTCCTACTCAGAAGCTGCTATTTCGAACCATTTCAGGCATTAAAATGACTCTAAACACACTAATTTTAGTTCTAAGAGTTCTAATTCACATGCGATAGTCATTTACAGTCAATAAGTTAAACATTAAAAAATTACCATTTCTGACCATCTGGAGAAAAATTCGACAGGTCACGTTTCTAAGAGTTCTAATTCACATGCGATAGTCATTTACAGTCAATAAGTTAAACATTAAAAAATTACCATTTCTGACCATCTGGAGAAAATTCGACAGGTCACGGGTCATCGTTTTTCATCAGAAAATTGATTTTTTTGGACTGTCGAAAAATTGATCCAAAATGTCATTTGGATTGTGCCTCATGTTGAATAACTACTTTTTAAAGCCTCAATGTGACCAAAATTGCCATTTTTACAAACTTTTTCTCCTTTTCAGAAGCTTCTATTTCGACCAATTTCAGGCATTAAAATGACTCTAAACACACTAATTTTAATTCTAAGAGTTCTAATTCACATGCAATAGTCATTTGCAGTCAAAAAATTAAACATTAAAAAATTACCATTTCTTACCATCTGGAGAAAATTCGACAGGTCACGGGTCATCGTTTTTCAGCAGAAAATTGATTTTTTGGACTGTCGAAAAATTGATTCGAAATTTCATTTGGATTGTGCCTCATGTTGAATAAATACATTTTAAAGCCTCAATGTGACCAAAATTGCCATTTTTACAGACTTTTTCTCCTACTCAGAAGCTTCTATTTTGACCAATTTCAGGCATTAAAATGACTCTAAACACACTAATTTTAGTTCTAAGAGTTCTAATTCACATGCGATAGTCATTTACAGTCAATAAGTTAAACATTAAAAAATTACCATTTCTGACCATCTGGAGAAAATTCGACAGGTCACGGGTCATCGTTTTTCATCAGAAAATTGATTTTTTTGGACTGTCGAAAAATTGATCCAAAATGTCATTTGGATTGTGCCTCATGTTGAATAACTACTTTTTAAAGCCTCAATGTGACCAAAATTGCCATTTTTACAAACTTTTTCTCCTACACAGAAGCTTCTATTTCGACCAATTTCAGGCATTAAAATGACTCTAAACACACAAATTTTAATTCTAAGAGTTCTAATTCACATGCAATAGTCATTTGCAGTCAAAAAATTAAACATTAAAAAATTACCATTTCTTACCATCTGGAGAAAATTCGACAGGTCACGGGTCATCGTTTTTCATCAGAAAATTGATTTTTTGCACTGTCGAAAAATTGATTCGAAATTTCATTTGGATTGTGCCTCATGTTGAATAAATACATTTTAAAGCCTCAATGTGACCAAAATTGCCATTTTTACAGACTTTTTCTCCTACTCAGAAGCTTCTATTTTGACCAATTTCAGGCATTAAAATGATTCTAAACACACTAATTTTAGTTCTAAGAGTTCTAATTCACATGCGATAGTCATTTACAGTCAATAGGTTAAACATTAAAAAATTACCATTTCTGACCATCTGGAGAAAATTCGACAGGTCAAGGGTCATCGTTTTTCATCAGAAATTTGATTCAAAATGTCATTTGGATTGTGCCTCATGTTGAATAACTACTTTTTAAAGCCTCAATGTGACCAAAATTGCCATATTTACCGACTTTTTCTCCTACTCAGAAGCTTTTATTTCGACCAATTTCAGGCATTAAAATGACTCTAAACACACTAATTTAGTTCCAAGAGTTCTAATTCACATGCGATAGTAATTTACAGTCAATAAATTAAACATTAAAAAATTATCATTTCTGACCATCCGGTGAAAATTCGACAGGTCACGGGTCATCGTTCTTCATCAGAAAATTGATTTTTTGGACTGTTGAAAAATTGATTCAAAATGTCATTTGGATTGTGCCTCATGTTGAATAACTACTTTTTAAAGCCTCAATGTGACCAAAATTGCCATTTTTACAAACTTTTTCTCCTTTTCAGAAGCTTCTATTTCGACCAATTTCAGGCATTAAAATGACTCTAAACACACTAATTGTAATTCTAAGAGTTCTAATTCACATGCAATAGTCATTTGCAGTCAAAAAATTAAACATTAAAAAATTACCATTTCTGACCATCTGGAGAAAATTCGACAGGTCACGGGTCATCGTTTTTCATCAGAAAATTGATTTTTTGGACTGTCGAAAAATAGATTCGAAATTTCATTTGGATTGTGCCTCATGTTGAATAAATACATTTTAAAGCCTCAATGTGACCAAAATTGCCATTTTTACAGACTTTTTCTCCTACTCAGAAGCTTCTATTTCGACCAATTTCAGGCGTTAAAATGACTCTAAACACACTAATTTTAGTTCTAAGAGTTCTAATTCACATGCGATAGTCATTTACAGTCAATAGGTTAAACATTAAAAAATTACCATTTCTGACCATCTGGAGAAAATTCGACAGGTCACGGGTCATCGTTTTTCATCAGAAAATTGCTTTTTTGGACTGTCGAAAAATTGATTCAAAATTTCATTTGGATTGTCCCTTCTGTTGAATAACTAGTTTTTACAGCCTCGATGTGACCAAAATTGCCCTTTTTACAGACTTTTTCTCCTACTCAGAAGCTTCTATTTCAACCAATTTCAGGCATTAAAATGACTCTAAACACACTAATTTTAATTCTAAGAGTTCTAATTCACATGCAACAGTCATTTGCAGTCAAAAAATAAAACGTTAAAAAATTACCATTTCTTACCATCTGGAGAAAATTCGACAGGTCACGGGTCATCGTTTTTCATCAGAAAATTGATTTTTTGGACTGTCGAAAAATTGATTCGAAATTTCATTTGGATTGTGCCTCATGTTGAATAAATACATTTTAAAGCCTCAATGTGACCAAAATTGCCATATTTACCGACTTTTTCTCCTACTCAGAAGCTTCTATTTCGAACAATTTCAGGCATTAAAATGACTCTAAACACACTAATTTTAGTTCCAAGAGTTCTAATTCACATGCGATAGTAATTTACATTCAATAAATTAAACATTTAAAAATTATCATTTCTGACCATCTGGTGAAAATTCGACAGGTCACGGGTCATCGTTTTTCAGCAGAAAATTGATTTTTTTGGACTGTCGAAAAATTGATCCAAAATGTCATTTGGATTGTCCCTCCTGTTGAATAACTACTTTTTAAAGCCTCAATGTGACCAAAATTGCCATTTTTACAGACTTTTTCTCCTACTCAGAAGCTTCTATTTCGACCAATTTCAGGCATTAAAATGACTCTAAACACACTAATTTTAATTCTAAGAGTTCTAATTCACATGCAATAGTCATTTGCAGTCAAAAAACTTAAACATTAAAAAATTACCATTTCTGACCATCTGGAGAAAATTCGACAGGTCACGGGTCATCGTTTTTCATCAGAAAATTGATTTTTTGGACTGTCGAAAAATTGATTCAAAATTTCATTTGGATTGTGCCTCATGTTGAATAAATACATTTTAAAGCCTCAATGTGACCAAAATTGCCATTTTTACAGACTTTTTCTCCTACTCAGAAGCTTCTATTTCGAACCATTTCAGGCATTAAAATGACTCTAAACACACTAATTTTAGTTCTAAGAGTTCTAATTCACATGCGATAGTCATTTACAGTCAATAAGTTAAACATTAAAAAACTACCATTTCTGACCATCTGGAGAAAATTCGACAGGTCACGGGTCATCGTTTTTCATCATAAAATTGATTTTTTGGACTGTCGAAAAATTGATTCAAAATTTCATTTGGATTGTGCCTCATGTTGAATAAATACATTTTAAAGCCCCAATGTGACCAAAATTGCCATTTTTACAGACTTTTTCTCCTACTCAGAAGTTTCTATTTCGACCAATTTCAGGCATTAAAATGACTCTAAACACACTAATTTTAGTTCTAAGAGTTCTAATTCACATGCGATAGTCATTTACAGTCAATAAGTTAAAACATTAAAAAATTACCATTTCTGACCATCTGGAGAAAATAAGACAGGTCACGGGTCATCGTTTTTCATCAGAAAATTGATTTTTTTTGGACTGTCGAAAAATTGATCCAAAATGTCATTTGGATTGTGCCTCATGTTGAATAACTACTTTTTAAAGCCTCAATGTGACCAAAATTGCCATTTTTACAAACTTTTTCTCCTTTTCAGAAGCTTCTATTTCGACCAATTTCAGGCATTAAAATGACTCTAAACACACTAATTTTAATTCTAAGAGTTCTAATTCACATGCAATAGTCATTTGCAGTCAAAAAATTAAACATGAAAAAATTACCATTTCTTACCATCTGGAGAAAATTCGACAGGTCACGGGTCATCGTTTTTCATCAGAAAATTGATTTTTTGGACTGTCGAAAAATTGATTCGAAATTTCATTTGGATTGTGCCTCATGTTGAATAAATACATTTTAAAGCCTCAATGTGACCAAAATTGCCATTTTTACAGACTTTTTCTCCTACTCAGAAGCTTCTATTTTGACCAATTTCAGGCATTAAAATGACTCTAAACACACTAATTTTAGTTCTAAGAGTTCTAATTCACACGCGATAGTCATTTACAGTCAATAAGTTAAACATTAAAAAATTACCATTTCTGACCATCTGGAGAAAATTCGACAGGTCACGGGTCATCGTTTTTCATCAGAAAATTGATTTTTTTGGACTGTCGAAAAATTGATCCAAAATGTCATTTGGATTGTGCCCCATGTTGAATAACTACTTTTTAAAGCCTCAATGTGACCAAAATTGCCATTTTTACAAACTTTTTCTCCTTTTCGGAAGCTTCTATTTTGACCACTTTCAGGCATTAAAATGATTCTAAACACACTAATTTTAGTTCTAAGAGTTCTAATTCACATGCGATAGTCATTTACAGTCAATAGGTTAAACATTAAAAAATTACCATTTCTGACCATCTGGAGAAAATTCGACAGGTCACGGGTCATCGTTTTTCATCATAAAATTGATTTTTTGGACTGTCGAAAAATTGATTCAAAATTTCATTTGGATTGTGCCTCATGTTGAATAAATACATTTTAAAGCCTCAATGTGACCAAAATTGCCATTTTTACAGACTTTTTCTCCTACTCAGAAGCTTCTATTTCGAACCATTTCAGGCATTAAAATGACTCTAAACACACTAATTTTAGTTCTAAGAGTTCTAATTCACATGCGATAGTCATTTACATTCAATAAGTTAAACATTAAAAAATTACCATTTCTGACCATCTGGAGAAAATTCGACAGGTCACGGGTCATCGTTTTTCATCATAAAATTGATTTTTTGGACTGTCGAAAAATTGATTCAAAATTTCATTTGGATTGTGCCTCATGTTGAATAAATACATTTTAAAGCCCCAATGTGACCAAAATTGCCATTTTTACAGACTTTTTCTCCTACTCAGAAGTTTCTATTTCGACCAATTTCAGGCATTAAAATGACTCTAAACACACTAATTTTAGTTCTAAGAGTTCTAATTCACATGCGATAGTCATTTACAGTCAATAAGTTAAACATTAAAAAATTACCATTTCTGACCATCTGGAGAAAATTCGACAGGTCACGGGTCATCGTTCTTCATCAGAAAATTGATTTTTTGGACTGTTGAAAAATTGATCCAAAATGTCATTTGGATTGTGCCTCATGTTGAATAACTACTTTTTAAAGCCTCAATGTGACCAAAATTGCCATTTTTACAAACTTTTTCTCCTTTTCAGAAGCTTCTATTTCGACCAATTTCAGGCATTAAAATGACTCTAAACACACTCATTGTAATTCTAAGAGTTCTAATTCACATGCAATAGTCATTTGCAGTCAAAAAATTAAACATTAAAAAATTTCCATTTCTGACCATCTGGAGAAAATTCGACAGGTCACGGGTCATCGTTTTTCATCAGAAAATTGATTTTTTGGACTGTCGAAAAATTGATTCAAAATTTCATTTGGATTGTGCCTCATGTTGAATAAATACTTTTTAAAGCCTCAATGTGACCAAAATTGCCATCTTTACAAAATTTTTCTCCTACTCAGAAGCTTCTATTTTGACCAATTTCAGGCATTAAAATGATTCTAAACACACTAATTTTAGTTCTAAGAGTTCTAATTCACATGCGATAGTCATTTACAGTCAATAGGTTAAACATTAAAAAATTACCATTTCTGACCATCTGGAGAAAATTCGACAGGTCACGGGTCATCGTTTTTCATCAGAAAATTGATTTTTTGGACTGTCGAAAAATTGATTCGAAATTTCATTTGGATTGTGCCTCATGTTGAATAAATACATTTTAAAGCCTCAATGTGACCAAAATTGCCATTTTTACAGACTTTTTCTCCTACTCAGAAGCTTCTATTTCAACCAATTTCAGGCATTAAAATGACTCTAAACACACTAATTTTAATTCTAAGAGTTCTAATTCACATGCAACAGTCATTTGCAGTCAAAAAATAAAACGTTAAAAAATTACAATTTCTTACCATCTGGAGAAAATTCGACAGGTCACGGGTCATCGTTTTTCATCAGAAAATTGATTTTTTGGACTGTCGAAAAATTGATTAGAAATTTCATTTGGATTGTGCCTCATGTTGAATAAATACATTTTAAAGCCTCAATGTGACCAAAATTGCCATTTTTACAGACTTTTCTCCTACTCAGAAGCTTCTATTTTGACCAATTTCAGGCATTAAAATTATTCTAAACACACTAATTTTAGTTCTAAGAGTTCTAATTCACATGCGATAGTCATTTACAGTCAATAGGTTAAACATTGAAAAATTACCATTTCTGACCATCTGGAGAAAATTCGACAGGTCACGGGTCATCGTTTTTCATCAGAAATTTGATTTTTTGGACTGTCGAAAAATTGATTCAAAATGTCATTTGGATTGTGCCTCATGTTGAATAACTACTTTTTAAAGCCTCAATGTGACCAAAATTGCCATATTTACCGACTTTTTCTCCTACTCAGAAGCTTCTATTTCGAACCATTTCAGGCATTAAAATGACTCTAAACACACTAATTTTAGTTCTAAGAGTTCTAATTCACATGCGATAGTCATTTACGTCAATAAGTTAAACATTAAAAAATTACCATTTCTGACCATCTGGAGAAAATTCGACAGGTCACGGGTCATCGTTTTTCATCATAAAATTGATTTTTTGGACTGTCGAAAAATTGATTCAAAATTTCATTTGGATTGTGCCTCATGTTGAATAAATACATTTTAAAGCCCCAATGTGACCAAAATTGCCATTTTTACAGACTTTTTCTCCTACTCAGAAGTTTCTATTTCGACCAATTTCAGGCATTAAAATGACTCTAAACACACTAATTTTAGTTCTAAGAGTTCTAATTCACATGCGATAGTCATTTACAGTCAATAAGTTAAACATTAAAAAATTACCATTTCTGACCATCTGGAGAAAATTCGACAGGTCACGGGTCATCGTTTTTCATCAGAAAATTGATTTTTTTGGACTGTCGAAAAATTGATCCAAAATGTCATTTGGATTGTGCCTCATGTTGAATAACTACTTTTTAAAGCCTCAATGTGACCAAAATTGCAATTTTTACAAACTTTTTCTCCTTTTCAGAAGCTTCTATTTCGACCAATTTCAGGCATTAAAATGACTCTAAACACACTAATTTTAATTCTAAGAGTTCTAATTCACATGCAATAGTCATTTGCAGTCAAAAAATTAAACGTTAAAAAATTACCATTTCTTACCATCTGGAGAAAATTCGACAGGTCACGGGTCATCGTTTTTCATCAGAAAATTGATTTTTTGGACTGTCGAAAAATTGATTCAAAATGTCATTTGGATTGTGCCTCATGTTGAATAACTACTTTTTAAAGCCTCAATGTGACCAAAATTGCCATTTTTACAAACTTTTTCTCCTTTTCAGAAGCTTCTATTTCGACCAATTTCAGGCATTAAAATGACTCTAAACACACTAATTGTAATTCTAAGAGTTCTAATTCACATGCAATAGTCATTTGCAGTCAAAAAATTAAACATTAAAAAATTACCATTTCTGACCATCTGGAGAAAATTCGACAGGTCACGGGTCATCGTTTTTCATCAGAAAATTGATTTTTTGGACTGTCGAAAAATAGATTCGAAATTTCATTTGGATTGTGCCTCATGTTGAATAAATACATTTTAAAGCCTCAATGTGACCAAAATTGCCATTTTTACAGACTTTTTCTCCTACTCAGAAGCTTCTATTTCGAACCATTTCAGGCATTAAAATGACTCTAAACACACTAATTTTAGTTCTAAGAGTTCTAATTCACATGCGATAGTCATTTACAGTCAATAAGTTAAACATTAAAAAACTACCATTTCTGACCATCTGGAGAAAATTCGACAGGTCACGGGTCATCGTTTTTCATCATAAAATTGATTTTTTGGACTGTCGAAAAATTGATTCAAAATTTCATTTGGATTGTGCCTCATGTTGAATAAATACATTTTAAAGCCCCAATGTGACCAAAATTGCCATTTTTACAGACTTTTTCTCCTACTCAGAAGTTTCTATTTCGACCAATTTCAGGCATTAAAATGACTCTAAACACACTAATTTTAGTTCTAAGAGTTCTAATTCACATGCGATAGTCATTTACAGTCAATAAGTTAAAACATTAAAAAATTACCATTTCTGACCATCTGGAGAAAATAAGACAGGTCACGGGTCATCGTTTTTCATCAGAAAATTGATTTTTTTGGACTGTCGAAAAATTGATCCAAAATGTCATTTGGATTGTGCCTCATGTTGAATAACTACTTTTTAAAGCCTCAATGTGACCAAAATTGCCATTTTTACAAACTTTTTCTCCTTTTCAGAAGCTTCTATTTCGACCAATTTCAGGCATTAAAATGACTCTAAACACACTAATTTTAATTCTAAGAGTTCTAATTCACATGCAATAGTCATTTGCAGTCAAAAAATTAAACATGAAAAAATTACCATTTCTTACCATCTGGAGAAAATTCGACAGGTCACGGGTCATCGTTTTTCATCAGAAAATTGATTTTTTGGACTGTCGAAAAATTGATTCGAAATTTCATTTGGATTGTGCCTCATGTTGAATAAATACATTTTAAAGCCTCAATGTGACCAAAATTGCCATTTTTACAGACTTTTTCTCCTACTCAGAAGCTTCTATTTTGACCAATTTCAGGCATTAAAATGACTCTAAACACACTAATTTTAGTTCTAAGAGTTCTAATTCACACGCGATAGTCATTTACAGTCAATAAGTTAAACATTAAAAAATTACCATTTCTGACCATCTGGAGAAAATTCGACAGGTCACGGGTCATCGTTTTTCATCAGAAAATTGATTTTTTTGGACTGTCGAAAAATTGATCCAAAATGTCATTTGGATTGTGCCTCATGTTGAATAACTACTTTTTAAAGCCTCAATGTGACCAAAATTGCCATTTTTACAAACTTTTTCTCCTTTTCGGAAGCTTCTATTTTGACCACTTTCAGGCATTAAAATGATTCTAAACACACTAATTTTAGTTCTAAGAGTTCTAATTCACATGCGATAGTCATTTACAGTCAATAGGTTAAACATTAAAAAATTACCATTTCTGACCATCTGGAGAAAATTCGACAGGTCACGGGTCATCGTTTTTCATCATAAAATTGATTTTTTGGACTGTCGAAAAATTGATTCAAAATTTCATTTGGATTGTGCCTCATGTTGAATAAATACATTTTAAAGCCTCAATGTGACCAAAATTGCCATTTTTACAGACTTTTTCTCCTACTCAGAAGCTTCTATTTCGAACCATTTCAGGCATTAAAATGACTCTAAACACACTAATTTTAGTTCTAAGAGTTCTAATTCACATGCGATAGTCATTTACATTCAATAAGTTAAACATTAAAAAATTACCATTTCTGACCATCTGGAGAAAATTCGACAGGTCACGGGTCATCGTTTTTCATCATAAAATTGATTTTTTGGACTGTCGAAAAATTGATTCAAAATTTCATTTGGATTGTGCCTCATGTTGAATAAATACATTTTAAAGCCCCAATGTGACCAAAATTGCCATTTTTACAGACTTTTTCTCCTACTCAGAAGTTTCTATTTCGACCAATTTCAGGCATTAAAATGACTCTAAACACACTAATTTTAGTTCTAAGAGTTCTAATTCACATGCGATAGTCATTTACAGTCAATAAGTTAAACATTAAAAAATTACCATTTCTGACCATCTGGAGAAAATTCGACAGGTCACGGGTCATCGTTCTTCATCAGAAAATTGATTTTTTGGACTGTTGAAAAATTGATCCAAAATGTCATTTGGATTGTGCCTCATGTTGAATAACTACTTTTTAAAGCCTCAATGTGACCAAAATTGCCATTTTTACAAACTTTTTCTCCTTTTCAGAAGCTTCTATTTCGACCAATTTCAGGCATTAAAATGACTCTAAACACACTCATTGTAATTCTAAGAGTTCTAATTCACATGCAATAGTCATTTGCAGTCAAAAAATTAAACATTAAAAAATTTCCATTTCTGACCATCTGGAGAAAATTCGACAGGTCACGGGTCATCGTTTTTCATCAGAAAATTGATTTTTTGGACTGTCGAAAAATTGATTCAAAATTTCATTTGGATTGTGCCTCATGTTGAATAAATACTTTTTAAAGCCTCAATGTGACCAAAATTGCCATCTTTACAAAATTTTTCTCCTACTCAGAAGCTTCTATTTTGACCAATTTCAGGCATTAAAATGATTCTAAACACACTAATTTTAGTTCTAAGAGTTCTAATTCACATGCGATAGTCATTTACAGTCAATAGGTTAAACATTAAAAAATTACCATTTCTGACCATCTGGAGAAAATTCGACAGGTCACGGGTCATCGTTTTTCATCAGAAAATTGATTTTTTGGACTGTCGAAAAATTGATTCGAAATTTCATTTGGATTGTGCCTCATGTTGAATAAATACATTTTAAAGCCTCAATGTGACCAAAATTGCCATTTTTACAGACTTTTTCTCCTACTCAGAAGCTTCTATTTCAACCAATTTCAGGCATTAAAATGACTCTAAACACACTAATTTTAATTCTAAGAGTTCTAATTCACATGCAACAGTCATTTGCAGTCAAAAAATAAAACGTTAAAAAATTACAATTTCTTACCATCTGGAGAAAATTCGACAGGTCACGGGTCATCGTTTTTCATCAGAAAATTGATTTTTTGGACTGTCGAAAAATTGATTAGAAATTTCATTTGGATTGTGCCTCATGTTGAATAAATACATTTTAAAGCCTCAATGTGACCAAAATTGCCATTTTTACAGACTTTTCTCCTACTCAGAAGCTTCTATTTTGACCAATTTCAGGCATTAAAATTATTCTAAACACACTAATTTTAGTTCTAAGAGTTCTAATTCACATGCGATAGTCATTTACAGTCAATAGGTTAAACATTGAAAAATTACCATTTCTGACCATCTGGAGAAAATTCGACAGGTCACGGGTCATCGTTTTTCATCAGAAATTTGATTTTTTGGACTGTCGAAAAATTGATTCAAAATGTCATTTGGATTGTGCCTCATGTTGAATAACTACTTTTTAAAGCCTCAATGTGACCAAAATTGCCATATTTACCGACTTTTTCTCCTACTCAGAAGCTTCTATTTCGAACCATTTCAGGCATTAAAATGACTCTAAACACACTAATTTTAGTTCTAAGAGTTCTAATTCACATGCGATAGTCATTTACGTCAATAAGTTAAACATTAAAAAATTACCATTTCTGACCATCTGGAGAAAATTCGACAGGTCACGGGTCATCGTTTTTCATCATAAAATTGATTTTTTGGACTGTCGAAAAATTGATTCAAAATTTCATTTGGATTGTGCCTCATGTTGAATAAATACATTTTAAAGCCCCAATGTGACCAAAATTGCCATTTTTACAGACTTTTTCTCCTACTCAGAAGTTTCTATTTCGACCAATTTCAGGCATTAAAATGACTCTAAACACACTAATTTTAGTTCTAAGAGTTCTAATTCACATGCGATAGTCATTTACAGTCAATAAGTTAAACATTAAAAAATTACCATTTCTGACCATCTGGAGAAAATTCGACAGGTCACGGGTCATCGTTTTTCATCAGAAAATTGATTTTTTTGGACTGTCGAAAAATTGATCCAAAATGTCATTTGGATTGTGCCTCATGTTGAATAACTACTTTTTAAAGCCTCAATGTGACCAAAATTGCAATTTTTACAAACTTTTTCTCCTTTTCAGAAGCTTCTATTTCGACCAATTTCAGGCATTAAAATGACTCTAAACACACTAATTTTAATTCTAAGAGTTCTAATTCACATGCAATAGTCATTTGCAGTCAAAAAATTAAACGTTAAAAAATTACCATTTCTTACCATCTGGAGAAAATTCGACAGGTCACGGGTCATCGTTTTTCATCAGAAAATTGATTTTTTGGACTGTCGAAAAATTGATTCAAAATGTCATTTGGATTGTGCCTCATGTTGAATAACTACTTTTTAAAGCCTCAATGTGACCAAAATTGCCATTTTTACAAACTTTTTCTCCTTTTCAGAAGCTTCTATTTCGACCAATTTCAGGCATTAAAATGACTCTAAACACACTAATTGTAATTCTAAGAGTTCTAATTCACATGCAATAGTCATTTGCAGTCAAAAAATTAAACATTAAAAAATTACCATTTCTGACCATCTGGAGAAAATTCGACAGGTCACGGGTCATCGTTTTTCATCAGAAAATTGATTTTTTGGACTGTCGAAAAATAGATTCGAAATTTCATTTGGATTGTGCCTCATGTTGAATAAATACATTTTAAAGCCTCAATGTGACCAAAATTGCCATTTTTACAGACTTTTTCTCCTACTCAGAAGCTTCTATTTCGACCAATTTCAGGCGTTAAAATGACTCTAAACACACTAATTTTAGTTCTAAGAGTTCTAATTCACATGCGATAGTCATTTACAGTCAATAGGTTAAACATTAAAAAATTACCATTTCTGACCATCTGGAGAAAATTCGACAGGTCACGGGTCATCGTTTTTCATCAGAAAATTGCTTTTTTGGACTGTCGAAAAATTGATTCAAAATTTCATTTGGATTGTCCCTTCTGTTGAATAACTAGTTTTTACAGCCTCGATGTGACCAAAATTGCCCTTTTTACAGACTTTTTCTCCTACTCAGAAGCTTCTATTTCAACCAATTTCAGGCATTAAAATGACTCTAAACACACTAATTTTAATTCTAAGAGTTCTAATTCACATGCAACAGTCATTTGCAGTCAAAAAATAAAACGTTAAAAAATTACCATTTCTTACCATCTGGAGAAAATTCGACAGGTCACGGGTCATCGTTTTTCATCAGAAAATTGATTTTTTGGACTGTCGAAAAATTGATTCGAAATTTCATTTGGATTGTGCCTCATGTTGAATAAATACATTTTAAAGCCTCAATGTGACCAAAATTGCCATATTTACCGACTTTTTCTCCTACTCAGAAGCTTCTATTTCGAACAATTTCAGGCATTAAAATGACTCTAAACACACTAATTTTAGTTCCAAGAGTTCTAATTCACATGCGATAGTAATTTACATTCAATAAATTAAACATTTAAAAATTATCATTTCTGACCATCTGGTGAAAATTCGACAGGTCACGGGTCATCGTTTTTCAGCAGAAAATTGATTTTTTTGGACTGTCGAAAAATTGATCCAAAATGTCATTTGGATTGTCCCTCCTGTTGAATAACTACTTTTTAAAGCCTCAATGTGACCAAAATTGCCATTTTTACAGACTTTTTCTCCTACTCAGAAGCTTCTATTTCGACCAATTTCAGGCATTAAAATGACTCTAAACACACTAATTTTAATTCTAAGAGTTCTAATTCACATGCAATAGTCATTTGCAGTCAAAAAACTTAAACATTAAAAAATTACCATTTCTGACCATCTGGAGAAAATTCGACAGGTCACGGGTCATCGTTTTTCATCAGAAAATTGATTTTTTGGACTGTCGAAAAATTGATTCAAAATTTCATTTGGATTGTGCCTCATGTTGAATAAATACATTTTAAAGCCTCAATGTGACCAAAATTGCCATTTTTACAGACTTTTTCTCCTACTCAGAAGCTTCTATTTCGAACCATTTCAGGCATTAAAATGACTCTAAACACACTAATTTTAGTTCTAAGAGTTCTAATTCACATGCGATAGTCATTTACAGTCAATAAGTTAAACATTAAAAAATTACCATTTCTGACCATCTGGAGAAAATTCGACAGGTCACGGGTCATCGTTTTTCATCATAAAATTGATTTTTTGGACTGTCGAAAAATTGATTCAAAATTTCATTTGGATTGTGCCTCATGTTGAATAAATACATTTTAAAGCCCCAATGTGACCAAAATTGCCATTTTTACAGACTTTTTCTCCTACTCAGAAGTTTCTATTTCGACCAATTTCAGGCATTAAAATGACTCTAAACACACTAATTTTAGTTCTAAGAGTTCTAATTCACATGCGATAGTCATTTACAGTCAATAAGTTAAACATTAAAAAATTACCATTTCTGACCATCTGGAGAAAATAAGACAGGTCACGGGTCATCGTTTTTCATCAGAAAATTGATTTTTTTGGACTGTCGAAAAATTGATCCAAAATGTCATTTGGATTGTGCCTCATGTTGAATAACTACTTTTTAAAGCCTCAATGTGACCAAAATTGCCATTTTTACAAACTTTTTCTCCTTTTCAGAAGCTTCTATTTCGACCAATTTCAGGCATTAAAATGACTCTAAACACACTAATTTTAATTCTAAGAGTTCTAATTCACATGCAATAGTCATTTGCAGTCAAAAAATTAAACATGAAAAAATTACCATTTCTTACCATCTGGAGAAAATTCGACAGGTCACGGGTCATCGTTTTTCATCAGAAAATTGATTTTTTGGACTGTCGAAAAATTGATTCGAAATTTCATTTGGATTGTGCCTCATGTTGAATAAATACATTTTAAAGCCTCAATGTGACCAAAATTGCCATTTTTACAGACTTTTTCTCCTACTCAGAAGCTTCTATTTTGACCAATTTCAGGCATTAAAATGACTCTAAACACACTAATTTTAGTTCTAAGAGTTCTAATTCACATGCGATAGTCATTTACAGTCAATAAGTTAAACATTAAAAAATTACCATTTCTGACCATCTGGAGAAAATTCGACAGGTCACGGGTCATCGTTTTTCATCAGAAAATTGATTTTTTTGGACTGTCGAAAAATTGATCCAAAATGTCATTTGGATTGTGCCTCATGTTGAATAACTACTTTTTAAAGCCTCAATGTGACCAAAATTGCAATTTTTACAAACTTTTTCTCCTTTTCAGAAGCTTCTATTTCGACCAATTTCAGGCATTAAAATGACTCTAAACACACTAATTTTAATTCTAAGAGTTCTAATTCACATGCAATAGTCATTTGCAGTCAAAAAATTAAACGTTAAAAAATTACCATTTCTTACCATCTGGAGAAAATTCGACAGGTCACGGGTCATCGTTTTTCATCAGAAAATTGATTTTTTGGACTGTCGAAAAATTGATTCGAAATTTCATTTGGATTGTGCCTCATGTTGAATAAATACATTTTAAAGCCTCAATGTGACCAAAATTGCCATTTTTACAGACTTTTTCTCCTACTCAGAAGCTTCTATTTTGACCAATTTCAGGCATTAAAATGATTCTAAACACACTAATTTTAGTTCTAAGAGTTCTAATTCACATGCGATAGTCATTTACAGTCAATAGGTTAAACATTAAAAAATTACCATTTCTGACCATCTGGAGAAAATTCGACAGGTCACGGGTCATCGTTTTTCATCAGAAATTTGATTTTTTGGACTGTCGAAAAATTGATTCAAAATGTCATTTGGATTGTGCCTCATGTTGAATAACTACTTTTTAAAGCCTCAATGTGACCAAAATTGCCATTTTTACAAACTTTTTCTCCTTTTCAGAAGCTTCTATTTCGACCAATTTCAGGCATTAAAATGACTCTAAACACACTAATTGTAATTCTAAGAGTTCTAATTCACATGCAATAGTCATTTGCAGTCAAAAAATTAAACATTAAAAAATTACCATTTCTGACCATCTGGAGAAAATTCGACAGGTCACGGGTCATCGTTTTTCATCAGAAAATTGATTTTTTGGACTGTCGAAAAATAGATTCGAAATTTCATTTGGATTGTGCCTCATGTTGAATAAATACATTTTAAAGCCTCAATGTGACCAAAATTGCCATTTTTACAGACTTTTTCTCCTACTCAGAAGCTTCTATTTCGACCAATTTCAGGCGTTAAAATGACTCTAAACACACTAATTTTAGTTCTAAGAGTTCTAATTCACATGCGATAGTCATTTACAGTCAATAGGTTAAACATTAAAAAATTACCATTTCTGACCATCTGGAGAAAATTCGACAGGTCACGGGTCATCGTTTTTCATCAGAAAATTGCTTTTTTGGACTGTCGAAAAATTGATTCAAAATTTCATTTGGATTGTCCCTTCTGTTGAATAACTAGTTTTTACAGCCTCGATGTGACCAAAATTGCCCTTTTTACAGACTTTTTCTCCTACTCAGAAGCTTCTATTTCAACCAATTTCAGGCATTAAAATGACTCTAAACACACTAATTTTAATTCTAAGAGTTCTAATTCACATGCAACAGTCATTTGCAGTCAAAAAATAAAACGTTAAAAAATTACCATTTCTTACCATCTGGAGAAAATTCGACAGGTCACGGGTCATCGTTTTTCATCAGAAAATTGATTTTTTGGACTGTCGAAAAATTGATTCGAAATTTCATTTGGATTGTGCCTCATGTTGAATAAATACATTTTAAAGCCTCAATGTGACCAAAATTGCCATATTTACCGACTTTTTCTCCTACTCAGAAGCTTCTATTTCGAACAATTTCAGGCATTAAAATGACTCTAAACACACTAATTTTAGTTCCAAGAGTTCTAATTCACATGCGATAGTAATTTACATTCAATAAATTAAACATTTAAAAATTATCATTTCTGACCATCTGGTGAAAATTCGACAGGTCACGGGTCATCGTTTTTCAGCAGAAAATTGATTTTTTTGGACTGTCGAAAAATTGATCCAAAATGTCATTTGGATTGTCCCTCCTGTTGAATAACTACTTTTTAAAGCCTCAATGTGACCAAAATTGCCATTTTTACAGACTTTTTCTCCTACTCAGAAGCTTCTATTTCGACCAATTTCAGGCATTAAAATGACTCTAAACACACTAATTTTAATTCTAAGAGTTCTAATTCACATGCAATAGTCATTTGCAGTCAAAAAACTTAAACATTAAAAAATTACCATTTCTGACCATCTGGAGAAAATTCGACAGGTCACGGGTCATCGTTTTTCATCAGAAAATTGATTTTTTGGACTGTCGAAAAATTGATTCAAAATTTCATTTGGATTGTGCCTCATGTTGAATAAATACATTTTAAAGCCTCAATGTGACCAAAATTGCCATTTTTACAGACTTTTTCTCCTACTCAGAAGCTTCTATTTCGAACCATTTCAGGCATTAAAATGACTCTAAACACACTAATTTTAGTTCTAAGAGTTCTAATTCACATGCGATAGTCATTTACAGTCAATAAGTTAAACATTAAAAAATTACCATTTCTGACCATCTGGAGAAAATTCGACAGGTCACGGGTCATCGTTTTTCATCATAAAATTGATTTTTTGGACTGTCGAAAAATTGATTCAAAATTTCATTTGGATTGTGCCTCATGTTGAATAAATACATTTTAAAGCCCCAATGTGACCAAAATTGCCATTTTTACAGACTTTTTCTCCTACTCAGAAGTTTCTATTTCGACCAATTTCAGGCATTAAAATGACTCTAAACACACTAATTTTAGTTCTAAGAGTTCTAATTCACATGCGATAGTCATTTACAGTCAATAAGTTAAACATTAAAAAATTACCATTTCTGACCATCTGGAGAAAATAAGACAGGTCACGGGTCATCGTTTTTCATCAGAAAATTGATTTTTTTGGACTGTCGAAAAATTGATCCAAAATGTCATTTGGATTGTGCCTCATGTTGAATAACTACTTTTTAAAGCCTCAATGTGACCAAAATTGCCATTTTTACAAACTTTTTCTCCTTTTCAGAAGCTTCTATTTCGACCAATTTCAGGCATTAAAATGACTCTAAACACACTAATTTTAATTCTAAGAGTTCTAATTCACATGCAATAGTCATTTGCAGTCAAAAAATTAAACATGAAAAAATTACCATTTCTTACCATCTGGAGAAAATTCGACAGGTCACGGGTCATCGTTTTTCATCAGAAAATTGCTTTTTTGGACTGTCGAAAAATTGATTCAAAATTTCATTTGGATTGTCCCTTCTGTTGAATAACTAGTTTTTACAGCCTCGATGTGACCAAAATTGCCCTTTTTACAGACTTTTTCTCCTACTCAGAAGCTTCTATTTCAACCAATTTCAGGCATTAAAATGACTCTAAACACACTAATTTTAATTCTAAGAGTTCTAATTCACATGCAACAGTCATTTGCAGTCAAAAAATAAAACGTTAAAAAATTACCATTTCTTACCATCTGGAGAAAATTCGACAGGTCACGGGTCATCGTTTTTCATCAGAAAATTGATTTTTTGGACTGTCGAAAAATTGATTCGAAATTTCATTTGGATTGTGCCTCATGTTGAATAAATACATTTTAAAGCCTCAATGTGACCAAAATTGCCATATTTACCGACTTTTTCTCCTACTCAGAAGCTTCTATTTCGAACAATTTCAGGCATTAAAATGACTCTAAACACACTAATTTTAGTTCCAAGAGTTCTAATTCACATGCGATAGTAATTTACATTCAATAAATTAAACATTTAAAAATTATCATTTCTGACCATCTGGTGAAAATTCGACAGGTCACGGGTCATCGTTTTTCAGCAGAAAATTGATTTTTTTGGACTGTCGAAAAATTGATCCAAAATGTCATTTGGATTGTCCCTCCTGTTGAATAACTACTTTTTAAAGCCTCAATGTGACCAAAATTGCCATTTTTACAGACTTTTTCTCCTACTCAGAAGCTTCTATTTCGACCAATTTCAGGCATTAAAATTACTCTAAAGACACTAATTTTAATTCTAAGAGTTCTAATTCACATGCAATAGTCATTTGCAGTCAAAAAACTTAAACATTAAAAAATTACCATTTCTGACCATCTGGAGAAAATTCGACAGGTCACGGGTCATCGTTTTTCATCAGAAAATTGATTTTTTGGACTGTCGAAAAATTGATTCAAAATTTCATTTGGATTGTGCCTCATGTTGAATAAATACATTTTAAAGCCTCAATGTGACCAAAATTGCCATTTTTACAGACTTTTTCTCCTACTCAGAAGCTTCTATTTCGAACCATTTCAGGCATTAAAATGACTCTAAACACACTAATTTTAGTTCTAAGAGTTCTAATTCACATGCGATAGTCATTTACAGTCAATAAGTTAAACATTAAAAAATTACCATTTCTGACCATCTGGAGAAAATTCGACAGGTCACGGGTCATCGTTTTTCATCATAAAATTGATTTTTTGGACTGTCGAAAAATTGATTCAAAATTTCATTTGGATTGTGCCTCATGTTGAATAAATACATTTTAAAGCCCCAATGTGACCAAAATTGCCATTTTTACAGACTTTTTCTCCTACTCAGAAGTTTCTATTTCGACCAATTTCAGGCATTAAAATGACTCTAAACACACTAATTTTAGTTCTAAGAGTTCTAATTCACATGCGATAGTCATTTACAGTCAATAAGTTAAACATTAAAAAATTACCATTTCTGACCATCTGGAGAAAATAAGACAGGTCACGGGTCATCGTTTTTCATCAGAAAATTGATTTTTTTGGACTGTCGAAAAATTGATCCAAAATGTCATTTGGATTGTGCCTCATGTTGAATAACTACTTTTTAAAGCCTCAATGTGACCAAAATTGCCATTTTTACAAACTTTTTCTCCTTTTCAGAAGCTTCTATTTCGACCAATTTCAGGCATTAAAATGACTCTAAACACACTAATTTTAATTCTAAGAGTTCTAATTCACATGCAATAGTCATTTGCAGTCAAAAAATTAAACATGAAAAAATTACCATTTCTTACCATCTGGAGAAAATTCGACAGGTCACGGGTCATCGTTTTTCATCAGAAAATTGATTTTTTGGACTGTCGAAAAATTGATTCGAAATTTCATTTGGATTGTGCCTCATGTTGAATAAATACATTTTAAAGCCTCAATGTGACCAAAATTGCCATTTTTACAGACTTTTTCTACTACTCAGAAGCTTCTATTTTGACCAATTTCAGGCATTAAAATGACTCTAAACACACTAATTTTAGTTCTAAGAGTTCTAATTCACATGCGATAGTCATTTACAGTCAATAAGTTAAACATTAAAAAATTACCATTTCTGACCATCTGGAGAAAATTCGACAGGTCACGGGTCATCGTTTTTCATCAGAAAATTGATTTTTTTGGACTGTCGAAAAATTGATCCAAAATGTCATTTGGATTGTGCCTCATGTTGAATAACTACTTTTTAAAGCCTCAATGTGACCAAAATTGCCATTTTTACAAACTTTTTCTCCTTTTCGGAAGCTTCTATTTTGACCACTTTCAGGCATTAAAATGATTCTAAACACACTAATTTTAGTTCTAAGAGTTCTAATTCACATGCGATAGTCATTTACAGTCAATAGGTTAAACATTGAAAAATTACCATTTCTGACCATCTGGAGAAAATTCGACAGGTCACGGGTCATCGTTTTTCATCAGAAATTTGATTTTTTGGACTGTCGAAAAATTGATTCAAAATGTCATTTGGATTGTGCCTCATGTTGAATAACTACTTTTTAAAGCCTCAATGTGACCAAAATTGCCATATTTACCGACTTTTTCTCCTACTCAGAAGCTTCTATTTCGAACCATTTCAGGCATTAAAATGACTCTAAACACACTAATTTTAGTTCTAAGAGTTCTAATTCACATGCGATAGTCATTTACGTCAATAAGTTAAACATTAAAAAATTACCATTTCTGACCATCTGGAGAAAATTCGACAGGTCACGGGTCATCGTTTTTCATCATAAAATTGATTTTTTGGACTGTCGAAAAATTGATTCAAAATTTCATTTGGATTGTGCCTCATGTTGAATAAATACATTTTAAAGCCCCAATGTGACCAAAATTGCCATTTTTACAGACTTTTTCTCCTACTCAGAAGCTTCTATTTTGACCAATTTCAGGCATTAAAATGACTCTAAACACACTAATTTTAGTTCTAAGAGTTCTAATTCACATGCGATAGTCATTTACAGTCAATAAGTTAAACATTAAAAAATTACCATTTCTGACCATCTGGAGAAAATTCGACAGGTCACGGGTCATCGTTTTTCATCAGAAAATTGATTTTTTTGGACTGTCGAAAAATTGATCCAAAATGTCATTTGGATTGTGCCTCATGTTGAATAACTACTTTTTAAAGCCTCAATGTGACCAAAATTGCAATTTTTACAAACTTTTTCTCCTTTTCAGAAGCTTCTATTTCGACCAATTTCAGGCATTAAAATGACTCTAAACACACTAATTTTAATTCTAAGAGTTCTAATTCACATGCAATAGTCATTTGCAGTCAAAAAATTAAACGTTAAAAAATTACCATTTCTTACCATCTGGAGAAAATTCGACAGGTCACGGGTCATCGTTTTTCATCAGAAAATTGATTTTTTGGACTGTCGAAAAATTGATTCGAAATTTCATTTGGATTGTGCCTCATGTTGAATAAATACATTTTAAAGCCTCAATGTGACCAAAATTGCCATTTTTACAGACTTTTTCTCCTACTCAGAAGCTTCTATTTTGACCAATTTCAGGCATTAAAATGATTCTAAACACACTAATTTTAGTTCTAAGAGTTCTAATTCACATGCGATAGTCATTTACAGTCAATAGGTTAAACATTAAAAAATTACCATTTCTGACCATCTGGAGAAAATTCGACAGGTCACGGGTCATCGTTTTTCATCAGAAATTTGATTTTTTGGACTGTCGAAAAATTGATTCAAAATGTCATTTGGATTGTGCCTCATGTTGAATAACTACTTTTTAAAGCCTCAATGTGACCAAAATTGCCATTTTTACAAACTTTTTCTCCTTTTCAGAAGCTTCTATTTCGACCAATTTCAGGCATTAAAATGACTCTAAACACACTAATTGTAATTCTAAGAGTTCTAATTCACATGCAATAGTCATTTGCAGTCAAAAAATTAAACATTAAAAAATTACCATTTCTGACCATCTGGAGAAAATTCGACAGGTCACGGGTCATCGTTTTTCATCAGAAAATTGATTTTTTGGACTGTCGAAAAATAGATTCGAAATTTCATTTGGATTGTGCCTCATGTTGAATAAATACATTTTAAAGCCTCAATGTGACCAAAATTGCCATTTTTACAGACTTTTTCTCCTACTCAGAAGCTTCTATTTCGACCAATTTCAGGCGTTAAAATGACTCTAAACACACTAATTTTAGTTCTAAGAGTTCTAATTCACATGCGATAGTCATTTACAGTCAATAGGTTAAACATTAAAAAATTACCATTTCTGACCATCTGGAGAAAATTCGACAGGTCACGGGTCATCGTTTTTCATCAGAAAATTGCTTTTTTGGACTGTCGAAAAATTGATTCAAAATTTCATTTGGATTGTCCCTTCTGTTGAATAACTAGTTTTTACAGCCTCGATGTGACCAAAATTGCCCTTTTTACAGACTTTTTCTCCTACTCAGAAGCTTCTATTTCAACCAATTTCAGGCATTAAAATGACTCTAAACACACTAATTTTAATTCTAAGAGTTCTAATTCACATGCAACAGTCATTTGCAGTCAAAAAATAAAACGTTAAAAAATTACCATTTCTTACCATCTGGAGAAAATTCGACAGGTCACGGGTCATCGTTTTTCATCAGAAAATTGATTTTTTGGACTGTCGAAAAATTGATTCGAAATTTCATTTGGATTGTGCCTCATGTTGAATAAATACATTTTAAAGCCTCAATGTGACCAAAATTGCCATATTTACCGACTTTTTCTCCTACTCAGAAGCTTCTATTTCGAACAATTTCAGGCATTAAAATGACTCTAAACACACTAATTTTAGTTCCAAGAGTTCTAATTCACATGCGATAGTAATTTACATTCAATAAATTAAACATTTAAAAATTATCATTTCTGACCATCTGGTGAAAATTCGACAGGTCACGGGTCATCGTTTTTCAGCAAAAAATTGATTTTTTTGGACTGTCGAAAAATTGATCCAAAATGTCATTTGGATTGTCCCTCCTGTTGAATAACTACTTTTTAAAGCCTCAATGTGACCAAAATTGCCATTTTTACAGACTTTTTCTCCTACTCAGAAGCTTCTATTTCGACCAATTTCAGGCATTAAAATGACTCTAAACACACTAATTTTAATTCTAAGAGTTCTAATTCACATGCAATAGTCATTTGCAGTCAAAAAACTTAAACATTAAAAAATTACCATTTCTGACCATCTGGAGAAAATTCGACAGGTCACGGGTCATCGTTTTTCATCAGAAAATTGATTTTTTGGACTGTCGAAAAATTGATTCAAAATTTCATTTGGATTGTGCCTCATGTTGAATAAATACATTTTAAAGCCTCAATGTGACCAAAATTGCCATTTTTACAGACTTTTTCTCCTACTCAGAAGCTTCTATTTCGAACCATTTCAGGCATTAAAATGACTCTAAACACACTAATTTTAGTTCTAAGAGTTCTAATTCACATGCGATAGTCATTTACAGTCAATAAGTTAAACATTAAAAAATTACCATTTCTGACCATCTGGAGAAAATTCGACAGGTCACGGGTCATCGTTTTTCATCATAAAATTGATTTTTTGGACTGTCGAAAAATTGATTCAAAATTTCATTTGGATTGTGCCTCATGTTGAATAAATACATTTTAAAGCCCCAATGTGACCAAAATTGCCATTTTTACAGACTTTTTCTCCTACTCAGAAGTTTCTATTTCGACC
This sequence comes from Triturus cristatus, assembly GCF_964204655.1. Classification (NCBI taxonomy): domain Eukaryota; kingdom Metazoa; phylum Chordata; class Amphibia; order Caudata; family Salamandridae; genus Triturus; species Triturus cristatus. The sequence continues at coordinate 169,364 of NW_028188427.1, forward strand.
AATTTCAGGCATTAAAATGACTCTAAACACACTAATTTTAGTTCTAAGAGTTCTAATTCACATGCGATAGTCATTTACAGTCAATAAGTTAAACATTAAAAAATTACCATTTCTGACCATCTGGAGAAAATAAGACAGGTCACGGGTCATCGTTTTTCATCAGAAAATTGATTTTTTTGGACTGTCGAAAAATTGATCCAAAATGTCATTTGGATTGTGCCTCATGTTGAATAACTACTTTTTAAAGCCTCAATGTGACCAAAATTGCCATTTTTACAAACTTTTTCTCCTTTTCAGAAGCTTCTATTTCGACCAATTTCAGGCATTAAAATGACTCTAAACACACTAATTTTAATTCTAAGAGTTCTAATTCACATGCAATAGTCATTTGCAGTCAAAAAATTAAACATGAAAAAATTACCATTTCTTACCATCTGGAGAAAATTCGACAGGTCACGGGTCATCGTTTTTCATCAGAAAATTGATTTTTTGGACTGTCGAAAAATTGATTCGAAATTTCATTTGGATTGTGCCTCATGTTGAATAAATACATTTTAAAGCCTCAATGTGACCAAAATTGCCATTTTTACAGACTTTTTCTCCTACTCAGAAGCTTCTATTTTGACCAATTTCAGGCATTAAAATGACTCTAAACACACTAATTTTAGTTCTAAGAGTTCTAATTCACATGCGATAGTCATTTACAGTCAATAAGTTAAACATTAAAAAATTACCATTTCTGACCATCTGGAGAAAATTCGACAGGTCACGGGTCATCGTTTTTCATCAGAAAATTGATTTTTTTGGACTGTCGAAAAATTGATCCAAAATGTCATTTGGATTGTGCCTCATGTTGAATAACTACTTTTTAAAGCCTCAATGTGACCAAAATTGCAATTTTTACAAACTTTTTCTCCTTTTCAGAAGCTTCTATTTCGACCAATTTCAGGCATTAAAATGACTCTAAACACACTAATTTTAATTCTAAGAGTTCTAATTCACATGCGATAGTCATTTACAGTCAATAGGTTAAACATTAAAAAATTACCATTTCTGACCATCTGGAGAAAATTCGACAGGTCACGGGTCATCGTTTTTCATCATAAAATTGATTTTTTGGACTGTCGAAAAATTGATTCAAAATTTCATTTGGATTGTGCCTCATGTTGAATAAATACATTTTAAAGCCTCAATGTGACCAAAATTGCCATTTTTACAGACTTTTTCTCCTACTCAGAAGCTTCTATTTCGAACCATTTCAGGCATTAAAATGACTCTAAACACACTAATTTTAGTTCTAAGAGTTCTAATTCACATGCGATAGTCATTTACAGTCAATAAGTTAAACATTAAAAAATTACCATTTCTGACCATCTGGAGAAAATTCGACAGGTCACGGGTCATCGTTTTTCATCATAAAATTGATTTTTTGGACTGTCGAAAAATTGATTCAAAATTTCATTTGGATTGTGCCTCATGTTGAATAAATACATTTTAAAGCCCCAATGTGACCAAAATTGCCATTTTTACAGACTTTTTCTCCTACTCCGAAGCTTCTATTTCGAACCATTTCAGGCATTAAAATGACTCTAAACACACTAATTTTAGTTCTAAGAGTTCTAATTCACATGCGATAGTCATTTACAGTCAATAAGTTAAACATTAAAAAATTACCATTTCTGACCATCTGGAGAAAATTCGACAGGTCACGGGTCATCGTTTTTCATCAGAAAATTGATTTTTTTGGACTGTCGAAAAATTGATCCAAAATGTCATTTGGATTGTGCCTCATGTTGAATAACTACTTTTTAAAGCCTCAATGTGACCAAAATTGCCATTTTTACAAACTTTTTCTCCTTTTCAGAAGCTTCTATTTCGACCAATTTCAGGCATTAAAATGACTCTAAACACACTAATTTTAATTCTAAGAGTTCTAATTCACATGCAATAGTCATTTGCAGTCAAAAAATTAAACGTTAAAAAATTACCATTTCTTACCATCTGGAGAAAATTCGACAGGTCACGGGTCATCGTTTTTCATCAGAAAATTGATTTTTTGGACTGTCGAAAAATTGATCCAAAATGTCATTTGGATTGTCCCTCCTGTTGAATAACTACTTTTTAAAGCCTCAATGTGACCAAAATTGCCATTTTTACAGACTTTTTCTCCTACTCAGAAGCTTCTATTTCGACCAATTTCAGGCATTAAAATGACTCTAAACACACTAATTTTAATTCTAAGAGTTCTAATTCACATGCAATAGTCATTTGCAGTCAAAAAACTTAAACATTAAAAAATTACCATTTCTGACCATCTGGAGAAAATTCGACAGGTCACGGGTCATCGTTTTTCATCAGAAAATTGATTTTTTGGACTGTCGAAAAATTGATTCAAAATTTCATTTGGATTGTGCCTCATGTTGAATAAATACATTTTAAAGCCTCAATGTGACCAAAATTGCCATTTTTACAGACTTTTTCTCCTACTCAGAAGCTTCTATTTCGAACCATTTCAGGCATTAAAATGACTCTAAACACACTAATTTTAGTTCTAAGAGTTCTAATTCACATGCGATAGTCATTTACAGTCAATAAGTTAAACATTAAAAAATTACCATTTCTGACCATCTGGAGAAAATTCGACAGGTCACGGGTCATCGTTTTTCATCATAAAATTGATTTTTTGGACTGTCGAAAAATTGATTCAAAATTTCATTTGGATTGTGCCTCATGTTGAATAAATACATTTTAAAGCCCCAATGTGACCAAAATTGCCATTTTTACAGACTTTTTCTCCTACTCAGAAGTTTCTATTTCGACCAATTTCAGGCATTAAAATGACTCTAAACACACTAATTTTAGTTCTAAGAGTTCTAATTCACATGCGATAGTCATTTACAGTCAATAAGTTAAACATTAAAAAATTACCATTTCTGACCATCTGGAGAAAATAAGACAGGTCACGGGTCATCGTTTTTCATCAGAAAATTGATTTTTTTGGACTGTCGAAAAATTGATCCAAAATGTCATTTGGATTGTGCCTCATGTTGAATAACTACTTTTTAAAGCCTCAATGTGACCAAAATTGCCATTTTTACAAACTTTTTCTCCTTTTCAGAAGCTTCTATTTCGACCAATTTCAGGCATTAAAATGACTCTAAACACACTAATTTTAATTCTAAGAGTTCTAATTCACATGCAATAGTCATTTGCAGTCAAAAAATTAAACATGAAAAAATTACCATTTCTTACCATCTGGAGAAAATTCGACAGGTCACGGGTCATCGTTTTTCATCAGAAAATTGATTTTTTGGACTGTCGAAAAATTGATTCGAAATTTCATTTGGATTGTGCCTCATGTTGAATAAATACATTTTAAAGCCTCAATGTGACCAAAATTGCCATTTTTACAGACTTTTTCTCCTACTCAGAAGCTTCTATTTTGACCAATTTCAGGCATTAAAATGACTCTAAACACACTAATTTTAGTTCTAAGAGTTCTAATTCACATGCGATAGTCATTTACAGTCAATAAGTTAAACATTAAAAAATTACCATTTCTGACCATCTGGAGAAAATTCGACAGGTCACGGGTCATCGTTTTTCATCAGAAAATTGATTTTTTTGGACTGTCGAAAAATTGATCCAAAATGTCATTTGGATTGTGCCTCATGTTGAATAACTACTTTTTAAAGCCTCAATGTGACCAAAATTGCCATTTTTACAAACTTTTTCTCCTTTTCGGAAGCTTCTATTTTGACCACTTTCAGGCATTAAAATGATTCTAAACACACTAATTTTAGTTCTAAGAGTTCTAATTCACATGCGATAGTCATTTACAGTCAATAGGTTAAACATTAAAAAATTACCATTTCTGACCATCTGGAGAAAATTCGACAGGTCACGGGTCATCGTTTTTCATCATAAAATTGATTTTTTGGACTGTCGAAAAATTGATTCAAAATTTCATTTGGATTGTGCCTCATGTTGAATAAATACATTTTAAAGCCTCAATGTGACCAAAATTGCCATTTTTACAGACTTTTTCTCCTACTCAGAAGCTTCTATTTCGAACCATTTCAGGCATTAAAATGACTCTAAACACACTAATTTTAGTTCTAAGAGTTCTAATTCACATGCGATAGTCATTTACAGTCAATAAGTTAAACATTAAAAAATTACCATTTCTGACCATCTGGAGAAAATTCGACAGGTCACGGGTCATCGTTTTTCATCATAAAATTGATTTTTTGGACTGTCGAAAAATTGATTCAAAATTTCATTTGGATTGTGCCTCATGTTGAATAAATACATTTTAAAGCCCCAATGTGACCAAAATTGCCATTTTTACAGACTTTTTCTCCTACTCCGAAGCTTCTATTTCGAACCATTTCAGGCATTAAAATGACTCTAAACACACTAATTTTAGTTCTAAGAGTTCTAATTCACATGCGATAGTCATTTACAGTCAATAAGTTAAACATTAAAAAATTACCATTTCTGACCATCTGGAGAAAATTCGACAGGTCACGGGTCATCGTTTTTCATCAGAAAATTGATTTTTTTGGACTGTCGAAAAATTGATCCAAAATGTCATTTGGATTGTGCCTCATGTTGAATAACTACTTTTTAAAGCCTCAATGTGACCAAAATTGCCATTTTTACAAACTTTTTCTCCTTTTCAGAAGCTTCTATTTCGACCAATTTCAGGCATTAAAATGACTCTAAACACACTAATTTTAATTCTAAGAGTTCTAATTCACATGCAATAGTCATTTGCAGTCAAAAAATTAAACGTTAAAAAATTACCATTTCTTACCATCTGGAGAAAATTCGACAGGTCACGGGTCATCGTTTTTCATCAGAAAATTGATTTTTTGGACTGTCGAAAAATTGATCCAAAATGTCATTTGGATTGTCCCTCCTGTTGAATAACTACTTTTTAAAGCCTCAATGTGACCAAAATTGCCATTTTTACAGACTTTTTCTCCTACTCAGAAGCTTCTATTTCGACCAATTTCAGGCATTAAAATGACTCTAAACACACTAATTTTAATTCTAAGAGTTCTAATTCACATGCAATAGTCATTTGCAGTCAAAAAACTTAAACATTAAAAAATTACCATTTCTGACCATCTGGAGAAAATTCGACAGGTCACGGGTCATCGTTTTTCATCAGAAAATTGATTTTTTGGACTGTCGAAAAATTGATTCAAAATTTCATTTGGATTGTGCCTCATGTTGAATAAATACATTTTAAAGCCTCAATGTGACCAAAATTGCCATTTTTACAGACTTTTTCTCCTACTCAGAAGCTTCTATTTCGAACCATTTCAGGCATTAAAATGACTCTAAACACACTAATTTTAGTTCTAAGAGTTCTAATTCACATGCGATAGTCATTTACAGTCAATAAGTTAAACATTAAAATATTACCATTTCTGACCATCTGGAGAAAATTCGACAGGTCACGGGTCATCGTTTTTCATCATAAAATTGATTTTTTGGACTGTCGAAAAATTGATTCAAAATTTCATTTGGATTGTGCCTCATGTTGAATAAATACATTTTAAAGCCCCAATGTGACCAAAATTGCCATTTTTACAGACTTTTTCTCCTACTCAGAAGTTTCTATTTCGACCAATTTCAGGCATTAAAATGACTCTAAACACACTAATTTTAGTTCTAAAAGTTCTAATTCACATGCGATAGTCATTTACAGTCAATAAGTTAAACATTAAAAAATTACCATTTCTGACCATCTGGAGAAAATAAGACAGGTCACGGGTCATCGTTTTTCATCAGAAAATTGATTTTTTTGGACTGTCGAAAAATTGATCCAAAATGTCATTTGGATTGTGCCTCATGTTGAATAACTACTTTTTAAAGCCTCAATGTGACCAAAATTGCCATTTTTACAAACTTTTTCTCCTTTTCAGAAGCTTCTATTTCGACCAATTTCAGGCATTAAAATGACTCTAAACACACTAATTTTAATTCTAAGAGTTCTAATTCACATGCAATAGTCATTTGCAGTAAAAAAATTAAACATGAAAAAATTACCATTTCTTACCATCTGGAGAAAATTCGACAGGTCACGGGTCATCGTTTTTCATCAGAAAATTGATTTTTTGGACTGTCGAAAAATTGATTCGAAATTTCATTTGGATTGTGCCTCATGTTGAATAAATACATTTTAAAGCCTCAATGTGACCAAAATTGCCATTTTTACAGACTTTTTCTCCTACTCAGAAGCTTCTATTTTGACCAATTTCAGGCATTAAAATGACTCTAAACACACTAATTTTAGTTCTAAGAGTTCTAATTCACATGCGATAGTCATTTACAGTCAATAAGTTAAACATTAAAAAATTACCATTTCTGACCATCTGGAGAAAATTCGACAGGTCACAGGTCATCGTTTTTCATCAGAAAATTGATTTTTTTGGACTGTCGAAAAATTGATCCAAAATGTCATTTGGATTGTGCCTCATGTTGAATAACTACTTTTTAAAGCCTCAATGTGACCAAAATTGCCATTTTTACAAACTTTTTCTCCTTTTCGGAAGCTTCTATTTTGACCACTTTCAGGCATTAAAATGATTCTAAACACACTAATTTTAGTTCTAAGAGTTCTAATTCACATGCGATAGTCATTTACAGTCAATAGGTTAAACATTAAAAAATTACCATTTCTGACCATCTGGAGAAAATTCGACAGGTCACGGGTCATCGTTTTTCATCAGAAAATTGATTTTTTGGACTGTCGAAAAATTGATTCAAAATTTCATTTGCATTGTGCCTCATGTCAATAAATACATTTTAAAGCCTCAATGTGACCAAAATTGCCATTTTTACAGACTTTTTCTCCTACTCAGAAGCTTCTATTTCGAACCATTTCAGGCATTAAAATGACTCTAAACACACTAATTTTAGTTCTAAGAGTTCTAATTCACATGCGATAGTCATTTACAGTCAATAAGTTAAACATTAAAAAATTACCATTTCTGACCATCTGGAGAAAATTCGACAGGTCACGGGTCATCGTTTTTCATCATAAAATTGATTTTTTGGACTGTCGAAAAATTGATTCAAAATTTCATTTGGATTGTGCCTCATGTTGAATAAATACATTTTAAAGCCCCAATGTGACCAAAATTGCCATTTTTACAGACTTTTTCTCCTACTCAGAAGTTTCTATTTCGACCAATTTCAGGCATTAAAATGACTCTAAACACACTAATTTTAGTTCTAAGAGTTCTAATTCACATGCGATAGTCATTTACAGTCAATAAGTTAAACATTAAAAAATTACCATTTCTGACCATCTGGAGAAAATTCGACAGGTCACGGGTCATCGTTTTTCATCAGAAAATTGATTTTTTTGGACTGTCGAAAAATTGATCCAAAATGTCATTTGGATTGTGCCTCATGTTGAATAACTACTTTTTAAAGCCTCAATGTGACCAAAATTGCCATTTTTACAAACTTTTTCTCCTTTTCAGAAGCTTCTATTTCGACCAATTTCAGGCATTAAAATGACTCTAAACACACTAATTTTAATTCTAAGAGTTCTAATTCACATGCAATAGTCATTTGCAGTAAAAAAATTAAACGTTAAAAAATTACCATTTCTTACCATCTGGAGAAAATTCGACAGGTCACGGGTCATCGTTTTTCATCAGAAAATTGATTTTTTGGACTGTCGAAAAATTGATTCGAAATTTCATTTGGATTGTGCCTCATGTTGAATAAATACATTTTAAAGCCTCAATGTGACCAAAATTGCCATTTTTACAGACTTTTTCTCCTACTCAGAAGCTTCTATTTTGACCACTTTCAGGCATTAAAATGATTCTAAACACACTAATTTTAGTTCTAAGAGTTCTAATTCACATGCGATAGTCATTTACAGTCAATAGGTTAAACATTAAAAAATTACCATTTCTGACCATCTGGAGAAAATTCGACAGGTCACGGGTCATCGTTTTTCATCAGAAATTTGATTTTTTGGACTGTCGAAAAATTGATTCAAAATGTCATTTGGATTGTGCCTCATGTTGAATAACTACTTTTTAAAGCCTCAATGTGACCAAAATTGCCATATTTACCGACTTTTTCTCCTACTCAGAAGCTTCTATTTCGACCAATTTCAGGCATTAAAATGACTCTAATCACACTAATTTAGTTCCAAGAGTTCTAATTCACATGTGATAGTAATTTACAGTCAATAAATTAAACATTAAAAAATTATCATTTCTGACCATCCGGTGAAAATTCGACAGGTCACGGGTCATCGTTCTTCATCAGAAAATTAATTTTTTGGACTGTTGAAAAATTGATTCAAAATGTCATTTGGATTGTGCCTCATGTTGAATAACTACTTTTTAAAGCCTCAATGTGACCAAAATTGCCATTTTTACAAACTTTTTCTCCTTTTCAGAAGCTTCTATTTCGACCAATTTCAGGCATTAAAATGACTCTAAACACACTAATTGTAATGCTAAGAGTTCTAATTCACATGCGATAGTAATTTACATTCAATAAATTAAACATTTAAAAATTATCATTTCTGACCATCTGGTGAAAATTCGACAGGTCACGGGTCATCGTTTTTCAGCAGAAAATTGATTTTTTTGGACTGTCGAAAAATTGATCCAAAATGTCATTTGGATTGTCCCTCCTGTTGAATAACTACTTTTTAAAGCCTCAATGTGACCAAAATTGCCATTTTTACAGACTTTTTCTCCTACTCAGAAGCTTCTATTTCGAACCATTTCAGGCATTAAAATGACTCTAAACACACTAATTTTAGTTCTAAGAGTTCTAATTCACATGCGATAGTCATTTACAGTCAATAAGTTAAACATTAAAAAATTACCATTTCTGACCATCTGGAGAAAATTCGACAGGTCACGGGTCATCGTTTTTCATCAGAAAATTGATTTTTTTGGACTGTCGAAAAATTGATCCAAAATGTCATTTGGATTGTGCCTCATGTTGAATAACTACTTTTTAAAGCCTCAATGTGACCAAAATTGCCATTTTTACAAACTTTTTCTCCTTTTCAGAAGCTTCTATTTCGACCAATTTCAGGCATTAAAATGACTCTAAACACACTAATTTTAATTCTAAGAGTTCTAATTCACATGCAATAGTCATTTGCAGTCAAAAAATTAAACATTAAAAAATTACCATTTCTTACCATCTGGAGAAAATTCGACAGGTCACGGGTCATCGTTTTTCATCAGAAAATTGATTTTTTGGACTGTCGAAAAATTGATTCGAAATTTCATTTGGATTGTGCCTCATGTTGAATAAATACATTTTAAAGCCTCAATGTGACCAAAATTGCCATTTTTACAGACTTTTTCTCCTACTCAGAAGCTTCTATTTTGACCAATTTCAGGCATTAAAATGACTCTAAACACACTAATTTTAGTTCTAAGAGTTCTAATTCACATGCGATAGTCATTTACAGTCAATAAGTTAAACATTAAAAAATTACCATTTCTGACCATCTGGAGAAAATTCGACAGGTCACGGGTCATCGTTTTTCATCAGAAAATTGATTTTTTTGGACTGTCGAAAAATTGATCCAAAATGTCATTTGGATTGTGCCTCATGTTGAATAACTACTTTTTAAAGCCTCAATGTGACCAAAATTGCCATTTTTACAAACTTTTTCTCCTTTTCAGAAGCTTCTATTTCGACCAATTTCAGGCATTAAAATGACTCTAAACACACTAATTTTAATTCTAAGAGTTCTAATTCACATGCAATAGTCATTTGCAGTCAAAAAACTTAAACATTAAAAAATTACCATTTCTGACCATCTGGAGAAAATTCGACAGGTCACGGGTCATCGTTTTTCATCAGAAAATTGATTTTTTGGACTGTCGAAAAATTGATTCAAAATTTCATTTGGATTGTGCCTCATGTTGAATAAATACATTTTAAAGCCTCAATGTGACCAAAATTGCCATTTTTACAGACTTTTTCTCCTACTCAGAAGCTTCTATTTCGAACCATTTCAGGCATTAAAATGACTCTAAACACACTAATTTTAGTTCTAAGAGTTCTAATTCACATGCGATAGTCATTTACGTCAATAAGTTAAACATTAAAAAATTACCATTTCTGACCATCTGGAGAAAATTCGACAGGTCACGGGTCATCGTTTTTCATCATAAAATTGATTTTTTGGACTGTCGAAAAATTGATTCAAAATTTCATTTGGATTGTGCCTCATGTTGAATAACTACTTTTTAAAGCCTCAATGTGACCAAAATTGCCATATTTACCGACTTTTTCTCCTACTCAGAAGCTTCTATTTCGACCAATTTCAGGCATTAAAATGACTCTAATCACACTAATTTAGTTCCAAGAGTTCTAATTCACATGTGATAGTAATTTACAGTCAATAAATTAAACATTAAAAAATTATCATTTCTGACCATCCGGTGAAAATTCGACGGGTCACGGGTCATCGTTCTTCATCAGAAAATTAATTTTTTGGACTGATGAAAAATTGATTCAAAATGTCATTTGGATTGTGCCTCATGTTGAATAACTACTTTTTAAAGCCTCAATGTGACCAAAATTGCCATTTTTACAAACTTTTTCTCCTTTTCAGAAGCTTCTATTTCGACCAATTTCAGGCATTAAAATGACTCTAAACACACTAATTGTAATGCTAAGAGTTCTAATTCACATGCGATAGTAATTTACATTCAATAAATTAAACATTTAAAAATTATCATTTCTGACCATCTGGTGAAAATTCGACAGGTCACGGGTCATCGTTTTTCAGCAGAAAATTGATTTTTTTGGACTGTCGAAAAATTGATCCAAAATGTCATTTGGATTGTCCCTCCTGTTGAATAACTACTTTTTAAAGCCTCAATGTGACCAAAATTGCCATTTTTACAGACTTTTTCTCCTACTCAGAAGCTTCTATTTCGAACCATTTCAGGCATTAAAATGACTCTAAACACACTAATTTTAGTTCTAAGAGTTCTAATTCACATGCGATAGTCATTTACAGTCAATAAGTTAAACATTAAAAAATTACCATTTCTGACCATCTGGAGAAAATTCGACAGGTCACGGGTCATCGTTTTTCATCAGAAAATTGATTTTTTTGGACTGTCGAAAAATTGATCCAAAATGTCATTTGGATTGTGCCTCATGTTGAATAACTACTTTTTAAAGCCTCAATGTGACCAAAATTGCCATTTTTACAAACTTTTTCTCCTTTTCAGAAGCTTCTATTTCGACCAATTTCAGGCATTAAAATGACTCTAAACACACTAATTTTAATTCTAAGAGTTCTAATTCACATGCAATAGTCATTTGCAGTCAAAAAATTAAACATTAAAAAATTACCATTTCTTACCATCTGGAGAAAATTCGACAGGTCACGGGTCATCGTTTTTCATCAGAAAATTGATTTTTTGGACTGTCGAAAAATTGATTCGAAATTTCATTTGGATTGTGCCTCATGTTGAATAAATACATTTTAAAGCCTCAATGTGACCAAAATTGCCATTTTTACAGACTTTTTCTCCTACTCAGAAGCTTCTATTTTGACCAATTTCAGGCATTAAAATGACTCTAAACACACTAATTTTAGTTCTAAGAGTTCTAATTCACATGCGATAGTCATTTACAGTCAATAAGTTAAACATTAAAAAATTACCATTTCTGACCATCTGGAGAAAATTCGACAGGTCACGGGTCATCGTTTTTCATCAGAAAATTGATTTTTTTGGACTGTCGAAAAATTGATCCAAAATGTCATTTGGATTGTGCCTCATGTTGAATAACTACTTTTTAAAGCCTCAATGTGACCAAAATTGCCATTTTTACAAACTTTTTCTCCTTTTCAGAAGCTTCTATTTCGACCAATTTCAGGCATTAAAATGACTCTAAACACACTAATTTTAATTCTAAGAGTTCTAATTCACATGCAATAGTCATTTGCAGTCAAAAAAATTAAACATTAAAAAATTACCATTTCTGACCATCTGGAGAAAATTCGACAGGTCATGGGTCATCGTTTTTCATCAGAAAATTGATTTTTTGGACTGTCGAAAAATTGATTCAAAATTTCATTTGGATTGTGCCTCATGTTGAATAAATACATTTTAAAGCCTCAATGTGACCAAAATTGCCATTTTTACAGACTTTTTCTCCTACTCAGAAGCTTCTATTTCGAACCATTTCAGGCATTAAAATGACTCTAAACACACTAATTTTAGTTCTAAGAGTTCTAATTCACATGCGATAGTCATTTACGTCAATAAGTTAAACATTAAAAAATTACCATTTCTGACCATCTGGAGAAAATTCGACAGGTCACGGGTCATCGTTTTTCATCATAAAATTGATTTTTTGGACTGTTAAAAATTGATTCAAAATTTCATTTGGATTGTGCCTCATGTTGAATAAATACATTTTAAAGCCCCAATGTGACCAAAATTGCCATTTTTATAGACTTTTTCTCCTACTCAGAAGTTTCTATTTCGACCAATTTCAGGCATTAAAATGACTCTAAACACACTAATTTTAGTTCTAAGAGTTCTAATTCACATGCGATAGTCATTTACAGTCAATAAGTTAAACATTAAAAAATTACCATTTCTGACCATCTGGAGAAAATTCGACAGGTCACGGGTCATCGTTTTTCATCAGAAAATTGATTTTTTTGGACTGTCGAAAAATTGATCCAAAATGTCATTTGGATTGTGCCTCATGTTGAATAACTACTTTTTAAAGCCTCAATGTGACCAAAATTGCCATTTTTACAAACTTTTTCTCCTTTTCAGAAGCTTCTATTTCGACCAATTTCAGGCATTAAAATGACTCTAAACACACTAATGTTAATTCTAAGAGTTCTAATTCACATGCAATAGTCATTTGCAGTCAAAAAATTAAACGTTAAAAAATTACCATTTCTTACCATCTGGAGAAAATTCGACAGGTCACGGGTCATCGTTTTTCATCAGAAAATTGATTTTTTGGACTGTCGAAAAATTGATTCGAAATTTCATTTGGATTGTGCCTCATGTTGAATAAATACATTTTAAAGCCTCAATGTGACCAAAATTGCCATTTTTACAGACTTTTTCTCCTACTCAGAAGCTTCTATTTTGACCAATTTCAGGCATTAAAATGATTCTAAACACACTAATTTTAGTTCTAAGAGTTCTAATTCACATGCGATAGTCATTTACAGTCAATAGGTTAAACATTAAAAAATTACCATTTCTGACCATCTGGAGAAAATTCGACAGGTCACGGGTCATCGTTTTTCATCAGAAATTTGATTTTTTGGACTGTCGAAAAATTGATTCAAAATGTCATTTGGATTGTGCCTCATGTTGAATAACTACTTTTTAAAGCCTCAATGTGACCAAAATTGCCATATTTACCGACTTTTTCTCCTACTCAGAAGCTTCTATTTCGACCAATTTCAGGCATTAAAATGACTCTAAACACACTAATTTAGTTCGAAGAGTTCTAATTCACATGCGATAGTAATTTACAGTCAATAAATTAAACATTAAAAAATTATCATTTCTGACCATCCGGTGAAAATTCGACAGGTCACGGGTCATCGTTCTTCATCAGAAAATTGATTTTTTGGACTGTTGAAAAATTGATTCAAAATGTCATTTGGATTGTGCCTCATGTTGAATAACTACTTTTTAAAGCCTCAATGTGACCAAAATTGCCATTTTTACAAACTTTTTCTCCTTTTCAGAAGCTTCTATTTCGACCAATTTCAGGCATTAAAATGACTCTAAACACACTAATTGTAATTCTAAGAGTTCTAATTCACATGCAATAGTCATTTGCAGTCAAAAAATTAAACATTAAAAAATTACCATTTCTGACCATCTGGAGAAAATTCGACAGGTCACGGGTCATCGTTTTTCATCAGAAAATTGATTTTTTGGACTGTCGAAAAATTGATTCAAAATTTCATTTGGATTGTGCCTCATGTTGAATAAATACTTTTTAAAGCCTCAATGTGACCAAAATTGCCATCTTTACAAAATTTTTCTCCTACTCAGAAGCTTCTATTTTGACCAATTTCAGGCATTAAAATGATTCTAAACACACAAATTTTAGTTCTAAGAGTTCTAATTCACATGCGATAGTCATTTACAGTCAATAGGTTAAACATTAAAAAATTACCATTTCTGACCATCTGGAGAAAATTCGACAGGTCACGGGTGTAGGAGAGTAGGGTCTGCAATCCTATGATCACCCAGATTTTTTGCTTTTGCTTCATTGGTTTACGACTTTCTCCGGCTGTGGGCCTGCCAATCAGACCCACAGCCTAGCTGTTCTCTCTCGAAATTAACACACATGTACGTTAGGTGCATCCACTAATTGGAACTGGGCCACCTTGTCAGTCCCTGTCTCAGCATACCACAGGTATCCAGGGCATCGGTGTACCCAGGGCCTACCAGGGGCTGAAGCATGTATTATGCCACCCCTGGAATGGCCGCCCAAATCTGACACAACTGGCTGCACGACAGCTGGGGCCACGTGGTGTAATCACCCGTTGCTGTAGGTGTAGTATTCCTACACCTAAACCCTAAAAATGGACACATGGATTCCTATCAGTCACTCCTATAGCAGGCCTTATCAATCCTGAAGGCAGAGTGCAGGGAATCATGTGGGACGGTGCTCTGGCGCGAGCTGAGCCCGTCGACGGCTTGCGGAACCAAGCCCTAATAGCCGTTCCATGGTGACGCGGGCCAACTACTTTTAAGGCATTATAATCCTTGCAGTTATCTGCTAACTTTGGCATCGCATCACCTATACATGTCGAGTAAGGTGTCATACGAATGGGAATACGAACCCCTCGCCAGTCCTGGTGACGGGGTTAGCATTCCCCCCTTTTAGAGGGACACGAAATGGAAGTAACCTTGAACCCCGGTTAAAGTTGACTCAAGCCTCAGCATCACAAAATGGATGCTGCCACCAGACACAAGTCTGACCTCCTGCTGCTGGGGGACCTTCCAGCAAGGGGAGCTTGGACAAAGGGTTTCCTGTCGAGGGCGGTGTTAGCACCGTCCCAGACAGGGTTTGTGTATCCCAGGTAGGCAGGGCTGAAAGGAAGGTGACTGCAAGTGGCACCCCGTTGCTCACTGTGCATAGCCCGGCTCAAACCAGTTTCGGGGGCACACCAGCCCCTGAGCTGGCGCGAAGCCGGACAAAGGATAGGGGTGTAACCACCCCCCTCCTGGCTCCACCCATAGGTAGAACCTAGTCACGGGCCAGCCCCTTTCTCTTAGAATAAAGGTAGGAGCGAGTCCCCTTCCCAAATTGGATAATCAGATAATCGGATAACTCCGAATCACGAACCACTTTCCACGAAAGGAACTCTTGACTATTTCTGAAGACTCTCCCTTGTGGCTAAGGAGTAGCCACCCTGCACCAGCAGGCACCATCTAAGCGCTTGCGGTTTGCTGTAAGTCTCTCCTACGGATCAAGACTGCCCAGCTCGACGAGACCCGAGTCCCTGCCATCTCTGACCTTTTACCTGCCTCATCAGCCCAGCTGAGAGTCGTAGGTGTGACGATACCTGCGGGACCGGCTATCTTCAGAACCTGCACGACGCTTATCTAGCACGCCCACCGAGGGACCCTCGAGTGAGTGCACCTAGGGTTTGAGAAGCCCTAACCCTGAGCAGCTCCAGCATCGAAGTCTGTCTCCCCAGCATCCACGAGATCTGCGTGGGGGCCCTTCCGCTCCTTGCTGTTCACCGCGTTGTTCGACCACTTGCCGACCGGCTTGTGGCCCTCTTCACGACGCACCACGATTGTTTCATCACGAGTCTGGTTGCTCCAGACTGGCTCTTGCTCCCCTTCAACAGAGGAGTACCACGGACCCTCCTGGTCCACTCCCGACGCCATCTTGACTCCCCCGCCTGGGTGGTCACTGCCAAGATCCGCTGCCCCTTCCTGGGCCCAGCATCATCGACAGCAGACACCTTCGTGGGACAGCTCGCCCTCCATCCTGGTCGCCGCCGCGCCTCCTGGTCCGAGGAACAGCCGAGTCCGACGTCACCCACTCACCTGGTCGAGGTGACTTCAGCCGGTACCCTCCTGGTACCCACACGATCGCTGGCTAGCGGTTGAGAACTGAGTCCCCTCTGCTTTCAGGTTTTCCTTCACCACCGATCCAGGCTTGGATCGCTCTGAACATCGTCACTGGTCGCCTGCCAGCAACTTCTTCTTTCAGGCTCCTGAGACTACACGAGGACTCCCGACATCTTGACGAACTTCACGCAGCCGCAGCCTCCGGGCTAGGTAACTCGAGCATCTCGGTGCTCCATCGCAGGTTCGCTCTACAAGTGTCCAGTTCCTTTTTCGTTTAGTCCCACTGATCGGATCACTCCGGAATCAGTATCTCCAGACTCTAACCATTCGCATTTCACTGTTAGTGTAGATGGTTTCTCGTGCCCCCCGGGCATTTGTGTAAATTGTGCAACTGAAGTATTTTCCTAAGAGTTTTGTAGTGTGCTTAGCTCCCTGACTCATAAAGAGCCAGGGTAGTCTTGTCATAAATAAATATCCTTTTATTTTCATAACAACTTGTGTGGTGTCCTTTCACTTGGTGTTCAAGGGGTATATGTGATGGTAAACAGCTGGCTTAACACGCCCTCTAGAGTTTAGCCTAAGACTGCTCGTATCCACGCTACTAGGATAGCTGGTCTAAAAGGTTGACTTACAACCAATCATCAATAAGGGTCGTTTGGAATGATACACAGTGATCACTAGAATAGTGAGCACTACATATCAGGCCAACTTCTCACATTGGTGAGCAGCGGTTGGGATTTGAGCTTGCTGTTGTTTTACCACACACGTATCCTAAGAATATCGCAGTGAAAGATCACATAAGTACCCAGGTACATATAACTTAACTTAGAATACTCCGAGTTCTACTGAACCGGCTGTTGTAGTGTAACAGGGCTTAGCACACCCTGACTACAACTCTTAGCAAGGGATCAGTAGGTAAACCCATAGTGTAGGTAGGTGCAACACTTACACCTCACTAGAAAAGCATGTCGGTCCACGGAGAGTCTGCAGGGACTCCCTTAGTGGTCAGTGACCCTCCACAGGTCGTGTCACGATATGCAACTCTTAGCTTCAAGGAGATGAGACAACTGTGTGCCTCCCGGAAGCTAAACCAGGGTTCTAACCCTACCATCGCAATACTGATAGGTCTCTTAGAGGCGTACGATGCTAGGAGGTCCTCTAACCCAGGTCCCCCCAGTGCAGATGGGAACATGCCTCCCTTAGAGGGAACCCTCGGTGACCCAGACCTCGACCTCCACACAGAGGAGGAGGACGAGGACGAGTTATCGGGAGACGAGGCAGACAAAGGTCCAGTGGTAGTCGGCAGGCTTACAAGGACCAACTTAAGCAGGCATGAGAATGGAACTGGGGGAGCCCCGGGCCCACGCTCAAGCAGGCTTAACCTTGGGAACGGACGAGCTAGGTCTCTCTCCAGAGGCTCTGGCAGATCGGTTCATACACATGTCTCTCAGGCCCCTTCTCAGAGAGGAATGACTTCCCCTCAGAGGAGGGAGCATGAAGCGAAGATGCGGGAGGTCAATCTGAGGATCGAGCGGGAAGAACTTGCCCTCGCCAAAGAAAGACTTGCCTTAGCCCGAGAGCAGAAATTAAGTGGGTTAGATCCCACTGGTGGCAGCGTTCTCAATAGAGAGAAAGACAGGGGTATAGACACTAGACACCTGAGTAAAATAGTGCCCCCCATTAAACAAGGGGACGACATCCACAAGTGGAAAACTGCCTTGGAGAGGGCCTGCACTGTCCAGTGCGTCCCCCCAAGTCAGTGGGCAGCTATACTGTGGCTTTCCTTTGAAGGTAAAGGAAGGGACAAGCTCCTCACTACAAGAGCTGAGGATGCTAACAACTACCAAGTCCTGAAGAACACACTGATTGATGGGTTCGGCTTAACCACGGAACAGTACCGGGTGCTGTTCCGGGACACCCAGAAAATTCAGTCTCAGGATTGGGCTGACTTTGTCGATTGTGCCACTAAGGCTTTGGAAGGCTGGTTGCTGGGTAGCAAGGTTACTGATTACACAGGATTGTACAATCTTATCATGCAAGAACAGATTTTAAACAACTGTCAGAACCAATTGTTGCATCAGCACCTTGTCGACTCGGATCTGACCTCTCCCCAAGAATTGGGAAAGAAGGCAGACAGATGGGTCAGAACAAGGGTCAAGCAGAACCAGAATCAGAACCAGGGTGGTCAGAAGAAAGCAGACCAAAAGGGTAACAAGAACGAACAAAATGACCAGAAGTCTTCGACAGGTCCCCAACAAACCAAAGAGGGTGGGGGTCAGGCTTCACAGAAGAAGAAGACTCAAGAAGGCCAGTCCAAAAGGTGGTGCCAATACAGTAAAAGTAAGACTCACTGGTTTAGTGAGTGCACCAAGAAAGGAGGGCAAACTCCTACCACTGCAGCCCCTAAGGCACCTGCGCCCCCTAGTACAGTCAGCAGTGGTAGTGCGCCTCCCAAGGCATTAGTTGGGTTAACCTTGGGAACCGAGGGGAGTGACGACTTAGTCGGCACGCTCACTCAGGCCGTCCTTGTCTGTACAGGGGATATGGATATGTCCCCTGATGCCAGTCCCAATACTTTGGGCAAATACAGGCAGACACCTTTGATAAATGGAAAAGTGGCTCAGGCCTACAGGGACACGTGTGCCAGTGTCACCATGGTGACGCCTAACTTCGTGGACCCTGGACAGATCATGCTAGGTACCAGTTACCTAGTGACCAATGCCAGCAACGTCACTACCAATCACAGTATGGCAGTTGTTGATTTCTCCTGGGGAGGGGTAAATGGCCCGAAAAAGGTTGTGGTTAGTTCAGACCTCCCCGTAGAATGTCTGTTGGGCAATGATTTGGAAACGTCACAATGGTCAGAAGTGGAGCAGAGGACTCACATGGAAATGTTAGGTTTGCCAGCACATGTCCTTGCTGTGACCAGGTCACAGGCCAAAAGATGCCCCACTGAACAGGTGCTGGATCCTGGAAGAACGGACCAGACACCTTCCAAGAAAAGGAGCAGTAAGGGTAAGGCTTCGCCTTCCCCCTTGCCCCAGGTCGTGGATCAAGTCTCCGAGGAGGCTGACCTTAAAGAACTGAGGGAAACTGAGCCGCAAGAGCTTGAACCTGGTCAGGTTGAGTTTCTGGGCTCAGGGGGACCCTCCAGGGAAGACCTGGGGAAGGCACAGTTAGACTGCCCCTCACTTGAACCCCTCAGACAGCAGGCCGCTGCTGAGGCTGCAGGGA
The DNA here is from genome assembly GCF_964204655.1 of Triturus cristatus. Taxonomy (NCBI): domain Eukaryota; kingdom Metazoa; phylum Chordata; class Amphibia; order Caudata; family Salamandridae; genus Triturus; species Triturus cristatus. The sequence continues at coordinate 188,719 of NW_028188427.1, forward strand.
ACGCCACGGGTACCCACAAAGTGTACTGGGACGATGGACTCCTGTACTCTGAGGCAAGAGACCCCAAACCTGGTGCGACCAGGAGGCTGGTCATCCCCTTGTCTCTGAGAGGTTTCCTTCTCACCTTGGCCCACGAGATTCCCCTTGCAGGTCACTTAGGCCAGAATAAGACTTGGGACAGAATTGTTCCACACTTTCACTGGCCCCACATGTCCGAAGATACGAAGGAGTTTTGCCGCTCCTGTGTCACTTGCCAAGCCAGTGGTAAGTCAGGTGGCACGACAAAGGCCCCCCTCATACCACTACCAGTGGTGGGGGTACCCTTTGAACGAGTGGGGATCGACATTGTCGGACCAATGGAACCCCAGACAGCATCAGGGCACAAGTTTATACTGGTGGTGGTGGACCACGCCACCAGGTATCCTGAAGCTATTCCCCTTAGGACCACTACGGCACCTGTGGTGGCACGGGCCCTACTTGGAGTGTTCTCCAGAGTGGGCTTCCCTAAGGAGGTCGTCTCAGACAGAGGTGCAAACTTCATGTCGGGATATCTGACTGCTATGTGGAAGGAATGTGGTGTCAACTACAAGTTCACCACACCCTATCACCCACAATGCAATGAGCTGGTTGAGAGATTCAACCGGACCCTAAAAGGGATGATTCACGGACTACCTGAAAAGCTTCGGCGGAGATGGGATGTCCTGATACCCTGCCTCTTGTTCGCCTACAGAGAGGTCCCGCAGAAGGGGGTTGGCTACAGCCCTTTTGAGCTTCTGTTCGGACATCCTGTAAGGGGACCCCTTTGTTTGGTAAAGGAAGGATGGGAGAGACCTCTCAGAAAGCCGGCATCAAACATTGTGGACTATGTGCTCGGTCTCCGCTCGCGGATGGCGGAGTACATGGAAAAGGCGTCTAAAAACCTTGAGGCGAGCCAAGAATTACAGAAAGCTTGGCACGACCAAAAGGCTGTCCTGACTGTGTATCAGCCTGGACTGAAGGTGTGGGTGCTGGAGCCAGTGGCCCCAGCAGCACTCAAAGACAAATGGTCTGGGCCCCACACGATCATTGAGCAAAAGGGAGAGGTCACCTACCTGGTAGACCTGGGAACTCCCCGGAGCCCCCACAGGGTGCTCCACGTAAACAGGCTCAAGGCATATGTCGACAGGGAGGGCATGGGCTTGCTCATGGCCACAGATGACGGACAGGAGGAGGAGAGTGACCCTCTCCCGGATCTGCTCTCTCAGAACCCTGACGATGGATCAGTAGATGGTGTTGTCTTTTGTGGCAGCCTCTCTGGACATCAACAAGAGGATTGTAAACAGGTTCTTCAATCCTTTCGACATATGTTCTCTCTGACACCCAGTCAGACCAAGTGGTGTACCCACGAGGTCGACACTGGGGACAGTCTGCCCGTAAAGAGTAAAATCTATCGGCAACCTGATCATGTCAGAGACTGCATCAAGACAGAGGTGCAGAAAATGTTGGAGCTGGGAGTCATTGAACCCTCGGACAGCCCCTGGGCTAGTCCCGTAGTGCTCGTGCCGAAACCTCACACCCAGGGCGGTAAGAAAGAGATGAGGTTTTGCGTGGACTACAGAGGTCTCAATGCGGTCACTAAGACCGACGCCCACCCGATACCAAGAGCAGACGAACTTATCGACCGGTTGGCCTCGGCCAACTACTTAAGTACGTTTGACCTGACAGCTGGGTATTGGCAAATCAGGTTAGCTGAGGAGGCCAAGCCCAAAACAGCATTTTCTACCCCGGGTGGGCATTATCAGTTCGTGGTAATGCCCTTTGGTTTGAAAAATGCACCTGCCACCTTCCAAAGGCTGGTGAATCGAGTTCTCACTGGGTTGGACGACTTCTGTGCGGCGTATCTGGACGATATCGCTGTCTTTAGCTCCACCTGGGAGGATCACCTGGTCCACCTGAGGAAAGTGTTAGAGGCCCTGCAGAAGGCAGGCCTCACTATCAAGGCCACCAAGTGCCAGATAGGGCAGACACAGGTTGTATACCTGGGCCACCTTGTAGGTGGAGGCCAGGTTCAACCATTGGAGAGCAAAATACAGGCCATCCAGGACTGGGCTCCTCCAACCACCCAGACTCAGGTTCGAGCTTTCTTGGGCCTGACTGGTTATTACCGGAAATTTGTCAGAAATTATGGATCCATTGTGACCCCGCTAAACGACCTGACAAGTAAAAAGATGCCAAAAAAAGTTCAGTGGACAGCAAGCTGTCAGAAGGCGTTCGATGACCTAAAGCGGGCCATGTGCACAGCACCTATCCTAAAGAGTCCAGACTACTCCAAACCATTCATTGTCCAAACAGACGCTTCGGAGCTGGGTGTGGGAGCTGTTCTATCGCAACTGAATTTTGATGGTCATGACCAGCCCATAGCTTTTATTAGCAGGAGGCTGACCCCCAGAGAGAAGAATTGGTCAGCTATTGAGAGGGAGGCCTTTGCTGTGGTTTGGGCCCTGAAGAAGTTGAGGCCATACTTGTTTGGCACTCACTTCAAGATTCAGACCGACCATAAGCCCCTCTTGTGGCTAAATCAAATGAAGGGTGAAAACCCCAAACTACTTAGGTGGTCCATTTCCCTACAGGGGATGGACTTCACAGTGGAGCATAGACCTGGCACTGATCATGGCAATGCAGATGGGCTCTCCAGGTATTTCCACTTAGAGCAAGAAGACTCACCTGGTCAAGGTTAGCTTATTGTCCCAAAGTTTGGGGGGGGGGTCATGTAGGAGAGTAGGGTCTGCAATCCTATGATCACCCAGATTTTTTGCTTTTGCTTCATTGGTTTACGACTTTCTCCGGCTGTGGGCCTGCCAATCAGACCCACAGCCTAGCTGTTCTCTCTCGAAATTAACACACATGTACGTTAGGTGCATCCACTAATTGGAACTGGGCCACCTTGTCAGTCCCTGTCTCAGCATACCACAGGTATCCAGGGCATCGGTGTACCCAGGGCCTACCAGGGGCTGAAGCATGTATTATGCCACCCCTGGAATGGCCGCCCAAATCTGACACAACTGGCTGCACGACAGCTGGGGCCACGTGGTGTAATCACCCGTTGCTGTAGGTGTAGTATTCCTACACCTAAACCCTAAAAATGGACACATGGATTCCTATCAGTCACTCCTATAGCAGGCCTTATCAATCCTGAAGGCAGAGTGCAGGGAATCATGTGGGACGGTGCTCTGGCGCGAGCTGAGCCCGTCGACGGCTTGCGGAACCAAGCCCTAATAGCCGTTCCATGGTGACGCGGGCCAACTACTTTTAAGGCATTATAATCCTTGCGGTTATCTGCTAACTTTGGCATCGCATCACCTATACATGTCGAGTAAGGTGTCATACGAATGGGAATACGAACCCCTCGCCAGTCCTGGTGACGGGGTTAGCATTCCCCCCTTTTAGAGGGACACGACATGGAAGTAACCTTGAACCCCGGTTAAAGTTGACTCAAGCCTCAGCATCACAAAATGGATGCTGCCACCAGACACAAGTCTGACCTCCTGCTGCTGGGGGACCTTCCAGCAAGGGGAGCTTGGACAAAGGGTTTCCTGTCGAGGGCGGTGTTAGCACCGTCCCAGACAGGGTTTGTGTATCCCAGGTAGGCAGGGCTGAAAGGAAGGTGACTGCAAGTGGCACCCCGGTGCTCACTGTGCATAGCCCGGCTCAAACCAGTTTCGGGGGCACACCAGCCCCTGAGCTGGCGCGAAGCCGGACAAAGGATAGGGGTGTAACCACCCCCCTCCTGGCTCCACCCATAGGTAGAACCTAGTCACGGGCCAGCCCCTTTCTCTTAGAATAAAGGTAGGAGCGAGTCCCCTTCCCAAATTGGATAATCAGATAATCGGATAACTCCGAATCACGAACCACTTTCCACGAAAGGAACTCTTGACTATTTCTGAAGACTCTCCCTTGTGGCTAAGGAGTAGCCACCCTGCACCAGCAGGCACCATCTAAGCGCTTGCGGTTTGCTGTAAGTCTCTCCTACGGATCAAGACTGCCCAGCTCGACGAGACCCGAGTCCCTGCCATCTCTGACCTTTTACCTGCCTCATCAGCCCAGCTGAGAGTCGTAGGTGTGACGAGACCTGCGGGACCGGCTATCTTCAGAACCTGCACGACGCTTATCTAGCACGCCCACCGAGGGACCCTCGAGTGAGTGCACCTAGGGTTTGAGAAGCCCTAACCCTGAGCAGCTCCAGCATCGAAGTCTGTCTCCCCAGCATCCACGAGATCTGCGTGGGGGCCCTTCCGCTCCTTGCTGTTCACCGCGTTGTTCGACCACTTGCCGACCGGCTTGTGGCCCTCTTCACGACGCACCACGATTGTTTCATCACGAGTCTGGTTGCTCCAGACTGGCTCTTGCTCCCCTTCAACAGAGGAGTACCACGGACCCTCCTGGTCCACTCCCGACGCCATCTTGACTCCCCCGCCTGGGTGGTCACTGCCAAGATCCGCTGCCCCTTCCTGGGCCCAGCATCATCGACAGCAGACACCTTCGTGGGACAGCTCGCCCTCCATCCTGGTCGCCGCCGCGCCTCCTGGTCCGAGGAACAGCCGAGTCCGACGTCACCCACTCACCTGGTCGAGGTGACTTCAGCCGGTACCCTCCTGGTACCCACACGATCGCTGGCTAGCGGTTGAGAACTGAGTCCCCTCTGCTTTCAGGTTTTCCTTCACCACCGATCCAGGCTTGGATCACTCTGAACATCGTCACTGGTCGCCTGCCAGCAACTTCTTCTTTCAGGCTCCTGAGACTACACGAGGACTCCCGACATCTTGACGAACTTCACGCAGCCGCAGCCTCTGGGCTAGGTAACTCGAGCATCTCGGTGCTCCATCGCAGGTTCGCTCTACAGGTGTCCAGTTCCTTTTTCGTTTAGTCCCACTGATCGGATCACTCCGGAATCAGTATCTCCAGACTCTAACCATTCGCATTTCACTGTTAGTGTAGATGGTTTCTCGTGCCCCCCGGGCATTTGTGTAAATTGTGCAACTGAAGTATTTTCCTAAGAGTTTTGTAGTGTGCTTAGCTCCCTGACTCATAAAGAGCCAGGGTAGTCTTGTCATAAATAAATATCCTTTTATTTTCATAACAACTTGTGTGGTGTCCTTTCACTTGGTGTTCAAGGGGTATATGTGATGGTAAACAGCTGGCTTAACACGCCCTCTAGAGTTTAGCCTCAGACTGCTCGTATCCACGCTACTAGGATAGCTGGTCTAAAAGGTTGACTTACAACCAATCATCAATAAGGGTCGTTTGGAATGATACACAGTGATCACTAGAATAGTGAGCACTACATATCAGGCCAACTTCTCACAACGGGTCATCGTTTTTCATCAGAAAATTGATTTTTTGGACTGTCGAAAAATTGATTCGAAATTTCATTTGGATTGTGCCTCATGTTGAATAAATACATTTTAAAGCCTCAATGTGACCAAAATTGCCATTTTTACAGACTTTTTCTCCTACTCAGAAGCTTCTATTTCAACCAATTTCAGGCATTAAAATGACTCTAAACACACTAATTTTAATTCTAAGAGTTCTAATTCACATGCAACAGTCATTTGCAGTCAAAAAATAAAACGTTAAAAAATTACCATTTCTTACCATCTGGAGAAAATTCGACAGGTCACGGGTCATCGTTTTTCATCAGAAATTTGATTTTTTGGAATGTCGAAAAATTGATTCAAAATGTCATTTGGATTGTGCCTCATGTTGAATAACTACTTTTTAAAGCCTCAATGTGACCAAAATTGCCATATTTACCGACTTTTTCTACTACTCAGAAGCTTCTATTTCGAACCATTTCAGGCATTAAAATGACTCTAAACACACTAATTTTAGTTCTAAGAGTTCTAATTCACATGCGATAGTCATTTACAGTCAATAGGTTAAACATTGAAAAATTACCATTTCTGACCATCTGGAGAAAATTCGACAGGTCACGGGTCATCGTTTTTCATCAGAAAATTGATTTTTTGGACTGTCGAAAAATTGATTCGAAATTTCATTTGGATTGTGCCTCATGTTGAATAAATACATTTTAAAGCCTCAATGTGACCAAAATTGCCATTTTTACAGACTTTTTCTCCTACTCAGAAGCTTCTATTTTGACCAATTTCAGGCATTAAAATGATTCTAAACACACTAATTTTAGTTCTAAGAGTTCTAATTCACATGCGATAGTCATTTACAGTCAATAGGTTAAACATTAAAAAATTACCATTTCTGATCATCTGGAGAAAATTCGACAGGTCACGGGTCATCGTTTTTCATCAGAAATTTGATTTTTTGGACTGTCGAAAAATTGATTCAAAATGTCATTTGGATTGTGCCTCATGTTGAATAACTACTTTTTAAAGCCTCAATGTGACCAAAATTGCCATATTTACCGACTTTTTCTCCTACTCAGAAGCTTCTATTTCGACCAATTTCAGGCATTAAAATGACTCTAAACACACTAATTTAGTTCCAAGAGTTCTAATTCACATGCGATAGTAATTTACAGTCAATAAATTAAACATTAAAAAATTATCATTTCTGACCATCCGGTGAAAATTCGACAGGTCACGGGTCATCGTTCTTCATCAGAAAATTGATTTTTTGGACTGTTGAAAAATTGATTCAAAATGTCATTTGGATTGTGCCTCATGTTGAATAACTACTTTTTAAAGCCTCAATGTGACCAAAATTGCCATTTTTACAAACTTTTTCTCCTTTTCAGAAGCTTCTATTTCGACCAATTTCAGGCATTAAAATGACTCTAAACACACTAATTGTAATTCTAAGAGTTCTAATTCACATGCAATAGTCATTTGCAGTCAAAAAATTAAACATTAAAAAATTACCATTTCTGACCATCTGGAGAAAATTCGACAGGTCACGGGTCATCGTTTTTCATCAGAAAATTGATTTTTTGGACTGTCGAAAAATTGATTCGAAATTTCATTTGGATTGTGCCTCATGTTGAATAAATACATTTTAAAGCCTCAATGTGACCAAAATTGCCATTTTTACAGACTTTTTCTCCTACTCAGAAGCTTCTATTTCGACCAATTTCAGGCGTTAAAATGACTCTAAACACACTAATTTTAGTTCTAAGAGTTCTAATTCACATGCGATAGTCATTTACAGTCAATAGGTTAAACATTAAAAAATTACCATTTCTGACCATGTGGAGAAAATTCGACAGGTCACGGGTCATCGTTTTTCATCAGAAAATTGCTTTTTTGGACTGTCGAAAAATTGATTCAAAATTTCATTTGGATTGTCCCTTCTGTTGAATAACTAGTTTTTAAAGCCTCGATGTGACCAAAATTGCCCTTTTTACAGACTTTTTCTCCTACTCAGAAGCTTCTATTTCAACCAATTTCAGGCATTAAAATGACTCTAAACACACTAATTTTAATTCTAAGAGTTCTAATTCACATGCAACAGTCATTTGCAGTCAAAAAATAAAACGTTAAAAAATTACCATTTCTTACCATCTGGAGAAAATTCGACAGGTCACGGGTCATCGTTTTTCATCAGAAAATTGATTTTTTGGACTGTCGAAAAATTGATTCGAAATTTCATTTGGATTGTGCCTCATGTTGAATAAATACATTTTAAAGCCTCAATGTGACCAAAATTGCCATATTTACCGACTTTTTCTCCTACTCAGAAGCTTCTATTTCGAACAATTTCAGGCATTAAAATGACTCTAAACACACTAATTTTAGTTCCAAGAGTTCTAATTCACATGCGATAGTAATTTACATTCAATAAATTAAACATTTAAAAATTATCATTTCTGACCATCTGGTGAAAATTCGACAGGTCACGGGTCATCGTTTTTCAGCAGAAAATTGATTTTTTTGGACTGTCGAAAAATTGATCCAAAATGTCATTTGGATTGTCCCTCCTGTTGAATAACTACTTTTTAAAGCCTCAATGTGACCAAAATTGCCATTTTTACAGACTTTTTCTCCTACTCAGAAGCTTCTATTTCGACCAATTTCAGGCATTAAAATGACTCTAAACACACTAATTTTAATTCTAAGAGTTCTAATTCACATGCAATAGTCATTTGCAGTCAAAAAACTTAAACATTAAAAAATTACCATTTCTGACCATCTGGAGAAAATTCGACAGGTCACGGGTCATCGTTTTTCATCAGAAAATTGATTTTTTGGACTGTCGAAAAATTGATTCAAAATTTCATTTGGATTGTGCCTCATGTTGAATAAATACATTTTAAAGCCTCAATGTGACCAAAATTGCCATTTTTACAGACTTTTTCTCCTACTCAGAAGCTTCTATTTCGAACCATTTCAGGCATTAAAATGACTCTAAACTCACTAATTTTAGTTCTAAGAGTTCTAATTCACATGCGATAGTCATTTACAGTCAATAAGTTAAACATTAAAAAATTACCATTTCTGACCATCTGGAGAAAATTCGACAGGTCACGGGTCATCGTTTTTCATCATAAAATTGATTTTTTGGACTGTCGAAAAATTGATTCAAAATTTCATTTGGATTGTGCCTCATGTTGAATAAATACATTTTAAAGCCCCAATGTGACCAAAATTGCCATTTTTACAGACTTTTTCTCCTACTCAGAAGTTTCTATTTCGACCAATTTCAGGCATTAAAATGACTCTAAACACACTAATTTTAGTTCTAAGAGTTCTAATTCACATGCGATAGTCATTTACAGTCAATAAGTTAAACATTAAAAAATTACCATTTCGGACCATCTGGAGAAAATAGGACAGGTCACGGGTCATCGTTTTTCATCAGAAAATTGATTTTTTTGGACTGTCGAAAAATTGATCCAAAATGTCATTTGGATTGTGCCTCATGTTGAATAACTACTTTTTAAAGCCTCAATGTGACCAAAATTGCCATTTTTACAAACTTTTTCTCCTTTTCAGAAGCTTCTATTTCGACCAATTTCAGGCATTAAAATGACTCTAAACACACTAATTTTAATTCTAAGAGTTCTAATTCACATGCAATAGTCATTTGCAGTCAAAAAATTAAACATGAAAAAATTACCATTTCTTACCATCTGGAGAAAATTCGACAGGTCACGGGTCATCGTTTTTCATCAGAAAATTGATTTTTTGGACTGTCGAAAAATTGATTCTAAATTTCATTTGGATTGTGCCTCATGTTGAATAAATACATTTTAAAGCCTCAATGTGACCAAAATTGCCATTTTTACAGACTTTTTCTCCTACTCAGAAGCTTCTATTTTGACCAATTTCAGGCATTAAAATGACTCTAAACACACTAATTTTAGTTTTAAGAGTTCTAATTCACATGCGATAGTCATTTACAGTCAATAAGTTAAACATTAAAAAATTACCATTTCTGACCATCTGGAGAAAATTCGACAGGTCACGGGTCATCGTTTTTCATCAGAAAATTTATTTTTTTGGACTGTCGAAAAATTGATCCAAAATGTCATTTGAATTGTGCCTCATGTTGAATAACTACTTTTTAAAGCCTCAATGTGACCAAAATTGCCATTTTTACAAACTTTTTCTCCTTTTCGGAAGCTTCTATTTTGACCACTTTCAGGCATTAAAATGATTCTAAACACACTAATTTTAGTTCTAAGAGTTCTAATTCACATGCGATAGTCATTTACAGTCAATAGGTTAAACATTAAAAAATTACCATTTCTGACCATCTGGAGAAAATTCGACAGGTCACGGGTCATCGTTTTTCATCAGAAAATTGATTTTTTGGACTGTCGAAAAATTGATTCAAAATTTCATTTGGATTGTGCCTCATGTTGAATAAATACATTTTAAAGCCTCAATGTGACCAAAATTGCCATTTTTACAGACGTTTTCTCCTACTCAGAAGCTTCTATTTCGAACCATTTCAGGCATTAAAATGACTCTAAACACACTAATTTTAGTTCTAAGAGTTCTAATTCACATGCGATAGTCATTTACAGTCAATAAGTTAAACATTAAAAAATTACCATTTCTGACCATCTGGAGAAAATTCGACAGGTCACGGGTCATCGTTTTTCATCATAAAATTGATTTTTTGGACTGTCGAAAAATTGATTCAAAATTTCATTTGGATTGTGCCTCATGTTGAATAAATACATTTTAAAGCCCCAATGTGACCAAAATTGCCATTTTTACAGACTTTTTCTCCTACTCAGAAGTTTCTATTTCGACCAATTTCAGGCATTAAAATGACTCTAAACACACTAATTTTAGTTCTAAGAGTTCTAATTCACATGCGATAGTCATTTACAGTCAATAAGTTAAACATTAAAAAATTACCATTTCTGACCATCTGGAGAAAATTCGACAGGTCACGGGTCATCGTTTTTCATCAGAAAATTGATTTTTTTGGACTGTCGAAAAATTGATCCAAAATGTCATTTGGATTGTGCCTCATGTTGAATAACTACTTTTTAAAGCCTCAATGTGACCAAAATTGCCATTTTTACAAACTTTTTCTCCTTTTCAGAAGCTTCTATTTCGACCAATTTCAGGCATTAAAATGACTCTAAACACACTAATTTTAATTCTAAGAGTTCTAATTCACATGCAATAGTCATTTGCAGTCAAAAAATTAAACGTTAAAAAATTACCATTTCTTACCATCTGGAGAAAATTCGACAGGTCACGGGTCATCGTTTTTCATCAGAAAATTGATTTTTTGGACTGTCGAAAAATTGATTCGAAATTTCATTTGGATTGTGCCTCATGTTGAATAAATACATTTTAAAGCCTCAATGTGACCAAAATTGCCATTTTTACAGACTTTTTCTCCTACTCAGAAGCTTCTATTTTGACCACTTTCAGGCATTAAAATGATTCTAAACACACTAATTTTAGTTCTAAGAGTTCTAATTCACATGCGATAGTCATTTACAGTCAATAGGTTAAACATTAAAAAATTACCATTTCTGACCATCTGGAGAAAATTCGACAGGTCACGGGTCATCGTTTTTCATCAGAAATTTGATTTTTTGGACTGTCGAAAAATTGATTCAAAATGTCATTTGGATTGTACCTCATGTTGAATAACTACTTTTTAAAGCCTCAATGTGACCAAAATTGCCATATTTACCGACTTTTTCTCCGACTCAGAAGCTTCTATTTCGACCAATTTCAGGCATTAAAATGACTCTAATCACACTAATTTAGTTCCAAGAGTTCTAATTCACATGCGATAGTAATTTACAGTCAATAAATTAAACATTAAAAAATTATCATTTCTGACCATCCGGTGAAAATTCGACAGGTCACGGGTCATCGTTCTTCATCAGAAAATTAATTTTTTGGACTGTTGAAAAATTGATTCAAAATGTCATTTGGATTGTGCCTCATGTTGAATAACTACTTTTTAAAGCCTCAATGTGACCAAAATTGCCATTTTTACAAACTTTTTCTCCTTTTCAGAAGCTTCTATTTCGACCAATTTCAGGCATTAAAATGACTCTAAACACACTAATTGTAATGCTAAGAGTTCTAATTCACATGCAATAGTCATTTGCAGTCAAAAAATTAAACATTAAAAAATTACCATTTCTGACCATCTGGAGAAAATTCGACAGGTCACGGGTCATCGTTTTTAATCAGAAAATTGATTTTTTTTACTGTTGAAAAATTGATTCAAAATGTCATTTGGATTGTGCCTCATGTTGAATAACTACTTTTTAAAGCCTCAATGTGACCAAAATTGCCATTTTTACAAACTTTTTCTCCTTTTCAGAAGCTTCTATTTCGACCAATTTCAGGCATTAAAATGACTCTAAACACACTAATTGTAATGCTAAGAGTTCTAATTCACATGCAATAGTCATTTGCAGTCAAAAAATTAAACATTAAAAAATTACCATTTCTGACCATCTGGAGAAAATTCGACAGATCACGGGTCATCGTTTTTCATCAGAAATTTGATTTTTTGGACTGTCGAAAAATTGATTCAAAATGTCATTTGGATTGTGCCTCATGTTGAATAACTACTTTTTAAAGCCTCAATGTGACCAAAATTGCCATATTTACCGACTTTTTCTCCTACTCAGAAGCTTCTATTTCGAACAATTTCAGGCATTAAAATGACTCTAAACACACTAATTTTAGTTCCAAGAGTTCTAATTCACATGCGATAGTAATTTACATTCAATAAATTAAACATTTAAAAATTATCATTTCTGACCATCTGGTGAAAATTCGACAGGTCACGGGTCATCGTTTTTCAGCAGAAAATTGATTTTTTTGGACTGTCGAAAAATTGATCCAAAATGTCATTTGGATTGTCCCTCCTGTTGAATAACTACTTTTTAAAGCCTCAATGTGACCAAAATTGCCATTTTTACAGACTTTTTCTCCTACTCAGAAGCTTCTATTTCGAACCATTTCAGGCATTAAAATGACTCTAAACACACTAATTTTAGTTCTAAGAGTTCTAATTCACATGCGATAGTCATTTACAGTCAATAAGTTAAACATTAAAAAATTACCATTTCTGACCATCTGGAGAAAAATTCGACAGGTCACGTTTCTAAGAGTTCTAATTCACATGCGATAGTCATTTACAGTCAATAAGTTAAACATTAAAAAATTACCATTTCTGACCATCTGGAGAAAATTCGACAGGTCACGGGTCATCGTTTTTCATCAGAAAATTGATTTTTTGGACTGTCGAAAAATTGATTCGAAATTTCATTTGGATTGTGCCTCATGTTGAATAAATACATTTTAAAGCCTCAATGTGACCAAAATTGCCATTTTTACAGACTTTTTCTCCTACTCAGAAGCTTCTATTTTGACCAATTTCAGGCATTAAAATGACTCTAAACACACTAATTTTAGTTCTAAGAGTTCTAATTCATATGCGATAGTCATTTACAGTCAATAAGTTAAACATTAAAAAATTACCATTTCTGCCCATCTGGAGAAAATTCGACAGGTCACGGGTCATCGTTTTTCATCAGAAAATTGATTTTTTTGGACTGTCGAAAAATTGATCCAAAATGTCATTTGGATTGTGCCTCATGTTGAATAACTACTTTTAAAAGCCTCAATGTGACCAAAATTGCCATTTTTACAAACTTTTTCTCCTTTTCAGAAGCTTCTATTTCGACCAATTTCAGGCATTAAAATGACTCTAAACACACTAATTTTAATTCTAAGAGTTCTAATTCACATGCAATAGTCATTTGCAGTCAAAAAACTTAAACATTAAAAAATTACCATTTCTGACCATCTGGAGAAAATTCGACAGGTCACGGGTCATCGTTTTTCATCAGAAAATTGATTTTTTGGACTGTCGAAAAATTGATTCAAAATTTCATTTGGATTGTGCCTCATGTTGAATAAATACATTTTAAAGCCTCAATGTGACCAAAATTGCCATTTTTACAGACTTTTTCTCCTACTCAGAAGCTTCTATTTCGAACCATTTCAGGCATTAAAATGACTCTAAACACACTAATTTTAGTTCTAAGAGTTCTAATTCACATGCGATAGTCATTTACGTCAATAAGTTAAACATTAAAAAATTACCATTTCTGACCATCTGGAGAAAATTCGACAGGTCACGGGTCATCGTTTTTCATCAGAAAATTGATTTTTTGGACTGTTGAAAAATTGATTCAAAATGTCATTTGGATTGTGCCTCATGTTGAATAACTACTTTTTAAAGCCTCAATGTGACCAAAATTGCCATTTTTACAAACTTTTTCTCCTTTTCAGAAGCTTCTATTTCGACCAATTTCAGGCATTAAAATGACTCTAAACACACTAATTGTAATTCTAAGAGTTCTAATTCACATGCAATAGTCATTTGCAGTCAAAAAATTAAACATTAAACAATTACCATTTCTGACCATCTGGAGAAAATTCGACAGGTCACGGGTCATCGTTTTTCATCAGAAAATTGATTTTTTGGACTGTCGAAAAATTGATTCGAAATTTCATTTGGATTGTGCCTCATGTTGAATAAATACATTTTAAAGCCTCAATGTGACCAAAATTGCCATTTTTACAGACTTTTTCTCCTACTCAGAAGCTTCTATTTTGACCAATTTCAGGCATTAAAATGACTCTAAACACACTAATTTTAGTTCTAAGAGTTCTAATTCATATGCGATAGTCATTTACAGTCAATAAGTTAAACATTAAAAAATTACCATTTCTGCCCATCTGGAGAAAATTCGACAGGTCACGGGTCATCGTTTTTCATCAGAAAATTGATTTTTTTGGACTGTCGAAAAATTGATCCAAAATGTCATTTGGATTGTGCCTCATGTTGAATAACTACTTTTAAAAGCCTCAATGTGACCAAAATTGCCATTTTTACAAACTTTTTCTCCTTTTCAGAAGCTTCTATTTCGACCAATTTCAGGCATTAAAATGACTCTAAACACACTAATTTTAATTCTAAGAGTTCTAATTCACATGCAATAGTCATTTGCAGTCAAAAAACTTAAACATTAAAAAATTACCATTTCTGACCATCTGGAGAAAATTCGACAGGTCACGGGTCATCGTTTTTCATCAGAAAATTGATTTTTTGGACTGTCGAAAAATTGATTCAAAATTTCATTTGGATTGTGCCTCATGTTGAATAAATACATTTTAAAGCCTCAATGTGACCAAAATTGCCATTTTTACAGACTTTTTCTCCTACTCAGAAGCTTCTATTTCGAACCATTTCAGGCATTAAAATGACTCTAAACACACTAATTTTAGTTCTAAGAGTTCTAATTCACATGCGATAGTCATTTACGTCAATAAGTTAAACATTAAAAAATTACCATTTCTGACCATCTGGAGAAAATTCGACAGGTCACGGGTCATCGTTTTTCATCAGAAAATTGATTTTTTGGACTGTTGAAAAATTGATTCAAAATGTCATTTGGATTGTGCCTCATGTTGAATAACTACTTTTTAAAGCCTCAATGTGACCAAAATTGCCATTTTTACAAACTTTTTCTCCTTTTCAGAAGCTTCTATTTCGACCAATTTCAGGCATTAAAATGACTCTAAACACACTAATTGTAATTCTAAGAGTTCTAATTCACATGCAATAGTCATTTGCAGTCAAAAAATTAAACATTAAACAATTACCATTTCTGACCATCTGGAGAAAATTCGACAGGTCACGGGTCATCGTTTTTAATCAGAAAATTGATTTTTTGGACTGTCGAAAAATTGATTCAAAATTTCATTTGGATTGTGCCTCATGTTGAATAAATACTTTTTAAAGCCTCAATGTGACCAAAATTGCCATTTTTACAAAATTTTTCTCCTACTCAGAAGCTTCTATTTTGACCAATTTCAGGCATTAAAATGATTCTAAACACACTAATTTTAGTTCTAAGAGTTCTAATTCACATGCGATAGTCATTTACAGTCAATAGGTTAAACATTAAAAAATTACCATTTCTGACCATCTGGAGAAAATTCGACAGGTCACGGGTCATCGTTTTTCATCAGAAAATTGATTTTTTGGACTGTCGAAAAATTGATTCGAAATTCCATTTGGATTGTGCCTCATGTTGAATAAATACATTTTAAAGCCTCAATGTGACCAAAATTGCCATTTTTACAGACTTTTTCTCCTACTCAGAAGCTTCTATTTCGACCAATTTCAGGCATTAAAATGACTCTAAACACACTAATTTTAGTTCTAAGAGTTCTAATTCACATGCGATAGTCATTTACAGTCAATAGGTTAAACATTAAAAAATTACCATTTCTGACCATCTGGA
Organism: Triturus cristatus; assembly: GCF_964204655.1. Lineage (NCBI taxonomy): Eukaryota > Metazoa > Chordata > Amphibia > Caudata > Salamandridae > Triturus > Triturus cristatus. The sequence goes on from NW_028188427.1 coordinate 204,485, forward strand.
GAAAATTCGACAGGTCACGGGTCATCGTTTTTCATCAGAAAATTGCTTTTTTGGACTGTCGAAAAATTGATTCAAAATTTCATTTGGATTGTCCCTTCTGTTGAATAACTCGTTTTTAAAGCCTCGATGTGACCAAAATTGCCCTTTTTACAGACTTTTTCTCCTACTCAGAAGCTTTTATTTCAACCAATTTCAGGCATTAAAATGACTCTAAACACACTAATTGTAATTCTAAGAGTTGTAATTCACATGCAACAGTCATTTGCAGTCAAAAAATAAAACGTTAAAAAATTACCATTTCTTACCATCTGGAGAAAATTCGACAGGTCACGGGTCATCGTTTTTCATCAGAAATTTGATTTTTTGGACTGTCGAAAAATTGATTCAAAATGTCATTTGGATTGTGCCTCATGTTGAATAACTACTTTTTAAAGCCTCAATGTGACCAAAATTGCCATTTTTACAGACTTTTCTCCTACTCAGAAGCTTCTATTTTGACCAATTTCAGGCATTAAAATAATTCTAAACACACTAATTTTAGTTTTAAGAGTTCTAATTCACATGCGATAGTCATTTACAGTCAATAGGTTAAACATTAAAAAATTACCATTTCTGACCATCTGCAGAAAATTCGACAGGTCACGCACGGGTCATCGTTTTTCATCAGAAATTTGATTTTTTGGACTGTCGAAAAATTGATCCAAAATGTCATTTGGAGTGTCCCTCCTGTTGAATAACTACTTTTTAAAGCCTCAATGTGACCAAAATTGCCATTTTTACAGACTTTTTCTCCTATTCAGAAGCTTCTATTTCGACCAATTTCAGGCATTAAAATGACTCTAAACTCACTAATTTTAATTCTAAGAGTTCTAATTCACATGCAATAGTCATTTGCAGTCAAAAAACTTAAACATTAAAAAATTACCATTTCTGACCATCTGGAGAAAATTCGACAGGTCACGGGTCATCGTTTTTCATCAGAAAATTGATTTTTTGGACTGTCGAAAAATTGATTCAAAATTTCATTTGGATTGTGCCTCATGTTGAATAAATACATTTTAAAGCCTCAATGTGACCAAAATTGCCATTTTTACAGACTTTTTCTCCTACTCAGAAGCTTCTATTTCGAACCATTTCAGGCATTAAAATGACTCTAAACACACTAATTTTAGTTCTAAGAGTTCTAATTCACATGCGATAGTCATTTACAGTCAATAAGTTAAACATTAAAAAATTACCATTTCTGACCATCTGGAGAAAATTCGACAGGTCACGGGTCATCGTTTTTCATCATAAAATTGATTTTTTGGACTGTCGAAAAATTGATTCAAAATTTCATTTGGATTGTGCCTCATGTTGAATAAATACATTTTAAAGCCCCAATGTGACCAAAATTGCCATTTTTACAGACTTTTTCTCCTACTCAGAAGTTTCTATTTCGACCAATTTCAGGCATTAAAATGACTCTAAACACACTAATTTTAGTTCTAAGAGTTCTAATTCACATGCGATAGTCATTTACGTCAATAAGTTAAACATTAAAAAATTACCATTTCTGACCATCTGGAGAAAATTCGACAGGTCACGGGTCATCGTTTTTCATCAGAAAATTGATTTTTTGGACTGTTGAAAAATTGATTCAAAATGTCATTTGGATTGTGCCTCATGTTGAATAACTACTTTTTAAAGCCTCAATGTGACCAAAATTGCCATTTTTACAAACTTTTTCTCCTTTTCAGAAGCTTCTATTTCGACCAATTTCAGGCATTAAAATGACTCTAAACACACTAATTGTAATTCTAAGAGTTCTAATTCACATGCAATAGTCATTTGCAGTCAAAAAATTAAACATTAAACAATTACCATTTCTGACCATCTGGAGAAAATTCGACAGGTCACGGGTCATCGTTTTTAATCAGAAAATTGATTTTTTGGACTGTCGAAAAATTGATTCAAAATTTCATTTGGATTGTGCCTCATGTTGAATAAATACTTTTTAAAGCCTCAATGTGACCAAAATTGCCATTTTTACAAAATTTTTCTCCTACTCAGAAGCTTCTATTTTGACCAATTTCAGGCATTAAAATGATTCTAAACACACTAATTTTAGTTCTAAGAGTTCTAATTCACATGCGATAGTCATTTACAGTCAATAGGTTAAACATTAAAAAATTACCATTTCTGACCATCTGGAGAAAATTCGACAGGTCACGGGTCATCGTTTTTCATCAGAAAATTGATTTTTTGGACTGTCGAAAAATTGATTCGAAATTCCATTTGGATTGTGCCTCATGTTGAATAAATACATTTTAAAGCCTCAATGTGACCAAAATTGCCATTTTTACAGACTTTTTCTCCTACTCAGAAGCTTCTATTTCGACCAATTTCAGGCATTAAAATGACTCTAAACACACTAATTTTAGTTCTAAGAGTTCTAATTCACATGCGATAGTCATTTACAGTCAATAGGTTAAACATTAAAAAATTACCATTTCTGACCATCTGGAGAAAATTCGACAGGTCACGGGTCATCGTTTTTCATCAGAAAATTGCTTTTTTGGACTGTCGAAAAATTGATTCAAAATTTCATTTGGATTGTCCCTTCTGTTGAATAACTCGTTTTTAAAGCCTCGATGTGACCAAAATTGCCCTTTTTACAGACTTTTTCTCCTACTCAGAAGCTTTTATTTCAACCAATTTCAGGCATTAAAATGACTCTAAACACACTAATTGTAATTCTAAGAGTTGTAATTCACATGCAACAGTCATTTGCAGTCAAAAAATAAAACGTTAAAAAATTACCATTTCTTACCATCTGGAGAAAATTCGACAGGTCACGGGTCATCGTTTTTCATCAGAAATTTGATTTTTTGGACTGTCGAAAAATTGATTCAAAATGTCATTTGGATTGTGCCTCATGTTGAATAACTACTTTTTAAAGCCTCAATGTGACCAAAATTGCCATTTTTACAGACTTTTCTCCTACTCAGAAGCTTCTATTTTGACCAATTTCAGGCATTAAAATAATTCTAAACACACTAATTTTAGTTTTAAGAGTTCTAATTCACATGCGATAGTCATTTACAGTCAATAGGTTAAACATTAAAAAATTACCATTTCTGACCATCTGCAGAAAATTCGACAGGTCACGCACGGGTCATCGTTTTTCATCAGAAATTTGATTTTTTGGACTGTCGAAAAATTGATCCAAAATGTCATTTGGAGTGTCCCTCCTGTTGAATAACTACTTTTTAAAGCCTCAATGTGACCAAAATTGCCATTTTTACAGACTTTTTCTCCTATTCAGAAGCTTCTATTTCGACCAATTTCAGGCATTAAAATGACTCTAAACTCACTAATTTTAATTCTAAGAGTTCTAATTCACATGCAATAGTCATTTGCAGTCAAAAAACTTAAACATTAAAAAATTACCATTTCTGACCATCTGGAGAAAATTCGACAGGTCACGGGTCATCGTTTTTCATCAGAAAATTGATTTTTTGGACTGTCGAAAAATTGATTCAAAATTTCATTTGGATTGTGCCTCATGTTGAATAAATACATTTTAAAGCCTCAATGTGACCAAAATTGCCATTTTTACAGACTTTTTCTCCTACTCAGAAGCTTCTATTTCGAACCATTTCAGGCATTAAAATGACTCTAAACACACTAATTTTAGTTCTAAGAGTTCTAATTCACATGCGATAGTCATTTACAGTCAATAAGTTAAACATTAAAAAATTACCATTTCTGACCATCTGGAGAAAATTCGACAGGTCACGGGTCATCGTTTTTCATCATAAAATTGATTTTTTGGACTGTCGAAAAATTGATTCAAAATTTCATTTGGATTGTGCCTCATGTTGAATAAATACATTTTAAAGCCCCAATGTGACCAAAATTGCCATTTTTACAGACTTTTTCTCCTACTCAGAAGTTTCTATTTCGACCAATTTCAGGCATTAAAATGACTCTAAACACACTAATTTTAGTTCTAAGAGTTCTAATTCACATGCGATAGTCATTTACAGTCAATAAGTTAAACATTAAAAAATTACCATTTCTGACCATCTGGAGAAAATTCGACAGGTCACAGGTCATCGTTTTTCATCATAAAAATGATTTTTTGGACTGTCGAAAAATTGATTCAAAATTTCATTTGGATTGTGCCTCATGTTAAATAACTACATTTTAAAGCCTCAATGTGACCAAAATTGCCATTTTTGCAGACTTTTTCTCCTACTCAGAAGCTTCTATTTCGACCAATTTCAGGCATTAAAATTACTCTAAACACACTCATTTTAGTTCTAAGAGTTCGAATTCACATGCGATAGTCATTTACAGTCAATAAGTTAAACATTAAAAAATTATAATTTCTGACCATCTGGAGAAAATTCGACAGGTCACGGGTCATCGTTCTTCATCAGAAAATTGATTTTTTGGACTGTTGAAAAATTGATTCAAAATGTCATTTGGATTGTGACTCATGTTGAATAACTACTTTTTAAAGCCTCAATGTGACCAAAATTGCCATTTTTACAAACTTTTTCTCCTTTTCAGAAGCTTCTATTTCGACCAATTTCAGGCATTAAAATGACTCTAAACACACTAATTGTAATTCTAAGAGTTCTAATTCACATGCAATAGTCATTTGCAGTCAAAAAATTAAACATTAAAAAATTACCATTTCTGACCATCTGGAGAAAATTCGACAGGTCACGGGTCATCGTTTTTCATCAGAAAATTGATTTTTTGGACTGTCGAAAAATTGATTCGAAATTTCATTTGGATTGTGCCTCATGTTGAATAAATACATTTTAAAGCCTCAATGTGACCAAAATTTCCATTTTTACAGACTTTTTCTCCTACTCAGAAGCTTCTATTTCGACCAATTTCAGGCATTAAAATGACTCTAAACACACTAATTTTAGTTCTAAGAGTTCTAAATCACATGCGATAGTCATTTACAGTCAATAGGTTAAACATTAAAAAATTACCATTTCTGACCATCTGGAGAAAATTCGACAGGTCACGGGTCATCGTTTTTAATCAGAAAATTGATTTTTTGTACTGTTGAAAAATTGATTCAAAATGTCATTTGGATTGTGCCTCATGTTGAATAACTACTTTTTAAAGCCTCAATGTGACCAAAATTGCCATTTTTACAAACTTTTTCTCCTTTTCAGAAGCTTCTATTTCGACCAATTTCAGGCATTAAAATGACTCTAAACACACTAATTGTAATGCTAAGAGTTCTAATTCACATGCAATAGTCATTTGCAGTCAAAAAATTAAACATTAAAAAATTACCATTTCTGACCATCTGGAGAAAATTCGACAGATCACGGGTCATCGTTTTTCATCAGAAATTTGATTTTTTGGACTGTCGAAAAATTGATTCAAAATGTCATTTGGATTGTGCCTCATGTTGAATAACTACTTTTTAAAGCCTCAATGTGACCAAAATTGCCATATTTACCGACTTTTTCTCCTACTCAGAAGCTTCTATTTCGAACAATTTCAGGCATTAAAATGACTCTAAACACACTAATTTTAGTTCCAAGAGTTCTAATTCACATGCGATAGTAATTTACATTCAATAAATTAAACATTTAAAAATTATCATTTCTGACCATCTGGTGAAAATTCGACAGGTCACGGGTCATCGTTTTTCAGCAGAAAATTGATTTTTTTGGACTGTCGAAAAATTGATCCAAAATGTCATTTGGATTGTCCCTCCTGTTGAATAACTACTTTTTAAAGCCTCAATGTGACCAAAATTGCCATTTTTACAGACTTTTTCTCCTACTCAGAAGCTTCTATTTCGAACCATTTCAGGCATTAAAATGACTCTAAACACACTAATTTTAGTTCTAAGAGTTCTAATTCACATGCGATAGTCATTTACAGTCAATAAGTTAAACATTAAAAAATTACCATTTCTGACCATCTGGAGAAAAATTCGACAGGTCACGTTTCTAAGAGTTCTAATTCACATGCGATAGTCATTTACAGTCAATAAGTTAAACATTAAAAAATTACCATTTCTGACCATCTGGAGAAAATTCGACAGGTCACGGGTCATCGTTTTTCATCAGAAAATTGATTTTTTGGACTGTCGAAAAATTGATTCGAAATTTCATTTGGATTGTGCCTCATGTTGAATAAATACATTTTAAAGCCTCAATGTGACCAAAATTGCCATTTTTACAGACTTTTTCTCCTACTCAGAAGCTTCTATTTTGACCAATTTCAGGCATTAAAATGACTCTAAACACACTAATTTTAGTTCTAAGAGTTCTAATTCATATGCGATAGTCATTTACAGTCAATAAGTTAAACATTAAAAAATTACCATTTCTGCCCATCTGGAGAAAATTCGACAGGTCACGGGTCATCGTTTTTCATCAGAAAATTGATTTTTTTGGACTGTCGAAAAATTGATCCAAAATGTCATTTGGATTGTGCCTCATGTTGAATAACTACTTTTAAAAGCCTCAATGTGACCAAAATTGCCATTTTTACAAACTTTTTCTCCTTTTCAGAAGCTTCTATTTCGACCAATTTCAGGCATTAAAATGACTCTAAACACACTAATTTTAATTCTAAGAGTTCTAATTCACATGCAATAGTCATTTGCAGTCAAAAAACTTAAACATTAAAAAATTACCATTTCTGACCATCTGGAGAAAATTCGACAGGTCACGGGTCATCGTTTTTCATCAGAAAATTGATTTTTTGGACTGTCGAAAAATTGATTCAAAATTTCATTTGGATTGTGCCTCATGTTGAATAAATACATTTTAAAGCCTCAATGTGACCAAAATTGCCATTTTTACAGACTTTTTCTCCTACTCAGAAGCTTCTATTTCGAACCATTTCAGGCATTAAAATGACTCTAAACACACTAATTTTAGTTCTAAGAGTTCTAATTCACATGCGATAGTCATTTACGTCAATAAGTTAAACATTAAAAAATTACCATTTCTGACCATCTGGAGAAAATTCGACAGGTCACGGGTCATCGTTTTTCATCAGAAAATTGATTTTTTGGACTGTTGAAAAATTGATTCAAAATGTCATTTGGATTGTGCCTCATGTTGAATAACTACTTTTTAAAGCCTCAATGTGACCAAAATTGCCATTTTTACAAACTTTTTCTCCTTTTCAGAAGCTTCTATTTCGACCAATTTCAGGCATTAAAATGACTCTAAACACACTAATTGTAATTCTAAGAGTTCTAATTCACATGCAATAGTCATTTGCAGTCAAAAAATTCAACATTAAACAGTTACCATTTCTGACCATCTGGAGAAAATTCGACAGGTCACGGGTCATCGTTTTTCATCAGAAAATTGATTTTTTGGACTGTCGAAAAATTGATTCGAAATTTCATTTGGATTGTGCCTCATGTTGAATAAATACATTTTAAAGCCTCAATGTGACCAAAATTGCCATTTTTACAGACTTTTTCTCCTACTCAGAAGCTTCTATTTTGACCAATTTCAGGCATTAAAATGACTCTAAACACACTAATTTTAGTTCTAAGAGTTCTAATTCATATGCGATAGTCATTTACAGTCAATAAGTTAAACATTAAAAAATTACCATTTCTGCCCATCTGGAGAAAATTCGACAGGTCACGGGTCATCGTTTTTCATCAGAAAATTGATTTTTTTGGACTGTCGAAAAATTGATCCAAAATGTCATTTGGATTGTGCCTCATGTTGAATAACTACTTTTAAAAGCCTCAATGTGACCAAAATTGCCATTTTTACAAACTTTTTCTCCTTTTCAGAAGCTTCTATTTCGACCAATTTCAGGCATTAAAATGACTCTGAACACACTAATTTTAATTCTAAGAGTTCTAATTCACATGCAATAGTCATTTGCAGTCAAAAAACTTAAACATTAAAAAATTACCATTTCTGACCATCTGGAGAAAATTCGACAGGTCACGGGTCATCGTTTTTCATCAGAAAATTGATTTTTTGGACTGTCGAAAAATTGATTCAAAATTTCATTTGGATTGTGCCTCATGTTGAATAAATACATTTTAAAGCCTCAATGTGACCAAAATTGCCATTTTTACAGACTTTTTCTCCTACTCAGAAGCTTCTATTTCGAACCATTTCAGGCATTAAAATGACTCTAAACACACTAATTTTAGTTCTAAGAGTTCTAATTCACATGCGATAGTCATTTACGTCAATAAGTTAAACATTAAAAAATTACCATTTCTGACCATCTGGAGAAAATTCGACAGGTCACGGGTCATCGTTTTTCATCAGAAAATTGATTTTTTGGACTGTTGAAAAATTGATTCAAAATGTCATTTGGATTGTGCCTCATGTTGAATAACTACTTTTTAAAGCCTCAATGTGACCAAAATTGCCATTTTTACAAACTTTTTCTCCTTTTCAGAAGCTTCTATTTCGACCAATTTCAGGCATTAAAATGACTCTAAACACACTAATTGTAATTCTAAGAGTTCTAATTCACATGCAATAGTCATTTGCAGTCAAAAAATTAAACATTAAACAATTACCATTTCTGACCATCTGGAGAAAATTCGACAGGTCACGGGTCATCGTTTTTAATCAGAAAATTGATTTTTTGGACTGTCGAAAAATTGATTCAAAATTTCATTTGGATTGTGCCTCATGTTGAATAAATACTTTTTAAAGCCTCAATGTGACCAAAATTGCCATTTTTACAAAATTTTTCTCCTACTCAGAAGCTTCTATTTTGACCAATTTCAGGCATTAAAATGATTCTAAACACACTAATTTTAGTTCTAAGAGTTCTAATTCACATGCGATAGTCATTTACAGTCAATAGGTTAAACATTAAAAAATTACCATTTCTGACCATCTGGAGAAAATTCGACAGGTCACGGGTCATCGTTTTTCATCAGAAAATTGATTTTTTGGACTGTCGAAAAATTGATTCGAAATTCCATTTGGATTGTGCCTCATGTTGAATAAATACATTTTAAAGCCTCAAGTGACCAAAATTGCCATTTTTACAGACTTTTTCTCCTACTCAGAAGCTTCTATTTCGACCAATTTCAGGCATTAAAATGACTCTAAACACACTAATTTTAGTTCTAAGAGTTCTAATTCACATGCGATAGTCATTTACAGTCAATAGGTTAAACATTAAAAAATTACCATTTCTGACCATCTGGAGAAAATTCGACAGGTCACGGGTCATCGTTTTTCATCAGAAAATTGCTTTTTTGGACTGTCGAAAAATTGATTCAAAATTTCATTTGGATTGTCCCTTCTGTTGAATAACTAGTTTTTAAAGCCTCGATGTGACCAAAATTGCCCTTTTTACAGACTTTTTCTCCTACTCAGAAGCTTTTATTTCAACCAATTTCAGGCATTAAAATGACTCTAAACACACTAATTGTAATTCTAAGAGTTCTAATTCACATGCAACAGTCATTTGCAGTCAAAAAATAAAACGTTAAAAAATTACCATTTCTTACCATCTGGAGAAAATTCGACAGGTCACGGGTCATCGTTTTTCATCAGAAATTTGATTTTTTGGACTGTCGAAAAATTGATTCAAAATGTCATTTGGATTGTGCCTCATGTTGAATAACTACTTTTTAAAGCCTCAATGTGACCAAAATTGCCATTTTTACAGACTTTTCTCCTACTCAGAAGCTTCTATTTTGACCAATTTCAGGCATTAAAATAATTCTAAACACACTAATTTTAGTTTTAAGAGTTCTAATTCACATGCGATAGTCATTTACAGTCAATAGGTTAAACATTAAAAAATTACCATTTCTGACCATCTGCAGAAAATTCGACAGGTCACGCACGGGTCATCGTTTTTCATCAGAAATTTGATTTTTTGGACTGTCGAAAAATTGATCCAAAATGTCATTTGGAGTGTCCCTCCTGTTGAATAACTACTTTTTAAAGCCTCAATGTGACCAAAATTGCCATTTTTACAGACTTTTTCTCCTATTCAGAAGCTTCTATTTCGACCAATTTCAGGCATTAAAATGACTCTAAACTCACTAATTTTAATTCTAAGAGTTCTAATTCACATGCAATAGTCATTTGCAGTCAAAAAACTTAAACATTAAAAAATTACCATTTCTGACCATCTGGAGAAAATTCGACAGGTCACGGGTCATCGTTTTTCATCAGAAAATTGATTTTTTGGACTGTCGAAAAATTGATTCAAAATTTCATTTGGATTGTGCCTCATGTTGAATAAATACATTTTAAAGCCTCAATGTGACCAAAATTGCCATTTTTACAGACTTTTTCTCCTACTCAGAAGCTTCTATTTCGAACCATTTCAGGCATTAAAATGACTCTAAACACACTAATTTTAGTTCTAAGAGTTCTAATTCACATGCGATAGTCATTTACAGTCAATAAGTTAAACATTAAAAAATTACCATTTCTGACCATCTGGAGAAAATTCGACAGGTCACGGGTCATCGTTTTTCATCATAAAATTGATTTTTTGGACTGTCGAAAAATTGATTCAAAATTTCATTTGGATTGTGCCTCATGTTGAATAAATACATTTTAAAGCCCCAATGTGACCAAAATTGCCATTTTTACAGACTTTTTCTCCTACTCAGAAGTTTCTATTTCGACCAATTTCAGGCATTAAAATGACTCTAAACACACTAATTTTAGTTCTAAGAGTTCTAATTCACATGCGATAGTCATTTACAGTCAATAAGTTAAACATTAAAAAATTACCATTTCTGACCATCTGGAGAAAATTCGACAGGTCACAGGTCATCGTTTTTCATCATAAAAATGATTTTTTGGACTGTCGAAAAATTGATTCAAAATTTCATTTGGATTGTGCCTCATGTTAAATAACTACATTTTAAAGCCTCAATGTGACCAAAATTGCCATTTTTGCAGACTTTTTCTCCTACTCAGAAGCTTCTATTTCGACCAATTTCAGGCATTAAAATTACTCTAAACACACTCATTTTAGTTCTAAGAGTTCGAATTCACATGCGATAGTCATTTACAGTCAATAAGTTAAACATTAAAAAATTATAATTTCTGACCATCTGGAGAAAATTCGACAGGTCACGGGTCATCGTTTTTCATCATAAAATAGATTTTTTGGACTGTCGAAAAATTGATTCAAAATTTCATTTGGATTGTGCCTCATGTTAAATAACTACATTTTAAAGCCTCAATGTGACCAAAATTGCCATTTTTGCAGACTTTTTCTCCTACTCAGAAGCTTCTATTTCGACCAATTTCAGGCATTAAAATGACTCTAAACACACTAATTGTAATTCTAAGAGTTCTAATTCACATGCAATAGTCATTTGCAGTAAAAAAATTAAACATTAAACAATTACCATTTCTGACCATCTGGAGAAAATTCGACAGGTCACGGGTCATCGTTTTTCATCAGAAAATTGATTTTTTGGACTGTCGAAAAATTGATTCGAAATTTCATTTGGATTGTGCCTCATGTTGAATAAATACATTTTAAAGCCTCAATGTGACCAAAATTGCCATTTTTACAGACTTTTTCTCCTACTCAGAAGCTTCTATTTTGACCAATTTCAGGCATTAAAATGACTCTAAACACACTAATTTTAGTTCTAAGAGTTCTAATTCATATGCGATAGTCATTTACAGTCAATAAGTTAAACATTAAAAAATTACCATTTCTGCCCATCTGGAGAAAATTCGACAGGTCACGGGTCATCGTTTTTCATCAGAAAATTGATTTTTTTGGACTGTCGAAAAATTGATCCAAAATGTCATTTGGATTGTGCCTCATGTTGAATAACTACTTTTAAAAGCCTCAATGTGACCAAAATTGCCATTTTTACAAACTTTTTCTCCTTTTCAGAAGCTTCTATTTCGACCAATTTCAGGCATTAAAATGACTCTAAACACACTAATTTTAATTCTAAGAGTTCTAATTCACATGCAATAGTCATTTGCAGTCAAAAAACTTAAACATTAAAAAATTACCATTTCTGACCATCTGGAGAAAATTCGACAGGTCACGGGTCATCGTTTTTCATCAGAAAATTGATTTTTTGGACTGTCGAAAAATTGATTCAAAATTTCATTTGGATTGTGCCTCATGTTGAATAAATACATTTTAAAGCCTCAATGTGACCAAAATTGCCATTTTTACAGACTTTTTCTCCTACTCAGAAGCTTCTATTTCGAACCATTTCAGGCATTAAAATGACTCTAAACACACTAATTTTAGTTCTAAGAGTTCTAATTCACATGCGATAGTCATTTACGTCAATAAGTTAAACATTAAAAAATTACCATTTCTGACCATCTGGAGAAAATTCGACAGGTCACGGGTCATCGTTTTTCATCAGAAAATTGATTTTTTGGACTGTTGAAAAATTGATTCAAAATGTCATTTGGATTGTGCCTCATGTTGAATAACTACTTTTTAAAGCCTCAATGTGACCAAAATTGCCATTTTTACAAACTTTTTCTCCTTTTCAGAAGCTTCTATTTCGACCAATTTCAGGCATTAAAATGACTCTAAACACACTAATTGTAATTCTAAGAGTTCTAATTCACATGCAATAGTCATTTGCAGTCAAAAAATTAAACATTAAACAATTACCATTTCTGACCATCTGGAGAAAATTCGACAGGTCACGGGTCATCGTTTTTAATCAGAAAATTGATTTTTTGGACTGTCGAAAAATTGATTCAAAATTTCATTTGGATTGTGCCTCATGTTGAATAAATACTTTTTAAAGCCTCAATGTGACCAAAATTGCCATTTTTACAAAATTTTTCTCCTACTCAGAAGCTTCTATTTTGACCAATTTCAGGCATTAAAATGATTCTAAACACACTAATTTTAGTTCTAAGAGTTCTAATTCACATGCGATAGTCATTTACAGTCAATAGGTTAAACATTAAAAAATTACCATTTCTGACCATCTGGAGAAAATTCGACAGGTCACGGGTCATCGTTTTTCATCAGAAAATTGATTTTTTGGACTGTCGAAAAATTGATTCGAAATTCCATTTGGATTGTGCCTCATGTTGAATAAATACATTTTAAAGCCTCAATGTGACCAAAATTGCCATTTTTACAGACTTTTTCTCCTACTCAGAAGCTTCTATTTCGACCAATTTCAGGCATTAAAATGACTCTAAACACACTAATTTTAGTTCTAAGAGTTCTAATTCACATGCGATAGTCATTTACAGTCAATAGGTTAAACATTAAAAAATTACCATTTCTGACCATCTGGAGAAAATTCGACAGGTCACGGGTCATCGTTTTTCATCAGAAAATTGCTTTTTTGGACTGTCGAAAAATTGATTCAAAATTTCATTTGGATTGTCCCTTCTGTTGAATAACTAGTTTTTAAAGCCTCGATGTGACCAAAATTGCCCTTTTTACAGACTTTTTCTCCTACTCAGAAGCTTTTATTTCAACCAATTTCAGGCATTAAAATGACTCTAAACACACTAATTGTAATTCTAAGAGTTCTAATTCACATGCAACAGTCATTTGCAGTCAAAAAATAAAACGTTAAAAAATTACCATTTCTTACCATCTGGAGAAAATTCGACAGGTCACGGGTCATCGTTTTTCATCAGAAATTTGATTTTTTGGACTGTCGAAAAATTGATTCAAAATGTCATTTGGATTGTGCCTCATGTTGAATAACTACTTTTTAAAGCCTCAATGTGACCAAAATTGCCATTTTTACAGACTTTTCTCCTACTCAGAAGCTTCTATTTTGACCAATTTCAGGCATTAAAATAATTCTAAACACACTAATTTTAGTTTTAAGAGTTCTAATTCACATGCGATAGTCATTTACAGTCAATAGGTTAAACATTAAAAAATTACCATTTCTGACCATCTGCAGAAAATTCGACAGGTCACGCACGGGTCATCGTTTTTCATCAGAAATTTGATTTTTTGGACTGTCGAAAAATTGATCCAAAATGTCATTTGGAGTGTCCCTCCTGTTGAATAACTACTTTTTAAAGCCTCAATGTGACCAAAATTGCCATTTTTACAGACTTTTTCTCCTATTCAGAAGCTTCTATTTCAACCAATTTCAGGCATTAAAATGACTCTAAACTCACTAATTTTAATTCTAAGAGTTCTAATTCACATGCAATAGTCATTTGCAGTCAAAAAACTTAAACATTAAAAAATTACCATTTCTGACCATCTGGAGAAAATTCGACAGGTCACGGGTCATCGTTTTTCATCAGAAAATTGATTTTTTGGACTGTCGAAAAATTGATTCAAAATTTCATTTGGATTGTGCCTCATGTTGAATAAATACATTTTAAAGCCTCAATGTGACCAAAATTGCCATTTTTACAGACTTTTTCTCCTACTCAGAAGCTTCTATTTCGAACCATTTCAGGCATTAAAATGACTCTAAACACACTAATTTTAGTTCTAAGAGTTCTAATTCACATGCGATAGTCATTTACAGTCAATAAGTTAAACATTAAAAAATTACCATTTCTGACCATCTGGAGAAAATTCGACAGGTCACGGGTCATCGTTTTTCATCATAAAATTGATTTTTTGGACTGTCGAAAAATTGATTCAAAATTTCATTTGGATTGTGCCTCATGTTGAATAAATACATTTTAAAGCCCCAATGTGACCAAAATTGCCATTTTTACAGACTTTTTCTCCTACTCAGAAGTTTCTATTTCGACCAATTTCAGGCATTAAAATGACTCTAAACACACTAATTTTAGTTCTAAGAGTTCTAATTCACATGCGATAGTCATTTACAGTCAATAAGTTAAACATTAAAAAATTACCATTTCTGACCATCTGGAGAAAATTCGACAGGTCACGGGTCATCGTTCTTCATCAGAAAATTGATTTTTTGGACTGTTGAAAAATTGATTCAAAATGTCATTTGGATTGTGACTCATGTTGAATAACTACTTTTTAAAGCCTCAATGTGACCAAAATTGCCATTTTTACAAACTTTTTCTCCTTTTCAGAAGCTTCTATTTCGACCAATTTCAGGCATTAAAATGACTCTAAACACACTAATTGTAATTCTAAGAGTTCTAATTCACATGCAATAGTCATTTGCAGTCAAAAAATTAAACATTAAAAAATTACCATTTCTGACCATCTGGAGAAAATTCGACAGGTCACGGGTCATCGTTTTTCATCAGAAAATTGATTTTTTGGACTGTCGAAAAATTGATTCGAAATTTCATTTGGATTGTGCCTCATGTTGAATAAATACATTTTAAAGCCTCAATGTGACCAAAATTTCCATTTTTACAGACTTTTTCTCCTACTCAGAAGCTTCTATTTCGACCAATTTCAGGCATTAAAATGACTCTAAACACACTAATTTTAGTTCTAAGAGTTCTAAATCACATGCGATAGTCATTTACAGTCAATAGGTTAAACATTAAAAAATTACCATTTCTGACCATCTGGAGAAAATTCGACAGGTCACGGGTCATCGTTTTTAATCAGAAAATTGATTTTTTGTACTGTTGAAAAATTGATTCAAAATGTCATTTGGATTGTGCCTCATGTTGAATAACTACTTTTTAAAGCCTCAATGTGACCAAAATTGCCATTTTTACAAACTTTTTCTCCTTTTCAGAAGCTTCTATTTCGACCAATTTCAGGCATTAAAATGACTCTAAACACACTAATTGTAATTCTAAGAGTTCTAATTCACATGCAATAGTCATTTGCAGTCAAAAAATCAAACATTAAAAAATTACCATTTCTGACCATCTGGAGAAAATTCGACAGGTCACGGGTCATCGTTTTTCATCAGAAAATTGATTTTTTGGACTGTCGAAAAATTGATTCGAAATTTCATTTGGATTGTGCCTCATGTTGAATAAATACATTTTAAAGCCCCAATGTGACCAAAATTGCCATTTTTACAGACTTTTTCTCCTACTCAGAAGCTTCTATTTCGACCAATTTCAGGCATTAAAATGACTCTAAACACACTAATTTTAGTTCTAAGAGTTCTAATTCACATGCGATAGTCATTTACAGTCAATAGGTTAAACATTAAAAACTGACCATCTGGAGAAAATTCGACAGGTCACGGGTCATCGTTTTTCATCAGAAAATTGCTTTTTTGGACTGTCGAAAAATTGATCCAAAATGTCATTTGGATTGTCCCTCCTGTTGAATAACTACTTTTTAAAGCCTCAATGTGACCAAAATTGCCCTTTTTACAGACTTTTTCTCCTACTCAGAAGCTTCTATTTCAACCAATTTCAGGCATTAAAATGACTCTAAACACACTAATTTTAATTCTAAGAGTTCTAATTCACATGCAATAGTCATTTGCAGTAAAAAAACTTAAACATTAAAAAATTACCATTTCTGACCATCTGGAGAAAATTCGACAGGTCACGGGTCATCGTTTTTCATCAGAAAATTGATTTTTTGGACTGTCGAAAAATTGATTCAAAATTTCATTTGGATTGTGCCTCATGTTGAATAAATACTTTTTAAAGCCTCAATGTGACCAAAATTGCCATTTTTACAAACTTTTTCTCCTACTCAGAAGCTTCTATTTTGACCAATTCCAGGCATTAAAATGATTCTAAACACACTAATTTTAGTTCTAAGAGTTCTAATTCACATGCGATAGTCATTTACAGTCAATAGGTTAAACATTAAAAATTTACCATTTCTGACCATCTGGAGAAAATTCGACAGGTCACGGGTCATCGTTTTTCATCAGAAATTTGATTTTTTGGACTGTCGAAAAATTGATTCAAAATGTCATTTGGATTGTGCCTCATGTTGAATAACTACTTTTTAAAGCCTCAATGTGACCAAAATTGCCATTTTACCGACTTTTTCTCCTAATCAGAAGCTTCTATTTCGAACAATTTCAGGCATTAAAATGACTCTAAACACACTAATTTTAGTTCTAAGAGTTCTAATTCACATGCGATAGTCATTTACAGTCAAAAAATTAAACATTAAAATATTACCATTTCTGACCATCTGGAGAAAATTCTACAGGTCACGTCATCGTTTTTCATCAGAAAATTGATTTTTTGGACTGTCGAAAAATTGATTCAAAATTTCATTTGGATTGTGCCTCATGTTGAATAAATACATTTTAAAGCCTCAATGTGAGCAAAATTGCCATTTTTACAGACTTTTTCTCCTACTCAGAAGCTTCTATTTCGACCAATTTCAGGCATTAAAATGACTCTAAACACACTAATTTTAGTTCTAAGAGTTCTAATTCACATGTGATAGTCATTTACAGTCAATAAATTAAACATTAAAAAATTATCATTTCTGACCATCTGGAGAAAATTCGACAGGTCACGGGTCATCGTTTTTCATCAGAAAATTGATTTTTTGGACTGTCGAAAAATTGATTCGAAATTTCATTTGGATTGTGCCTCATGTTGAATAAATACATTTTAAAGCCTCAATGTGACCAAAATTGCCATTTTTGCAGACTTTTTCTCCTACTCAGAAGCTTCTATTTTGACCAATTTCAGGCATTAAAATGACTCTAAACACACTAATTTTAATTCTAAGAGTTCTAATTCACATGCAATAGTCATTTGCAGTCAAAAAACTTAAACATTAAAAAATTACCATTTCTGACCATCTGGAGAAAATTCGACAGGTCACGGGTCATCGTTTTTCATCAGAAATTTGATTTTTTGGACTGTCGAAAAATTGATTCAAAATGTCATTTGGATTGTGCCTCATGTTGAATAACTACTTTTTAAAGCCTCAATGTGACCAAAATTGGCATATTTACCGACTTTTTCTCCTACTCAGAAGCTTCTATTTCAAACAATTTCAGGCATTAAAATGACTCTAAACACACTAATTTTAGTTCCAAGAGTTCTAATTCACATGCGATAGTAATTTACAGTCAATAAATTAAACATTAAAAAATTATCATTTCTGACCATCTGGTGAAAATTCGACAGGTCACGGGTCATCGTTTTTCATCGGAAAATTGATTTTTTTGGACTGTCGAAAAATTGATCCAAAATGTCATTTGGATTGTCCCTCCTGTTGAATAACTTCTTTTTAAAGCCTCAATGTGACCAAAATTGTCATTTTTACAGACTTTTTCTCCTACTCAGAAGCTTCTATTTCGACCAATTTCAGGCATTAAAATGACTCTAAACACACTAATTTTAATTCTAAGAGTTCTAATTCACATGCAATAGTCATTTGCAGTCAAAAAACTTAAACATTAAAAAATTACCATTTCTGACCATCTGGAGAAAATTCGACAGGTCACGTCATCGTTTTTCATCAGAAAATTGATTTTTTGGACTGTCGAAAAATTGATTCAAAATTTCATTTGGATTGTGCCTCATGTTGAATAAATACATTTTAAAGCCTCAATGTGACCAAAATTGCCATTTTTACAGACTTTTTCTCCTACTCAGAAGCTTCTATTTCGACCAATTTCAGGCATTAAAATGACTCTAAACACACTAATTTTAGTTCCAAGAGTT
Source organism: Triturus cristatus (assembly GCF_964204655.1). Lineage (NCBI taxonomy): Eukaryota > Metazoa > Chordata > Amphibia > Caudata > Salamandridae > Triturus > Triturus cristatus. The sequence goes on from NW_028188427.1 coordinate 222,991, forward strand.
CTAATTCACATGCGATAGTAATTTACAGTCAATAAATTAAACATTAAAAAATTATCATTTCTGACCATCTGGAGAAAATTCGACAGGTCACGGGTCATCGTTTTTCATCAGAAAATTGATTTTTTTGGACTGTCGAAAAATTGATCCAAAATGTCATTTGGATTGTCCCTCCTGTTGAATAAATACATTTTAAAGCCTCAATGTGACCAAAATTGCCATTTTTACAGACTTTTTCTCCTACTCAGAAGCTTCTATTTCGACCAATTTCAGGCATTAAAATGACTCTAAACACACTAATTTTAATTCTAAGAGTTCTAATTCACATGCAATAGTCATTTGCAGTCAAAAAACTTAAACATTAAAAAATTATCATTTCTGACCATCTGGAGAAAATTCGACAGGTCACGGGTCATCGTTTTTCATCAGAAAATTGATTTTTTGGACTGTCGAAAAATTGATTCAAAATTTCATTTGGATTGTGCCTCATGTTGAATAAATACATTTTAAAGCCTCAATGTGACCAAAATTGCCATTTTTACAGACTTTTTCTCCTACTCAGAAGCTTCTATTTTGACCAATTTCAGGCATTAAAATGATTCTAAACACACTAATTTTAGTTCTAAGAGTTCTAATTCACATGCGATAGTCATTTACAGTCAATAGGTTAAACATTAAAAAATTACCATTTCTGACCATCTGGAGAAAATTCGACAGGTCACGGGTCATCGTTTTTCATCAGAAAATTGATTTTTTGGACTGTCGAAAAATTGATTCAAAATTTCATTTGGATTGTGCCTCATGTTGAATAAATACATTTTAAAGCCTCAATGTGACCAAAATTGCCATTTTTACAGACTTTTTCTCCTACTCAGAAGCTTCTATTTCGAACCATTTCAGGCATTAAAATGACTCTAAACACACTAATTTTAGTTCTAAGAGTTCTAATTCACATGCGATAGTCATTTACAGTCAATAAGTTAAACATTAAAAAATTACCATTTCTGACCATCTGGAGAAAATTCGACAGGTCACGGGTCATCGTTTTTCATCATAAAATTGATTTTTTGGACTGTCGAAAAATTGATTCAAAATTTCATTTGGATTGTGCCTCATGTTGAATAAATACATTTTAAAGCCCCAATGTGACCAAAATTGCCATTTTTACAGACTTTTTCTCCTACTCAGAAGTTTCTATTTCGACCAATTTCAGGCATTAAAATGACTCTAAACACACTAATTTTAGTTCTAAGAGTTCTAATTCACATGCGATAGTCATTTACAGTCAATAAGTTAAACATTAAAAAATTACCATTTCTGACCATCTGGAGAAAATTCCACAGGTCACAGGTCATCGTTTTTCATCATAAAAATGATTTTTTGGACTGTCGAAAAATTGATTCAAAATTTCATTTGGATTGTGCCTCATGTTAAATAACTACATTTTAAAGCCTCAATGTGACCAAAATTGCCATTTTTGCAGACTTTTTCTCCTACTCAGAAGCTTCTATTTCGACCAATTTCAGGCATTAAAATTACTCTAAACACACTCATTTTAGTTCTAAGAGTTCGAATTCACATGCGATAGTCATTTACAGTCAATAAGTTAAACATTAAAAAATTATAATTTCTGACCATCTGGAGAAAATTCGACAGGTCACGGGTCATCGTTCTTCATCAGAAAATTGATTTTTTGGACTGTTGAAAAATTGATTCAAAATGTCATTTGGATTGTGACTCATGTTGAATAACTACTTTTTAAAGCCTCAATGTGACCAAAATTGCCATTTTTACAAACTTTTTCTCCTTTTCAGAAGCTTCTATTTCGACCAATTTCAGGCATTAAAATGACTCTAAACACACTAATTGTAATTCTAAGAGTTCTAATTCACATGCAATAGTCATTTGCAGTCAAAAAATTAAACATTAAAAAATTACCATTTCTGACCATCTGGAGAAAATTCGACAGGTCACGGGTCATCGTTTTTCATCAGAAAATTGATTTTTTGGACTGTCGAAAAATTGATTCGAAATTTCATTTGGATTGTGCCTCATGTTGAATAAATACATTTTAAAGCCTCAATGTGACCAAAATTTCCATTTTTACAGACTTTTTCTCCTACTCAGAAGCTTCTATTTCGACCAATTTCAGGCATTAAAATGACTCTAAACACACTAATTTTAGTTCTAAGAGTTCTAAATCACATGCGATAGTCATTTACAGTCAATAGGTTAAACATTAAAAAATTACCATTTCTGACCATCTGGAGAAAATTCGACAGGTCACGGGTCATCGTTTTTAATCAGAAAATTGATTTTTTGTACTGTTGAAAAATTGATTCAAAATGTCATTTGGATTGTGCCTCATGTTGAATAACTACTTTTTAAAGCCTCAATGTGACCAAAATTGCCATTTTTACAAACTTTTTCTCCTTTTCAGAAGCTTCTATTTCGAACAATTTCAGGCATTAAAATGACTCTAAACACACTAATTGTAATTCTAAGAGTTCTAATTCACATGCAATAGTCATTTGCAGTCAAAAAATCAAACATTAAAAAATTACCATTTCTGACCATCTGGAGAAAATTCGACAGGTCACGGGTCATCGTTTTTCATCAGAAAATTGATTTTTTGGACTGTCGAAAAATTGATTCGAAATTTCATTTGGATTGTGCCTCATGTTGAATAAATACATTTTAAAGCCCCAATGTGACCAAAATTGCCATTTTTACAGACTTTTTCTCCTACTCAGAAGCTTCTATTTCGACCAATTTCAGGCATTAAAATGACTCTAAACACACTAATTTTAGTTCTAAGAGTTCTAATTCACATGCGATAGTCATTTACAGTCAATAGGTTAAACATTAAAAACTGACCATCTGGAGAAAATTCGACAGGTCACGGGTCATCGTTTTTCATCAGAAATTTGATTTTTTGGACTGTCGAAAAATTGATTCAAAATGTCATTTGGATTGTGCCTCATGTTGAATAACTACTTTTTAAAGCCTCAATGTGACCAAAATTGCCATTTTACCGACTTTTTCTCCTAATCAGAAGCTTCTATTTCGAACAATTTCAGGCATTAAAATGACTCTAAACACACTAATTTTAGTTCTAAGAGTTCTAATTCACATGCGATAGTCATTTACAGTCAAAAAATTAAACATTAAAATATTACCATTTCTGACCATCTGGAGAAAATTCTACAGGTCACGTCATCGTTTTTCATCAGAAAATTGATTTTTTGGACTGTCGAAAAATTGATTCAAAATTTCATTTGGATTGTGCCTCATGTTGAATAAATACATTTTAAAGCCTCAATGTGAGCAAAATTGCCATTTTTACAGACTTTTTCTCCTACTCAGAAGCTTCTATTTCGACCAATTTCAGGCATTAAAATGACTCTAAACACACTAATTTTAGTTCTAAGAGTTCTAATTCACATGTGATAGTCATTTACAGTCAATAAATTAAACATTAAAAAATTATCATTTCTGACCATCTGGAGAAAATTCGACAGGTCACGGGTCATCGTTTTTCATCAGAAAATTGATTTTTTTGGACTGTTGAAAAATTGATCCAAAATGTCATTTGGATTGTGCCTCATTTTGAATAACTACTTTTTAAAGCCTCAATGTGACCAAAATTGACATTTTTACAAACTTTTTCTCCTTTTCAGAAGCTTCTATTTCGACCAATTTCAGGCATTAAAATGACTCTAAACACACTAATTTTAATTCTAAGAGTTCTAATTCACATGCAATAGTCATTTGCAGTCAAAAAATTAAACATTAAAAAATTACCATTTCTTACCACCTGGAGAAAATTCGACAGGTCACGGGTCATCGTTTTTCATCAGAAAATTGATTTTTTGGACTGTCGAAAAATTGATTCGAAATTTCATTTGGATTGTGCCTCATGTTGAATAAATACATTTTAAAGCCTCAATGTGACCAAAATTGCCATTTTTGCAGACTTTTTCTCCTACTCAGAAGCTTCTATTTTGACCAATTTCAGGCATTAAAATGACTCTAAACACACTAATTTTAATTCTAAGAGTTCTAATTCACATGCAATAGTCATTTGCAGTCAAAAAACGTAAACATTAAAAAATTACCATTTCTGACCATCTGGAGAAAATTCGACAGGTCACGGGTCATCGTTTTTCATCAGAAATTTGATTTTTTGGACTGTCGAAAAATTGATTCAAAATGTCATTTGGATTGTGCCTCATGTTGAATAACTACTTTTTAAAGCCTCAATGTGACCAAAATTGGCATATTTACCGACTTTTTCTCCTACTCAGAAGCTTCTATTTCAAACAATTTCAGGCATTAAAATGACTCTAAACACACTAATTTTAGTTCCAAGAGTTCTAATTCACATGCGATAGTAATTTACAGTCAATAAATTAAACATTAAAAAATTATCATTTCTGACCATCTGGTGAAAATTCGACAGGTCACGGGTCATCGTTTTTCATCGGAAAATTGATTTTTTTGGACTGTCGAAAAATTGATCCAAAATGTCATTTGGATTGTCCCTCCTGTTGAATAACTTCTTTTTAAAGCCTCAATGTGACCAAAATTGTCATTTTTACAGACTTTTTCTCCTACTCAGAAGCTTCTATTTCGACCAATTTCAGGCATTAAAATGACTCTAAACACACTAATTTTAATTCTAAGAGTTCTAATTCACATGCAATAGTCATTTGCAGTCAAAAAACTTAAACATTAAAAAATTACCATTTCTGACCATCTGGAGAAAATTCGACAGGTCACGTCATCGTTTTTCATCAGAAAATTGATTTTTTGGACTGTCGAAAAATTGATTCAAAATTTCATTTGGATTGTGCCTCATGTTGAATAAATACACTTTAAAGCCTCAATGTGACCAAAATTGCCATTTTTACAGACTTTTTCTCCTACTCAGAAGCTTCTATTTCGACCAATTTCAGGCATTAAAATGACTCTAAACACACTAATTTTAGTTCCAAGAGTTCTAATTCACATGCGATAGTAATTTACAGTCAATAAATTAAACATTAAAAAATTATCATTTCTGACCATCTGGAGAAAATTCGACAGGTCACGGGTCATCGTTTTTCATCAGAAAATTGATTTTTTTGGACTGTCGAAAAATTGATCCAAAATGTCATTTGGATTGTCCCTCCTGTTGAATAAATACATTTTAAAGCCTCAATGTGACCAAAATTGCCATTTTTACAGACTTTTTCTCCTACTCAGAAGCTTCTATTTCGACCAATTTCAGGCATTAAAATGACTCTAAACACACTAATTTTAATTCTAAGAGTTCTAATTCACATGCAATAGTCATTTGCAGTCAAAAAACTTAAACATTAAAAAATTATCATTTCTGACCATCTGGAGAAAATTCGACAGGTCACGGGTCATCGTTTTTCATCAGAAAATTGATTTTTTGGACTGTCGAAAAATTGATTCAAAATTTCATTTGGATTGTGCCTCATGTTGAATAAATACATTTTAAAGCCTCAATGTGACCAAAATTGCCATTTTTACAGACTTTTTCTCCTACTCAGAAGCTTCTATTTTGACCAATTTCAGGCATTAAAATGATTCTAAACACACTAATTTTAGTTCTAAGAGTTCTAATTCACATGCGATAGTCATTTACAGTCAATAGGTTAAACATTAAAAAATTACCATTTCTGACCATCTGGAGAAAATTCGACAGGTCACGGGGTCATCGTTTTTCATCAGAAATTTGATTTTTTTGGACTGTCGAAAAATTGATCCAAAATGTCATTTGGATTGTCCCTCCTGTTGAATAACTACTTTTTAAAGTCTCAATGTGACCAAAATTGCCATTTTTACAGACTTTTTCTCCTACTCAAAAGCTTCTATTTCGACCAATTTCAGGCATTAAAATGACTCTAAACACACTAATTTTAGTTCTAAGAGTTCTAATTCACATGCGATAGTCATTTACAGTCAATAGGTTAAACATTAAAAAATTACCATTTCTGACCATCTGGAGAAAATTCGGCAGGTCACGGGTCATCGTTTTTCATCAGAAATTTGATTTTTTGGACTGTCGAAAAATTGATTCAAAATGTCATTTGGATTGTGCCTCATGTTGAATAACTACTTTTTAAAGCCTCAATGTGACCAAAATTGCCATTTTTACAGACTTTTTCTCCTACTCAGAAGCTTCTATTTCGACCAATTTCAGGCATTAAAATGACTCTAAACACACTAATTTTAGTTCTAAGAGTTCTAATTCACATGCGATAGTCATTTACAGTCAATAGGTTAAACATTAAAAAATTACCATTTCTGACCATCTGGAGAAAATTCGGCAGGTCACGGGTCATCGTTTTTCATCAGAAATTAGATTTTTTGGACTGTCGAAAAATTGATTCAAAATGTCATTTGGATTGTGCCTCATGTTGAATAACTACTTTTTAAAGCCTCAATGTGACCAAAATTGCCATTTTTACAGGCGTTTTCTCCTACTCAGAAGCTTCTATTTCGACCAATTTCAGGCATTAAAATGACTAAACACACTAATTTTAGTTCTAAGAGTTCTAATTCACATGCAATAGTGATTTGCAGTCAAAAAACTTAAACATTAAAAAATTACCATTTCTGACCATCTGGAGAAAATTCGACAGGTCACGGGTCATCGTTTTTCATCAGAAAATTGATTTTTTGGACTGTCGAAAAATTGATTCAAAATTTCATTTGGATTGTGCCTCATGTTGAATAAATGCATTTTAAAGCCTCAATGTGACCAAAATTGCCATTTTTACAGACTTTTTCTCCTACTCAGAAGCCTCTATTTCGAACCATTTCATGCATTAAAATGACTTTAAACACACTAATTTTAGTTCTAAGAGTTCTAATTCACATGCGATAGTCATTTACAGTCAAAAAATTAAACATTAAAAAATTACCATTTCTGACCATCTGGAGAAAATTCGACAGGTCACGTCATCGTTTTTCATCAGAAAATTGATCTTTTGGACTGTCGAAAAATTGATTCAAAATTTCATTTGGATTGTGCCTCATGTTGAATAAATACATTTTAAAGCCTCAATGTGACCAAAATTGCCATTTTTACAGACTTTTTCTCCTACTCAGAAGCTTCTATTTCGACCAATTTCAGGCATTAAAATGACTCTAAACACACTAATTTTAATTCTAAGAGTTCTAATTCACATACAATAGTCATTTGCAGTCAAAAAACTTAAACATTAAAAAATTACCATTTCTGACCATCTGGAGAAAATTCGACAGGTCACGGGTCATCGTTTTTCATCAGAAAATTGATTTTTTGGACTGTCGAAAAATTGATCCAAAATGTCATTTGGATTGTCCCTCCTGTTGAATAACTACTTTTTAAAGCCTCAATGTGACCAAAATTGCCATTTTTACAGACTTTTTCTCCTACTCAAAAGCTTCTATTTCGACCAATTTCAGGCATTAAAATGACTCTAAACACACTAATTTTAGTTCTAAGAGTTCTAATTCACATGCGATAGTCATTTACAGTCAATAGGTTAAACATTAAAAAATTACCATTTCTGACCATCTGGAGAAAATTCGGCAGGTCACGGGTCATCGTTTTTCATCAGAAATTTGATTTTTTGGACTGTCGAAAAATTGATTCAAAATGTCATTTGGATTGTGCCTCATGTTGAATAACTACTTTTTAAAGCCTCAATGTGACCAAAATTGCCATTTTTACAGACTTTTTCTCCTACTCAGAAGCTTCTATTTCGACCAATTTCAGGCATTAAAATGACTCTAAACACACTAATTTTAGTTCTAAGAGTTCTAATTCATATGCAATATTCATTTGCAGACAAAAAATTAAACATTGAAAAATTACCATTTCTGACCATCTGGAGAAAATTCGACAGGTCACGGGTCATCGTTTTTCATCAGAAATTTGATTTTTTGGACTGTCGAAAAATTGATTCAAAATGTCATTTGGATTGTGCCTCATGTTGAATAACTACTTTTTAAAGCCTCAATGTGACCAAAATTGCCATTTTTACAGACGTTTTCTCCTACTCAGAAGCTTCTATTTCGACCAATTTCAGGCATTAAAATGACTAAACACACTAATTTTAGTTCTAAGAGTTCTAATTCACATGCGATAGTCATTTACAGTCAATAAATTAAACATTAAAAAATTACCATTTCTGACCATCTGGAGAAAGCTCGTCAGGTCACGGGTCATCGTTTTTCATCAGAAAATTGATTTTTTGGACTGTCGAAAAATTGATTCAAAATGTCATTTGGATTGTGCCTCATGTTGAATAACTACTTTTTAAAGCCTCAATGTGACCAAAATTGCAATTTTTACAAACTTTTTCTCCTTTTCAGAAGCTTCTATTTCGACCAATTTCAGGCATTAAAATGACTCTAAACACACTAATTGTAATTCTAAGAGTTCTAATTCACATGCAATAGTCATTTGCAGTCAAAAAATTAAACATTAAAAAATTACCATTTCTGACCATCTGGAGAAAATTCGACAGGTCACGGGTCATCGTTTTTCATCAGAAAATTGATTTTTTGGACTGTCGAAAAATTGATTCAAAATTTCATTTGGATTGTGCCTCATGTTGAATAAATACTTTTTAAAGCCTCAATGTGACCAAAATTGCCATTTTTACAAACTTTTTCTCCTACTCAGAAGCTTCTATTTTGACCAATTTCAGGCATTAAAATGATTCTAAACACACTAATTTTAGTTCTAAGAGTTCTAATTCACATGCGATAGTCATTTACAGTCAATAAATTGAACATTAAAAAATTATCATTTCTGACCATCTGGAGAAAATTCGACAGGTCAGGGGTCATCGTTTTTCATCAGAAAATTGATTTTTTTGGACTGTTGAAAAATTGATCCAAAATGTCATTTGGATTGTGCCTCATGTTGAATAACTACTTTTTAAAGCCTCAATGTGACCAAAATTGGCATATTTACCGACTTTTTCTCCTACTCAGAAGCTTCTATTTCGAACAATTTCAGGCATTAAAATGACTCTAAACACACTAATATTAGTTCCAAGAGTTCTAATTCACATGCGATAGTAATTTACAGTCAATAAATTAAACATTAAAAAATTATCATTTCTGACCATCTGGTGAAAATTCGACAGGTCACGAGTCATCGTTTTTCATCGGAAAATTGATTTTTTTGGACTGTCGAAAAATTGATCCAAAATGTCATTTGGATTGTCCCTCCTGTTGAATAACTACTTTTTAAAGCCTCATTGTGACCAAAATTGTCATTTTTACAGACTTTTTCTCCTACTCAGAAGCTTCTATTTTGACCAATTTCAGGCATTAAAATGACTCTAAACACACTAAATTTAATTCTAAGAGTTCTAATTCACATGCAAAAGTCATTTGCAGTCAAAAAACATAAACATTAAAAAATTACCATTTCTGACCATCTGGAGAAAATTTGACAGGTCACGGGTCATCGTTTTTCATCAGAAAATTGATTTTTTGGACTGTCGAAAAATTGATTCAAAATTTCATTTGGATTGTGCCTCATGTTGAATAAATACATTTTAAAGCCTCAATGTGACCAAAATTGCCATTTTTACAGACTTTTTCTCCTACTCAGAAGCTTCTATTTCGAACCATTTCATGCATTAAAATAACTCTAAACACACTAATTTTAGTTCTAAGAGTTCTAATTCACATGCGATAGTAATTTACAGTCAATAAATTAAACATTAAAAAATTATCATTTCTGACCATCTGGTGAAAATTCGACAGGTCACGGGTCATCGTTTTTCATCAGAAAATTGATTTTTTTGGACTGTCGAAAAATTGATCCAAAATGTCATTTGGATTGTCCCTCCTGTTGAATAACTACTTTTTAAAGCCTCAATGTGACCAAAATTGCCATTTTTACAGACTTTTTCTCCTACTCAAAAGCTTCTATTTCGACCAATTTCAGGCATTAAAATGACTCTAAACACACTAATTTTAATTCTAAGAGTTCTAATTCACATGCAATAGTCATTTGCAGTCAAAAAACTTAAACATTAAAAAATTACCATTTCTGACCATCTGGAGAAAATTCGACAGGTCACGGGTCATCGTTTTTCATCAGAAAATTGATTTTTTGGACTATCGAAAAATTGATTTAAAATTTCATTTGGATTGTGCCTCATGTTGAATAAATACATTTTAAAGCCTCAATGTGACCAAAATTGCCATTTTTACAGACTTTTTCTCCTACTCAGAAGCTTCTATTTTGACCAATTTCAGGCATTAAAATGATTCTAAACACACTAATTTTAGTTCTAAGAGTTCTAATTCACATGCGATAGTCATTTACAGTCAATAGGTTAAACATTAAAAAATTACCATTTCTGACCATCTGGAGAAAATTCGACAGGTCACGGGGTCATCGTTTTTCATCAGAAATTTGATTTTTTTGGACTGTCGAAAAATTGATCCAAAATGTCATTTGGATTGTCCCTCCTGTTGAATAACTACTTTTTAAAGTCTCAATGTGACCAAAATTGCCATTTTTACAGACTTTTTCTCCTACTCAAAAGCTTCTATTTCGACCAATTTCAGGCATTAAAATGACTCTAAACACACTAATTTTAGTTCTAAGAGTTCTAATTCACATGCGATAGTCATTTACAGTCAATAGGTTAAACATTAAAAAATTACCATTTCTGACCATCTGGAGAAAATTCGGCAGGTCACGGGTCATCGTTTTTCATCAGAAATTTGATTTTTTGGACTGTCGAAAAATTGATTCAAAATGTCATTTGGATTGTGCCTCATGTTGAATAACTACTTTTTAAAGCCTCAATGTGACCAAAATTGCCATTTTTACAGACTTTTTCTCCTACTCAGAAGCTTCTATTTCGACCAATTTCAGGCATTAAAATGACTCTAAACACACTAATTTTAGTTCTAAGAGTTCTAATTCACATGCGATAGTCATTTACAGTCAATAGGTTAAACATTAAAAAATTACCATTTCTGACCATCTGGAGAAAATTCGGCAGGTCACGGGTCATCGTTTTTCATCAGAAATTAGATTTTTTGGACTGTCGAAAAATTGATTCAAAATGTCATTTGGATTGTGCCTCATGTTGAATAACTACTTTTTAAAGCCTCAATGTGACCAAAATTGCCATTTTTACAGGCGTTTTCTCCTACTCAGAAGCTTCTATTTCGACCAATTTCAGGCATTAAAATGACTAAACACACTAATTTTAGTTCTAAGAGTTCTAATTCACATGCAATAGTGATTTGCAGTCAAAAAACTTAAACATTAAAAAATTACCATTTCTGACCATCTGGAGAAAATTCGACAGGTCACGGGTCATCGTTTTTCATCAGAAAATTGATTTTTTGGACTGTCGAAAAATTGATTCAAAATTTCATTTGGATTGTGCCTCATGTTGAATAAATGCATTTTAAAGCCTCAATGTGACCAAAATTGCCATTTTTACAGACTTTTTCTCCTACTCAGAAGCCTCTATTTCGAACCATTTCATGCATTAAAATGACTTTAAACACACTAATTTTAGTTCTAAGAGTTCTAATTCACATGCGATAGTCATTTACAGTCAAAAAATTAAACATTAAAAAATTACCATTTCTGACCATCTGGAGAAAATTCGACAGGTCACGTCATCGTTTTTCATCAGAAAATTGATCTTTTGGACTGTCGAAAAATTGATTCAAAATTTCATTTGGATTGTGCCTCATGTTGAATAAATACATTTTAAAGCCTCAATGTGACCAAAATTGCCATTTTTACAGACTTTTTCTCCTACTCAGAAGCTTCTATTTCGACCAATTTCAGGCATTAAAATGACTCTAAACACACTAATTTTAATTCTAAGAGTTCTAATTCACATACAATAGTCATTTGCAGTCAAAAAACTTAAACATTAAAAAATTACCATTTCTGACCATCTGGAGAAAATTCGACAGGTCACGGGTCATCGTTTTTCATCAGAAAATTGATTTTTTGGACTGTCGAAAAATTGATCCAAAATGTCATTTGGATTGTCCCTCCTGTTGAATAACTACTTTTTAAAGCCTCAATGTGACCAAAATTGCCATTTTTACAGACTTTTTCTCCTACTCAAAAGCTTCTATTTCGACCAATTTCAGGCATTAAAATGACTCTAAACACACTAATTTTAGTTCTAAGAGTTCTAATTCACATGCGATAGTCATTTACAGTCAATAGGTTAAACATTAAAAAATTACCATTTCTGACCATCTGGAGAAAATTCGGCAGGTCACGGGTCATCGTTTTTCATCAGAAATTTGATTTTTTGGACTGTCGAAAAATTGATTCAAAATGTCATTTGGATTGTGCCTCATGTTGAATAACTACTTTTTAAAGCCTCAATGTGACCAAAATTGCCATTTTTACAGACTTTTTCTCCTACTCAGAAGCTTCTATTTCGACCAATTTCAGGCATTAAAATGACTCTAAACACACTAATTTTAGTTCTAAGAGTTCTAATTCATATGCAATATTCATTTGCAGACAAAAAATTAAACATTGAAAAATTACCATTTCTGACCATCTGGAGAAAATTCGACAGGTCACGGGTCATCGTTTTTCATCAGAAATTTGATTTTTTGGACTGTCGAAAAATTGATTCAAAATGTCATTTGGATTGTGCCTCATGTTGAATAACTACTTTTTAAAGCCTCAATGTGACCAAAATTGCCATTTTTACAGACGTTTTCTCCTACTCAGAAGCTTCTATTTCGACCAATTTCAGGCATTAAAATGACTAAACACACTAATTTTAGTTCTAAGAGTTCTAATTCACATGCGATAGTCATTTACAGTCAATAAATTAAACATTAAAAAATTACCATTTCTGACCATCTGGAGAAAGCTCGTCAGGTCACGGGTCATCGTTTTTCATCAGAAAATTGATTTTTTGGACTGTCGAAAAATTGATTCAAAATGTCATTTGGATTGTGCCTCATGTTGAATAACTACTTTTTAAAGCCTCAATGTGACCAAAATTGCAATTTTTACAAACTTTTTCTCCTTTTCAGAAGCTTCTATTTCGACCAATTTCAGGCATTAAAATGACTCTAAACACACTAATTGTAATTCTAAGAGTTCTAATTCACATGCAATAGTCATTTGCAGTCAAAAAATTAAACATTAAAAAATTACCATTTCTGACCATCTGGAGAAAATTCGACAGGTCACGGGTCATCGTTTTTCATCAGAAAATTGATTTTTTGGACTGTCGAAAAATTGATTCAAAATTTCATTTGGATTGTGCCTCATGTTGAATAAATACTTTTTAAAGCCTCAATGTGACCAAAATTGCCATTTTTACAAACTTTTTCTCCTACTCAGAAGCTTCTATTTTGACCAATTTCAGGCATTAAAATGATTCTAAACACACTAATTTTAGTTCTAAGAGTTCTAATTCACATGCGATAGTCATTTACAGTCAATAAATTGAACATTAAAAAATTATCATTTCTGACCATCTGGAGAAAATTCGACAGGTCAGGGGTCATCGTTTTTCATCAGAAAATTGATTTTTTTGGACTGTTGAAAAATTGATCCAAAATGTCATTTGGATTGTGCCTCATGTTGAATAACTACTTTTTAAAGCCTCAATGTGACCAAAATTGGCATATTTACCGACTTTTTCTCCTACTCAGAAGCTTCTATTTCGAACAATTTCAGGCATTAAAATGACTCTAAACACACTAATATTAGTTCCAAGAGTTCTAATTCACATGCGATAGTAATTTACAGTCAATAAATTAAACATTAAAAAATTATCATTTCTGACCATCTGGTGAAAATTCGACAGGTCACGAGTCATCGTTTTTCATCGGAAAATTGATTTTTTTGGACTGTCGAAAAATTGATCCAAAATGTCATTTGGATTGTCCCTCCTGTTGAATAACTACTTTTTAAAGCCTCATTGTGACCAAAATTGTCATTTTTACAGACTTTTTCTCCTACTCAGAAGCTTCTATTTTGACCAATTTCAGGCATTAAAATGACTCTAAACACACTAAATTTAATTCTAAGAGTTCTAATTCACATGCAAAAGTCATTTGCAGTCAAAAAACATAAACATTAAAAAATTACCATTTCTGACCATCTGGAGAAAATTTGACAGGTCACGGGTCATCGTTTTTCATCAGAAAATTGATTTTTTGGACTGTCGAAAAATTGATTCAAAATTTCATTTGGATTGTGCCTCATGTTGAATAAATACATTTTAAAGCCTCAATGTGACCAAAATTGCCATTTTTACAGACTTTTTCTCCTACTCAGAAGCTTCTATTTCGAACCATTTCATGCATTAAAATAACTCTAAACACACTAATTTTAGTTCTAAGAGTTCTAATTCACATGCGATAGTAATTTACAGTCAATAAATTAAACATTAAAAAATTATCATTTCTGACCATCTGGTGAAAATTCGACAGGTCACGGGTCATCGTTTTTCATCAGAAAATTGATTTTTTTGGACTGTCGAAAAATTGATCCAAAATGTCATTTGGATTGTCCCTCCTGTTGAATAACTACTTTTTAAAGCCTCAATGTGACCAAAATTGCCATTTTTACAGACTTTTTCTCCTACTCAAAAGCTTCTATTTCGACCAATTTCAGGCATTAAAATGACTCTAAACACACTAATTTTAATTCTAAGAGTTCTAATTCACATGCAATAGTGATTTGCAGTCACAAAACTTAAACATTAAAAAATTACCATTTCTGACCATCTGGAGAAAATTCGACAGGTCACGGGTCATCGTTTTTCATCAGAAAATTGATTTTTTGGACTGTCGAAAAATTGATTCAAAATTTCATTTGGATTGTGCCTCATGTTGAATAAATACATTTTAAAGCCTCAATGTGACCAAAATTGCCATTTTTACAGACTTTTTCTCCTACTCAGAAGCTTCTATTTCGAACCATTTCATGCATTAAAATGACTCTAAACACACTAATTTTAGTTCTAAGAGTTCTAATTCACATGCGATAGTCATTTACAGTCAAAAAATTAAACATTAAAAAAATTACCATTTCTGACCATCTGGAGAAAATTCGACAGGTCACGTCATCGTTTTTCATCAGAAAATTGATCTTTTGGACTGTCGAAAAATTGATTCAAAATTTCATTTGGATTGTGCCTCATGTTGAATAAATACATTTTAAAGCCTCAATGTGACCAAAATTGCCATTTTTACAGACTTTTTCTCCTACTCAGAAGCTTCTATTTCGACCAATTTCAGGCATTAAAATGACTCTAAACACACTAATTTTAGTTCTCAGAGTTCTAATTCACATGTGATAGTCATTTACAGTCAATAAATTAAACATTAAAAAATTATCATTTCTGACCATCTGGAGAAAATTCGACAGGTCACGGGTCATCGTTTTTCATCAGAAATTTGATTTTTTTGGACTGTCGAAAAATTGATCCAAAATGTCATTTGGATTGTCCCTCCTGTTGAATAACTACTTTTTAAAGCCTCAATGTGACCAAAATTGCCATTTTTACAGACTTTTTCTCCTACTCAAAAGCTTCTATTTCGACCAATTTCAGGCATTAAAATGACTCTAAACACACTAATTTTAATTCTAAGAGTTCTAATTCACATGCAATAGTCATTTGCAGTCAAAAAACTTAAACATTAAAAAATTACCATTTCAGACCATCTGGAGAAAATTCGACAGGTCACGGGTCATCGTTTTTCATCAGAAAATTAATTTTTTGGACTATCGAAAAATTGATTTAAAATTTCATTTGGATTGTGCCTCATGTTGAATAAATACATTTTAAAGCCTCAATGTGACCAAAATTGCCATTTTACAGACTTTTTCTCCTACTCAGAAGCTTCTATTTCGAACCATTTCATGCATTAAAATGACTCTAAACACACTAATTTTAGTTCTAAGAGTTCTAATTCACATGCGATAGTCATTTACAGTCAAAAAATTAAACATTAAAAAATTACCATTTCTGACCATCTGGAGAAAATTCGACAGGTCACGTCATCGTTTTTCATCAGAAAATTGATCTTTTGGACTGTCGAAAAATTGATTCAAAATTTCATTTGGATTGTGCCTCATGTTGAATAAATACATTTTAAAGCCTCAATGTGACCAAAATTGCCATTTTTACAGACTTTTTCTCCTACTCAGAAGCTTCTATTTCGACCAATTTCAGGCATTAAAATGACTCAAAACACACTAATTTTAGTTCTAAGAGTTCTAATTCACATGTGATAGTCATTTACAGTCAATAAATTAAATATTAAAAAATTATCATTTCTGACCATCTGGAGAAAATTCGACAGGTCACGGGTCATCGTTTTTCATCAGAAAATTGATTTTTTTGGACTGTTGAAAAATTGATCCAAAATGTCATTTGGATTGTGCCTCATGTTGAATAACTACTTTTTAAAGCCTCAATGTGACCAAAATTGCCATTTTTACAGACTTTTTCTCCTACTCAGAAGCTTCTATTTCGACCAATTTCAGGCATTAAAATGACTCTAAACACACTAATTTTAGTTCTAAGAGTTCTAATTCACATGTGATAGTCATTTACAGTCAATAAATTAAACATTAAAAAATTATCATTTCTGACCATCTGGAGAAAATTCGACAGGTCACGGGTCATCGTTTTTCATCAGAAAATTGATTTTTTTGGACTGTCGAAAAATTGATTCAAAATTTCATTTGGATTGTGCCTCATGTTGAATAAATACATTTTAAAGCCTCAATGTGAGCAAAATTGCCATTTTTACAGACTTTTTCTCCTACTCAGAAGCTTCTATTTTGACCAATTTCAGGCATTAAAATGATTCTAAACACACTAATTTTAGTTCTAAGAGTTCTAATTCACATGCGATAGTCATTTACAGTCAATAGGTTAAACATTAAAAAATTACCATTTCTGACCATCTGGAGAAAATTCGACAGGTCACGGGTCATCGTTTTTCATCAGAAACTTGATTTTTTGGACTGTCGAAAAATTGATTCAAAATGTCATTTGGATTGTGCCTCATGTTGAATAACTACTTTTTAAAGCCTCAATGTGACCAAAATTGCCATTTTTACAGACTTTTTCTCCTACTCAGAAGCTTCTATTTCGACTAATTTCAGGCATTAAAATGACTCTAAACACACTAATTTTAATTCTAAGAGTTCTAATTCACATGCAATAGTCATTTGCAGTCAAAAAATTAAACATTAAAAAATTACCATTTCTTACCATCTGGAGAAAATTCGACAGGCACGGGTCATCGTTTTTCATCAGAAAATTGATTTTTTGGACTGTCGAAAAATTGATTCGAAATTTCATTTGGATTGTGCCTCATGTTGAATAAATACATTTTAAAGCCTCAATGTGACCAAAATTGCCATTTTTACAGACTTTTTCTCCTACTCAGAAGCTTCTATTTTGACCAATTTCAGGCATTAAAATGATTCTAAACACACTAATTTTAGTTCTAAGAGTTCTAATTCACATGCGATAGTCATTTACAGTCAATAGGTTAAACATTAAAAAATTACCATTTCTGACCATCTGGAGAAAATTCGACAGGTCACGGGTCATCGTTTTTAATCAGAAAATTGATTTTTTTTACTGTTGAAAAATTGATTCAAAATGTCATTTGGATTGTGCCTCATGTTGAATAACTACTTTTTAAAGCCTCAATGTGACCAAAATTGCCATTTTTACAAACTTTTTCTCCTTTTCAGAAGCTTCTATTTCGACCAATTTCAGGCATTAAAATGACTCTAAACACACTAATTGTAATTCTGAGAGTTCTAATTCACATGCAATAGTCATTTGCAGTCAAAAAATTAAACATTAAAAAATTACCATTTCTGACCATCTGGAGAAAATTCGACAGGTCACGGGTCATCGTTTTTCATCAGAAAATTGATTTTTTGGACTGTCGAAAAATTGATTCGAAATTTCATTTGGATTGTGCCTCATGTTGAATAAATACATTTTAAAGCCTCAATGTGACCAAAATTGCCATTTTTACAGACTTTTTCTCCTACTCAGAAGCTTCTATTTCGACCAATTTCAGGCATTAAAATGACTCTAAACACACTAATTTTAGTTCTAAGAGTTCTAATTCACATGCGATAGTCATTTACAGTCAATAGGTTAAACATTAAAAAATTACCATTTCTGACCATCTGGAGAAAATTCGACAGGTCACGGGTCATCGTTTTTCATCAGAAAATTGATTTTTTGGACTGTCGAAAAATTGATTCGAAATTTCATTTGGATTGTGCCTCATGTTGAATAAATACATTTTAAAGCCTCAATGTGACCAAAATTGCCATTTTTACAGACTTTTTCTCCTACTCAGAAGCTTCTATTTCGACCAATTTCAGGCATTAAAATGACTCTAAACACACTAATTTTAGTTCTAAGAGTTCTAATTCACATGCGATAGTCATTTACAGTCAATAGGTTAAACATTAAAAAATTACCATTTCTGACCATCTGGAGAAAATTCGACAGGTCACGGGTCATCGTTTTTTATCAGAAAATTGATTTTTTGGACTGTTGAAAAATTGATTCAAAATTTCATTTGGATTGTGCCTCATGTTGAATAAATACTTTTTAAAGCCTCAATGTGACCAAAATTGCCATTTTTACAAACTTTTTCTCCTACTCAGAAGCTTCTATTTTGACCAATTTCAGGCATTAAAATGATTCTAAACACACTAATTTTAGTTCTCAGAGTTCTAATTCACATGTGATAGTCATTTACAGTCAATAAATTAAACATTAAAAAATTATCATTTCTGACCATCTGGAGAAAATTCGACAGGTCACGGGTCATCGTTTTTCATCAGAAATTTGATTTTTTTGGACTGTCGAAAAATTGATCCAAAATGTCATTTGGATTGTCCCTCCTGTTGAATAACTACTTTTTAAAGCCTCAATGTGACCAAAATTGCCATTTTTACAGACTTTTTCTCCTACTCAAAAGCTTCTATTTCGACCAATTTCAGGCATTAAAATGACTCTAAACACACTAATTTTAATTCTAAGAGTTCTAATTCACATGCAATAGTCATTTGCAGTCAAAAAACTTAAACATTAAAAAATTACCATTTCTGACCATATGGAGAAAATTCGACAGGTCACGGGTCATCGTTTTTCATCAGAAAATTGATTTTTTGGACTATCGAAAAATTGATTTAAAATTTCATTTGGATTGTGCCTCATGTTGAATAAATACATTTTAAAGCCTCAATGTGACCAAAATTGCCATTTTACAGACTTTTTCTCCTACTCAGAAGCTTCTATTTCGAACCATTTCATGCATTAAAATGACTCTAAACACACTAATTTTAGTTCTAAGAGTTCTAATTCACATGCGATAGTCATTTACAGTCAAAAAATTAAACATTAAAAAATTACCATTTCTGACCATCTGGAGAAAATTCGACAGGTCACGTCATCGTTTTTCATCAGAAAATTGATCTTTTGGACTGTCGAAAAATTGATTCAAAATTTCATTTGGATTGTGCCTCATGTTGAATAAATACATTTTAAAGCCTCAATGTGACCAAAATTGCCATTTTTACAGACTTTTTCTCCTACTCAGAAGCTTCTATTTCGACCAATTTCAGGCATTAAAATGACTCAAAACACACTAATTTTAGTTCTAAGAGTTCTAATTCACATGTGATAGTCATTTACAGTCAATAAATTAAATATTAAAAAATTATCATTTCTGACCATCTGGAGAAAATTCGACAGGTCACGGGTCATCGTTTTTCATCAGAAAATTGATTTTTTTGGACTGTTGAAAAATTGATCCAAAATGTCATTTGGATTGTGCCTCATGTTGAATAACTACTTTTTAAAGCCTCAATGTGACCAAAATTGCCATTTTTACAGACTTTTTCTCCTACTCAGAAGCTTCTATTTCGACCAATTTCAGGCATTAAAATGACTCTAAACACACTAATTTTAGTTCTAAGAGTTCTAATTCACATGTGATAGTCATTTACAGTCAATAAATTAAACATTAAAAAATTATCATTTCTGACCATCTGGAGAAAATTCGACAGGTCACGGGTCATCGTTTTTCATCAGAAAATTGATTTTTTTGGACTGTCGAAAAATTGATTCAAAATTTCATTTGGATTGTGCCTCATGTTGAATAAATACATTTTAAAGCCTCAATGTGAGCAAAATTGCCATTTTTACAGACTTTTTCTCCTACTCAGAAGCTTCTATTTTGACCAATTTCAGGCATTAAAATGATTCTAAACACACTAATTTTAGTTCTAAGAGTTCTAATTCACATGCGATAGTCATTTACAGTCAATAGGTTAAACATTAAAAAATTACCATTTCTGACCATCTGGAGAAAATTCGACAGGTCACGGGTCATCGTTTTTCATCAGAAACTTGATTTTTTGGACTGTCGAAAAATTGATTCAAAATGTCATTTGGATTGTGCCTCATGTTGAATAACTACTTTTTAAAGCCTCAATGTGACCAAAATTGGCATATTTACCGACTTTTTCTCCTACTCAGAAGCTTCTATTTCGAACAATTTCAGGCATTAAAATGACTCTAAACACACTAATTTTAGTTCCAAGAGTTCTAATTCACATGCGATAGTAATTTACAGTCAATAAATTAAACATTAAAAAATTATCATTTCTGACCATCTGGTGAAAATTCGACAGGTCACGGGTCATCGTTTTTCATCAGAAAATTGATTTTTTGGACTGTCGAAAAATTGATTCAAAATTTCATTTGGATTGTGCCTCATGTTGAATAAATACTTTTTAAAGCCTCAATGTGACATAAATTGCCATTTTTACAAACTTTTTCTCCTACTCAGAAGCTTCTATTATGACCAATTTCAGGCATTAAAATGATTCTAAACACACTAATTTTAGTTCTAAGAGTTCTAATTCACATGCGATAGTCATTTACAGTCAATAGGTTAAACATTAAAAATTTACCATTTCTGACCATCTGGAGAAAATTCGACAGGTCACGGGTCATCGTTTTTCATCAGAAATTTGATTTTTTGGACTGTCGAAAAATTGATTCAAAATGTCATTTGGATTGTGCCTCATGTTGAATAACTACTTTTTAAAGCCTCAATGTGACCAAAATTGCCATTTTTACAGACTTTTTCTCCTACTCAGAAGCTTCTATTTCGACTAATTTCAGGCATTAAAATGACTCTAAACACACTAATTTTAATTCTAAGAGTTCTAATTCACATGCAATAGTTATTTGCAGTCAAAAAATTAAACATTAAAAAATTACCATTTCTTACCATCTGGAGAAAATTCGACAGGCACGGGTCATCGTTTTTCATCAGAAAATTGATTTTTTGGACTGTCGAAAAATTGATTCGAAATTTCATTTGGATTGTGCCTCATGTTGAATAAATACATTTTAAAGCCTCAATGTGACCAAAATTGCCATTTTTACAGACTTTTTCTCCTACTCAGAAGCTTCTATTTTGACCAATTTCAGGCATTAAAATGATTCTAAACACACTAATTTTAGTTCTAAGAGTTCTAATTCACATGCGATAGTCATTTACAGTCAATAGGTTAAACATTAAAAAATTACCATTTCTGACCATCTGGAGAAAATTCGACAGGTCACGGGTCATCGTTTTTAATCAGAAAATTGATTTTTTTTACTGTTGAAAAATTGATTCAAAATGTCATTTGGATTGTGCCTCATGTTGAATAACTACTTTTTAAAGCCTCAATGTGACCAAAATTGCCATTTTTACAAACTTTTTCTCCTTTTCAGAAGCTTCTATTTCGACCAATTTCAGGCATTAAAATGACTCTAAACACACTAATTGTAATTCTAAGAGTTCTAATTCACATGCAATAGTCATTTGCAGTCAAAAAATTAAACATTAAAAAATTACCATTTCTGACCATCTGGAGAAAATTCGACAGGTCACGGGTCATCGTTTTTCATCAGAAAATTGATTTTTTGGACTGTCGAAAAATTGATTCGAAATTTCATTTGGATTGTGCCTCATGTTGAATAAATACATTTTAAAGCCTCAATGTGACCAAAATTGCCATTTTTACAGACTTTTTCTCCTACTCAGAAGCTTCTATTTCGACCAATTTCAGGCATTAAAATGACTCTAAACACACTAATTTTAGTTCTAAGAGTTCTAATTCACATGCGATAGTCATTTACAGTCAATAGGTTAAACATTAAAAAATTACCATTTCTGACCATCTGGAGAAAATTCGACAGGTCACGGGTCATCGTTTTTCATCAGAAAATTGATTTTTTGGACTGTCGAAAAATTGATTCGAAATTTCATTTGGATTGTGCCTCATGTTGAATAAATACATTTTAAAGCCTCAATGTGACCAAAATTGCCATTTTTACAGACTTTTTCTCCTACTCAGAAGCTTCTATTTCGACCAATTTCAGGCATTAAAATGACTCTAAACACACTAATTTTAGTTCTAAGAGTTCTAATTCACATGCGATAGTCATTTACAGTCAATAGGTTAAACATTAAAAAATTACCATTTCTGACCATCTGGAGAAAATTCGACAGGTCACGGGTCATCGTTTTTTATCAGAAAATTGATTTTTTGGACTGTTGAAAAATTGATTCAAAATTTCATTTGGATTGTGCCTCATGTTGAATAAATACTTTTTAAAGCCTCAATGTGACCAAAATTGCCATTTTTACAAACTTTTTCACCTACTCAGAAGCTTCTATTTTGACCAATTTCAGGCATTAAAATGATTCTAAACACACTAATTTTAGTTCTCAGAGTTCTAATTCACATGTGATAGTCATTTACAGTCAATAAATTAAACATTAAAAAATTATCATTTCTGACCATCTGGAGAAAATTCGACAGGTCACGGGTCATCGTTTTTCATCAGAAATTTGATTTTTTTGGACTGTCGAAAAATTGATCCAAAATGTCATTTGGATTGTCCCTCCTGTTGAATAACTACTTTTTAAAGCCTCAATGTGACCAAAATTGCCATTTTTACAGACTTTTTCTCCTACTCAAAAGCTTCTATTTCGACCAATTTCAGGCATTAAAATGACTCTAAACACACTAATTTTAATTCTAAGAGTTCTAATTCACATGCAATAGTCATTTGCAGTCAAAAAACTTAAACATTAAAAAATTACCATTTCTGACCATCTGGAGAAAATTCGACAGGTCACGGGTCATCGTTTTTCATCAGAAAATTGATTTTTTGGACTATCGAAAAATTGATTTAAAATTTCATTTGGATTGTGCCTCATGTTGAATAAATACATTTTAAAGCCTCAATGTGACCAAAATTGCCATTTTACAGACTTTTTCTCCTACTCAGAAGCTTCTATTTCGAACCATTTCATGCATTAAAATGACTCTAAACACACTAATTTTAGTTCTAAGAGTTCTAATTCACATGCGATAGTCATTTACAGTCAAAAAATTAAACATTAAAAAATTACCATTTCTGACCATCTGGAGAAAATTCGACAGGTCACGTCATCGTTTTTCATCAGAAAATTGATCTTTTGGACTGTCGAAAAATTGATTCAAAATTTTATTTGGATTGTGCCTCATGTTGAATAAATACATTTTAAAGCCTCAATGTGACCAAAATTGCCATTTTTACAGACTTTTTCTCCTACTCAGAAGCTTCTATTTCGACCAATTTCAGGCATTAAAATGACTCAAAACACACTAATTTTAGTTCTAAGAGTTCTAATTCACATGTGATAGTCATTTACAGTCAATAAATTAAATATTAAAAAATTATCATTTCTGACCATCTGGAGAAAATTCGACAGGTCACGGGTCATCGTTTTTCATCAGAAAATTGATTTTTTTGGACTGTTGAAAAATTGATCCAAAATGTCATTTGGATTGTGCCTCATGTTGAATAACTACTTTTTAAAGCCTCAATGTGACCAAAATTGCCATTTTTACAGACTTTTTCTCCTACTCAGAAGCTTCTATTTCGACCAATTTCAGGCATTAAAATGACTCTAAACACACTAATTTTAGTTCTAAGAGTTCTAATTCACATGTGATAGTCATTTACAGTCAATAAATTAAACATTAAAAAATTATCATTTCTGACCATCTGGAGAAAATTCGACAGGGGTCATCGTTTTTCATCAGAAAATTGATTTTTTTGGACTGTCGAAAAATTGATTCAAAATTTCATTTGGATTGTGCCTCATGTTGAATAAATACATTTTAAAGCCTCAATGTGAGCAAAATTGCCATTTTTACAGACTTTTTCTCCTACTCAGAAGCTTCTATTTTGACCAATTTCAGGCATTAAAATGATTCTAAACACACTAATTTTAGTTCTAAGAGTTCTAATTCACATGCGATAGTCATTTACAGTCAATAGGTTAAACATTAAAAAATTACCATTTCTGACCATCTGGAGAAAATTCGACAGGTCACGGGTCATCGTTTTTCATCAGAAACTTGATTTTTTGGACTGTCGAAAAATTGATTCAAAATGTCATTTGGATTGTGCCTCATGTTGAATAACTACTTTTTAAAGCCTCAATGTGACCAAAATTGGCATATTTACCGACTTTTTCTCCTACTCAGAAGCTTCTATTTCGAACAATTTCAGGCATTAAAATGACTCTAAACACACTAATTTTAATTCTAAGAGTTCTAATTCACATGCAATAGTTATTTGCAGTCAAAAAATTAAACATTAAAAAATTACCATTTCTTACCATCTGGAGAAAATTCGACAGGCACGGGTCATCGTTTTTCATCAGAAAATTGATTTTTTGGACTGTCGAAAAACTGATTCGAAATTTCATTTGGATTGTGCCTCATGTTGAATAAATACATTTTAAAGCCTCAATGTGACCAAAATTGCCATTTTTACAGACTTTTTCTCCTACTCAGAAGCTTCTATTTTGACCAATTTCAGGCATTAAAATGATTCTAAACACACTAATTTTAGTTCTAAGAGTTCTAATTCACATGCGATAGTCATTTACAGTCAATAGGTTAAACATTAAAAAATTACCATTTCTGACCATCTGGAGAAAATTCGACAGGTCACGGGTCATCGTTTTTAATCAGAAAATTGATTTTTTTTACTGTTGAAAAATTGATTCAAAATGTCATTTGGATTGTGCCTCATGTTGAATAACTACTTTTTAAAGCCTCAATGTGACCAAAATTGCCATTTTTACAAACTTTTTCTCCTTTTCAGAAGCTTCTATTTCGACCAATTTCAGGCATTAAAATGACTCTAAACACACTAATTGTAATTCTAAGAGTTCTAATTCACATGCAATAGTCATTTGCAGTCAAAAAATTAAACATTAAAAAATTACCATTTCTGACCATCTGGAGAAAATTCGACAGGTCACGGGTCATCGTTTTTCATCAGAAAATTGATTTTTTGGACTGTCGAAAAATTGATTCGAAATTTCATTTGGATTGTGCCTCATGTTGAATAAATACATTTTAAAGCCTCAATGTGACCAAAATTGCCATTTTTACAGACTTTTTCTCCTACTCAGAAGCTTCTATTTCGACCAATTTCAGGCATTAAAATGACTCTAAACACACTAATTTTAGTTCTAAGAGTTCTAATTCACATGCGATAGTCATTTACAGTCAATAGGTTAAACATTAAAAAATTACCATTTCTGACCATCTGGAGAAAATTCGACAGGTCACGGGTCATCGTTTTTCATCAGAAAATTGATTTTTTGGACTGTCGAAAAATTGATTCGAAATTTCATTTGGATTGTGCCTCATGTTGAATAAATACATTTTAAAGCCTCAATGTGACCAAAATTGCCATTTTTACAGACTTTTTCTCCTACTCAGAAGCTTCTATTTCGACCAATTTCAGGCATTAAAATGACTCTAAACACACTAATTTTAGTTCTAAGAGTTCTAATTCACATGCGATAGTCATTTACAGTCAATAGGTTAAACATTAAAAAATTACCATTTCTGACCATCTGGAGAAAATTCGACAGGTCACGGGTCATCGTTTTTCATCAGAAAATTGATTTTTTGGACTGTTGAAAAATTGATTCAAAATTTCATTTGGATTGTGCCTCATGTTGAATAAATACTTTTTAAAGCCTCAATGTGACCAAAATTGCCATTTTTACAAACTTTTTCTCCTACTCAGAAGCTTCTATTTTGACCAATTTCAGGCATTAAAATGATTCTAAACACACTAATTTTAGTTCTAAGAGTTCTAATTCACATGCGATAGTCATTTACAGTCAATAAATTGAACATTAAAAAATTATCATTTCTGACCATCTGGAGAAAATTCGACAGGTCACGGGTCATCGTTTTTCAACAGAAAATTGATTTTTTTGGACTGTTGAAAAATTGATCCAAAATGTCATTTGGATTGTGCCTCATGTTGAATAACTACTTTTTAAAGCCTCAATGTGACCAAAATTGGCATATTTACCGACTTTTTCTCCTACTCAGAAGCTTCTATTTCGAACAATTTCAGGCATTAAAATGACTCTAAACACACTAATATTAGTTCCAAGAGTTCTAATTCACATGCGATAGTAATTTACAGTCAATAAATTAAACATTAAAAAATTATCATTTCTGACCATCTGGTGAAAATTCGACAGGTCACGGGTCATCGTTTTTCATCAGAAATTTGATTTTTTTGGACTGTCGAAAAATTGATCCAAAATGTCATTTGGATTGTCCCTCCTGTTGAATAACTACTTTTTAAAGCCTCAATGTGACCTAAATTGCCATTTTTACAGACTTTTTCTCCTACTCAAAAGCTTCTATTTCGACCAATTTCAGGCATTAAAATGACTCTAAACACACTAATTTTAATTCTAAGAGTTCTAATTCACATGCAATAGTCATTTGCAGTCAAAAAACTTAAACATTAAAAAATTACCATTTCTGACCATCTGGAGAAAATTCGACAGGTCACGGGTCATCGTTTTTCATCAGAAAATTGATTTTTTGGACTATCGAAAAATTGATTTAAAATTTCATTTGGATTGTGCCTCATGTTGAATAACTACTTTTTAAAGCCTCAATGTGACCAAAATTGCCATTTTTACAGACTTTTTCTCCTACTCAGAAGCTTCTATTTCGACCAATTTCAGGCATTAAAATGACTCTAAACACACTAATTTTAGTTCTAAGAGTTCTAATTCACATGTGATAGTCATTTACAGTCAATAAATTAAACATTAAAAAATTATCATTTCTGACCATCTGGAGAAAATTCGACAGGTCACGGGTCATCGTTTTTCATCAGAAAATTGATTTTTTTGGACTGTCGAAAAATTGATTCAAAATTTCATTTGGATTGTGCCTCATGTTGAATAAATACATTTTAAAGCCTCAATGTGAGCAAAATTGCCATTTTTACAGACTTTTTCTCCTACTCAGAAGCTTCTATTTTGACCAATTTCAGGCATTAAAATGATTCTAAACACACTAATTTTAGTTCTAAGAGTTCTAATTCACATGCGATAGTCATTTACAGTCAATAGGTTAAACATTAAAAAATTACCATTTCTGACCATCTGGAGAAAATTCGACAGGTCACGGGTCATCGTTTTTCATCAGAAACTTGATTTTTTGGACTGTCGAAAAATTGATTCAAAATGTCATTTGGATTGTGCCTCATGTTGAATAACTACTTTTTAAAGCCTCAATGTGACCAAAATTGGCATATTTACCGACTTTTTCTCCTACTCAGAAGCTTCTATTTCGAACAATTTCAGGCATTAAAATGACTCTAAACACACTAATTTTAGTTCCAAGAGTTCTAATTCACATGCGATAGTAATTTACAGTCAATAAATTAAACATTAAAAAATTATCATTTCTGACCATCTGGTGAAAATTCGACAGGTCACGGGTCATCGTTTTTCATCAGAAAATTGATTTTTTGGACTGTCGAAAAATTGATTCAAAATTTCATTTGGATTGTGCCTCATGTTGAATAAATACTTTTTAAAGCCTCAATGTGACCAAAATTGCCATTTTTACAAACTTTTTCTCCTACTCAGAAGCTTCTATTATGACCAATTTCAGGCATTAAAATGATTCTAAACACACTAATTTTAGTTCTAAGAGTTCTAATTCACATGCGATAGTCATTTACAGTCAATAGGTTAAACATTAAAAATTTACCATTTCTGACCATCTGGAGAAAATTCGACAGGTCACGGGTCATCGTTTTTCATCAGAAATTTGATTTTTTGGACTGTCGAAAAATTGATTCAAAATGTCATTTGGATTGTGCCTCATGTTGAATAACTACTTTTTAAAGCCTCAATGTGACCAAAATTGCCATTTTTACAGACTTTTTCTCCTACTCAGAAGCTTCTATTTCGACTAATTTCAGGCATTAAAATGACTCTAAACACACTAATTTTAATTCTAAGAGTTCTAATTCACATGCAATAGTCATTTGCAGTCAAAAAATTAAACATTAAAAAATTACCATTTCTTACCATCTGGAGAAAATTCGACAGGCACAGGTCATCGTTTTTCATCAGAAAATTGATTTTTTGGACTGTCGAAAAATTGATTCGAAATTTCATTTGGATTGTGCCTCATGTTGAATAAATACATTTTAAAGCCTCAATGTGACCAAAATTGCCATTTTTACAGACTTTTTCTCCTACTCAGAAGCTTCAATTTTGACCAATTTCAGGCATTAAAATGATTCTAAACACACTAATTTTAGTTCTAAGAGTTCTAATTCACATGCGATAGTCATTTACAGTCAATAGGTTAAACATTAAAAAATTACCATTTCTGACCATCTGGAGAAAATTCGACAGGTCACGGGTCATCGTTTTTAATCAGAAAATTGATTTTTTTTTACTGTTGAAAAATTGATTCAAAATGTCATTTGGATTGTGCCTCATGTTGAATAACTACTTTTTAAAGCCTCAATGTGACCAAAATTGCCATTTTTACAAACTTTTTCTCCTTTTCAGAAGCTTCTATTTCGACCAATTTCAGGCATTAAAATGACTCTAAACACACTAATTGTAATTCTAAGAGTTCTAATTCACATGCAATAGTCATTTGCAGTCAAAAAATTAAACATTAAAAAATTACCATTTCTGACCATCTGGAGAAAATTCGACAGGTCACGGGTCATCGTTTTTCATCAGAAAATTTATTTTTTGGACTGTCGAAAAATTGATTCGAAATTTCATTTGGATTGTGCCTCATGTTGAATAAATACATTTTAAAGCCTCAATGTGACCAAAATTGCCATTTTTACAGACTTTTTCTCCTACTCAGAAGCTTCTATTTCGACCAATTTCAGGCATTAAAATGACTCTAAACACACTAATTTTAGTTCTAAGAGTTCTAATTCACATGCGATAGTCATTTACAGGCAATAGGTTAAACATTAAAAAACTTACCATTTCTGACCATCTGGAGAAAATTCGACAGGTCACGGGTCATCGTTTTTCATCAGAAAATTGATTTTTTGGACTGTCGAAAAATTGATTCGAAATTTCATTTGGATTGTGCCTCATGTTGAATAAATACATTTTAAAGCCTCAATGTGACCAAAATTGCCATTTTTACAGACTTTTTCTCCTACTCAGAAGCTTCTATTTCGACCAATTTCAGGCATTAAAATGACTCTAAACACACTAATTTTAGTTCTAAGAGTTCTAATTCACATGCGATAGTCATTTACAGTCAATAGGTTAAACATTAAAAAATTACCATTTCTGACCATCTGGAGAAAATTCGACAGGTCACGGGTCATCGTTTTTCATCAGAAAATTGATTTTTTGGACTGTTGAAAAATTGATTCAAAATTTCATTTGGATTGTGCCTCATGTTGAATAAATACTTTTTAAAGCCTCAATGTGACCAAAATTGCCATTTTTACAAACTTTTTCTCCTACTCAGAAGCTTCTATTTTGACCAATTTCAGGCATTAAAATGATTCTAAACACACTAATTTTAGTTCTAAGAGTTCTAATTCACATGCGATAGTCATTTACAGTCAATAAATTGAACATTAAAAAATTATCATTTCTGACCATCTGGAGAAAATTCGACAGGTCACGGGTCATCGTTTTTCATCAGAAAATTGATTTTTTTGGACTGTTGAAAAATTGATCCAAAATGTCATTTGGATTGTGCCTCATGTTGAATAACTACTTTTTAAAGCCTCAATGTGACCAAAATTGGCATATTTACCGACTTTTTCTCCTACTCAGAAGCTTCTATTTCGAACAATTTCAGGCATTAAAATGACTCTAAACACACTAATATTAGTTCCAAGAGTTCTAATTCACATGCGATAGTAATTTACAGTCAATAAATTAAACATTAAAAAATTATCATTTCTGACCATCTGGTGAAAATTCGACAGGTCACGGGTCATCGTTTTTCATCGGAAAATTGATTTTTTTGGACTGTCGAAAAATTGATCCAAAATGTCATTTGGATTGTCCCTCCTGTTGAATAACTACTTTTTAAAGCCTCAATGTGACCAAAATTGCCATTTTTACAGACTTTTTCTCCTACTCAAAAGCTTCTATTTCGACCAATTTCAGGCATTAAAATGACTCTAAACACACTAATTTTAATTCTAAGAGTTCTAATTCACATGCAATAGTGATTTGCAGTCAAAAAACTTAAACATTAAAAAATTACCATTTCTGACCATCTGGAGAAAATTCGACAGGTCACGGGTCATCGTTTTTCATCAGAAAATTGATTTTTTGGACTGTCGAAAAATTGATTCAAAATTTCATTTGGATTGTGCCTCATGTTGAATAAATACATTTTAAAGCCTCAATGTGACCAAAATTGCCATTTTTACAGACTTTTTCTCCTACTCAGAAGCTTCTATTTCGAACCATTTCATGCATTAAAATGACTCTAAACACACTAATTTTAGTTCTAAGAGTTCTAATTCACATGCGATAGTCATTTACAGTCAAAAAATTAAACATTAAAAAATTACCATTTCTGACCATCTGGAGAAAATTCGACAGGTCACGTCATCGTTTTTCATCAGAAAATTGATCTTTTGGACTGTCGAAAAATTGATTCAAAATTTCATTTGGATTGTGCCTCATGTTGAATAAATACATTTTAAAGCCTCAATGTGACCAAAATTGCCATTTTTACAGACTTTTTCTCCTACTCAGAAGCTTCTATTTCGACCAATTTCAGGCATTAAAATGACTCTAAACACACTAATTTTAGTTCTCAGAGTTCTAATTCACATGTGATAGTCATTTACAGTCAATAAATTAAACATTAAAAAATTATCATTTCTGACCATCTGGAGAAAATTCGACAGGTCACGGGTCATCGTTTTTCATCAGAAATTTGATTTTTTTGGACTTTCGAAAAATTGATCCAAAATGTCATTTGGATTGTCCCTCCTGTTGAATAACTACTTTTTAAAGCCTCAATGTGACCAAAATTGCCATTTTTACAGACTTTTTCTCCTACTCAAAAGCTTCTATTTCGACCAATTTCAGGCATTAAAATGACTCTAAACACACTAATTTTAATTCTAAGAGTTCTAATTCACATGCAATAGTCATTTGCAGTCAAAAAACTTAAACATTAAAAAATTACCATTTCTGCCCATCTGGAGAAAATTCGACAGGTCACGGGTCATCGTTTTTCATCAGAAAATTGATTTTTTGGACTATCGAAAAATTGATTCAAAATTTCATTTGGATTGTGCCTCATGTTGAATAAATACATTTTAAAGCCTCAATGTGACCAAAATTGCCATTTTTACAGACTTTTTCTCCTACTCAGAAGCTTCTATTTCGAACCATTTCATGCATTAAAATGACTCTAAACACACTAATTTTAGTTCTAAGAGTTCTAATTCACATGCGATAGTCATTTACAGTCAAAAAATTAAACATTAAAAAATTACCATTTCTGACCATCTGGAGAAAATTCGACAGGTCACGTCATCGTTTTTCATCAGAAAATTGATCTTTTGGACTGTCGAAAAATTTATTCAAAATGTCATTTGGATTGTGCCTCATGTTGAATAACTACTTTTTAAAGCCTCAATGTGACCAAAATTGGCATATTTACGACTTTTTCTCCTACTCAGAAGCTTCTATTTCGAACAATTTCAGGCATTAAAATGACTCTAAACACACTAATTTTAGTTCCAAGAGTTCTAATTCACATGCGATAGTAATTTACAGTCAATAAATTAAACATTAAAAAATTATCATTTCTGACCATCTGGTGAAAATTCGACAGGTCACGGGTCATCGTTTTTCATCAGAAAATTGATTTTTTTGGACTGTCGAAAAATTGATCCAAAATGTCATTTGGATTGTCCCTCCTGTTGAATAACTACTTTTTAAAGCCTCAATGTGACCAAAATTGCCATTTTTACAGACTTTTTCTCCTACTCAGAAGCTTCTATTTCGACCAATTTCAGGCATTAAAATGACTCTAAACACACTAATTTCAATTCTAAGAGTTCTAATTCACATGCAATAGTCATTTGCAGTCAAAAAACTTAAACATTAAAAAATTACCATTTCTGACCATCTGGAGAAAATTCGACAGGTCACGGGTCATCGTTTTTCATCAGAAAATTGATTTTTTGGACTGTCGAAAAATTGATTCAAAATTTCATTTGGATTGTGCCTCATGTTGAATAAATACTTTTTAAAGCCTCAATGTGACCAAAATTGCCATTTTTACAAACTTTTTCTCCTACTCAGAAGCTTCTATTTTGACCAATTTCAGGCATTAAAATGATTCTAAACACACTAATTTTAGTTCTAAGAGTTCTAATTCACATGCGATAGTCATTTACAGTCAATAGGTTAAACATTAAAAATTTACTATTTCTGACCATCTGGAGAAAATTCGACAGGTCACGGGTCATCGTTTTTCATCAGAAATTTGATTTTTTGGACTGTCGAAAAATTGATTTAAAATGTCATTTGGATTGTGCCTCATGTTGAATAACTACTTTTTAAAGCCTCAATGTGAACAAAATTGCCATTTTTACCGACTTTTTCTCCTAATCAGAAGCTTCTATTTCGAACAATTTCAGGCATTAAAATGACTCTAAACACACTAATTTTAGTTCTAAGAGTTCTAATTCACATGCGATAGTCATTTACAGTCAAAAAATTAAACATTAAAATATTACCATTTCTGACCATCTGGAGAAAAT
The DNA here is from genome assembly GCF_964204655.1 of Triturus cristatus. Classification (NCBI taxonomy): domain Eukaryota; kingdom Metazoa; phylum Chordata; class Amphibia; order Caudata; family Salamandridae; genus Triturus; species Triturus cristatus. The sequence continues at coordinate 256,248 of NW_028188427.1, forward strand.
TCTACAGGTCACGTCATCGTTTTTCATCAGAAAATTGATTTTTTGGACTGTCGAAAAATTGATTCAAAATTTCATTTGGATTGTGCCTCATGTTGAATAAATACATTTTAAAGCCTCAATGTGAGCAAAATTGCCATTTTTACAGACTTTTTCTCCTACTCAGAAGCTTCTATTTCGACCAATTTCAGGCAATAAAATGACTCTAAACACAATAATTTTAGTTCTAAGAGTTCTAATTCACATGTGATAGTCATTTACAGTCAATAAATTAAACATTAAAAAATTATCATTTCTGACCATCTGGAGAAAATTCGACAGGTCACGGGTCATCGTTTTTCATCAGAAAATTGATTTTTTTGGACTGTTGAAAAATTGATCCAAAATGTCATTTGGATTGTGCCTCATGTTGAATAACTACTTTTTAAAGCCTCAATGTGACCAAAATTGGCATATTTACCGACTTTTTCTCCTACTCAGAAGCTTCTATTTCGAACAATTTCAGGCATTAAAATGACTCTAAACACACTAATTTTAGTTCCAAGAGTTCTAATTCACATGTGATAGTCATTTACAGTCAATAAGTTAAACATTAAAAAATTACCATTTCTGACCATCTGGAGAAAATTCGACAGGTCACGGGTCATCGTTTTTCATCAGAAAATTGATTTTTTGGACTGTCGAAAAATTGATTCAAAATTTCATTTGGATTGTGCCTCATGTTGAATAAATACATTTTAAAGCCTCAATGTGACCAAAATTGCCATTTTTACAGACTTTTTCTCCTTTTCAGAAGCTTCTATTTCGACCAATTTCAGGCATTAAAATGACTCTAAACACACTAATTTTAATTCTAAGAGTTCTAATTCACATGCAATAGTCATTTGCAGTAAAAAAATTCACTATTAAAAAATTACCATTTCTGACCATCTGGAGAAAATTCGACAGGTCATGGGTCATCGTTTTTCATCAGAAAATTGATTTTTTGGACTGTCGAAAAATTGATTCAAAATTTCATTTGGATTGTGCCTCATGTTGAATAAATACATTTTAAAGCCTCAATGTGACCAAAATTGCAATTTTACAGACTTTTTCTCCTTCTCAGAAGCTTCTATTTCGACCAATTTCAGGCATTAAAATGATTCTAAACACACTAATTTTAGTTCTAAGAGTTCTAATTCACATGCAATAGTCATTTACAGTCAATAAGTTAAACATTAAAAAATTATAATTTCTGACCATCTGGAGAAAATTCGACAGGTCACGGGTCATCGTTTTTCATCAGAAAATTGATTTTTTGGACTGTCGAAAAATTGATTCAAAATGTCATTTGGATTGTGCCTCATGTTGAATAACTACTTTTTAAAGCCTCAATGTGACCAAAATTGCCATTTTTACAAACTTTTTCTCCTTTTCAGAAGCTTCTATTTCGACCAATTTCAGGCATTAAAATGACTCTAAACACACTAATTTTAATTCTAAGAGTTCTAATTCACATGCAATAGTCATTTGCAGTCAAAAAATTAAACATTAAAAAATTACCATTTCTGACCATCTGGAGAAAATTCGACAGGTCACGGGTCATCGTTTTTCATCAGAAAATTGATTTTTTGGACTGTCGAAAAATTGATTCGAAATTTCATTTGGATTGTGCCTCATGTTGAGTAAATACATTTTAAAGCCTCAATGTGACCAAAATTGCCATTTTTACAGACTTTTTCTCCTACTCAGAAGCTTCTATTTCGACCAATTTCAGGCATTAAAATGACTCTAAACACACTAATTTTAGTTCTAAGAGTTCTAATTCACATGCAATAGTCATTTACAGTCAATAAGTTAAACATTAAAAAATTACCATTTCTGACCATCTGGAGAAAATTCGACAGGTCACGGGTCATCGTTTTTCATCCTAAAATTGATTTTTTGGACTGTCGAAAAATTGATTCAAAATTTCATTTGGATTTTGCCTCATGTTAAATAACTACATTTTAAAGCCTCAATGTGACCAAAATTGCCATTTTTGCAGACTTTTTCTCCTACTCAGAAGCTTCTATTTCGACCAATTTCAGGCATTAAAATGACTCTAAACACACTAATTTTAGTTCTAAGAGTTCTAATTCACATGCAATAGTCATTTATAGTCAATAAATTAAACATTAAAAAATTATAATTTCTGAACATCTGGAGAAAATTCGACAGGTCACGGGTCATCGTTTTTCATCCAAAAATTGATTTTTTGGACTGTCGAAAAATTGATTCAAAATTTCATTTGGATTGTGCCTCATGTTGAATAACTACTTTTTAAAGCCTCAATGTGAACAAAATTGCCATTTTTACCGACTTTTTCTCCTAATCAGAAGCTTCTATTTCGAACAATTTCAGGCATTAAAATGACTCTAAACACACTAATTTTAGTTCTAAGAGTTCTAATTCACATGCGATAGTCATTTACAGTCAAAAAATTAAACATTAAAATATTACCATTTCTGACCATCTGGAGAAAATTCTACAGGTCACGTCATCGTTTTTCATCAGAAAATTGATTTTTTGGACTGTCGAAAAATTGATTCAAAATTTCATTTGGATTGTGCCTCATGTTGAATAAATACATTTTAAAGCCTCAATGTGAGCAAAATTGCCATTTTTACAGACTTTTTCTCCTACTCAGAAGCTTCTATTTCGACCAATTTCAGGCATTAAAATGACTCTAAACACAATAATTTTAGTTCTAAGAGTTCTAATTCACATGTGATAGTCATTTACAGTCAATAAATTAAACATTAAAAAATTATCATTTCTGACCATCTGGAGAAAATGCGACAGGTCACGGGTCATCGTTTTTCATCAGAAAATTGATTTTTTTGGACTGTTGAAAAATTGATCCAAAATGTCATTTGGATTGTGCCTCATGTTGAATAACTACTTTTTAAAGCCTCAATGTGACCAAAATTGACATTTTTACAAACTTTTTCTCCTTTTCAGAAGCTTCTATTTCGACCAATTTCAGGCATTAAAATGACTCTAAACACACTAATTTTAATTCTAAGAGTTCTAATTCACATGCAATAGTCATTTGCAGTCAAAAAATTAAACATTAAAAAATTACCATTTCTTACCATCTGGAGAAAATTCGACAGGTCACGGGTCATCGTTTTTCATCAGAAAATTGATTTTTTGGACTGTCGAAAAATTGATTCAAAATTTCATTTGGATTGTGCCTCATGTTGAATAAATACATTTTAAAGCCTCAATGTGACCAAAATTGCCATTTTTACAGACTTTTTCTCCTACTCAGAAGCTTCTATTTTGACCAATTTCAGGCATTAAAATGATTCTAAACACACTAATTTTAGTTCTAAGAGTTCTAATTCACATGCGATAGTCATTTACAGTCAATAGGTTAAACATTAAAAATTTACCATTTCTGACCATCTGGAGAAAATTCGACAGGTCACGGTTCATCGTTTTTCATCAGAAAATAGATTTTTTGGACTGTCGAAAAATTGATTCAAAATTTCATTTGGATTGTGCCTCATGTTGAATAAATATATTTTAAAGCCTCAATGTGAGCAAAATTGCCATTTTTACAGACTTTTTCTCCTACTCAGAAGCTTCTATTTCGACCAATTTCAGGCATTAAAATGACTCTAAACACAATAATTTTAGTTCTAAGAGTTCTAATTCACATGTGATAGTCATTTACAGTCAATAACTTAAACATTAAAAAATTATCATTTCTGACCATCTGGAGAAAATTCGACAGGTCACGGGTCATCGTTTTTCATCAGAAAATTGATTTTTTTGGACTGTTGAAAAATTGATCCAAAATGTCATTTGGATTGTGCCTCATGTTGAATAACTACTTTTTAAAGCCTCAATGTGACCAAAATTGACATTTTTACAAACTTTTTCTCCTTTTCAGAAGCTTCTATTTCGACCAATTTCAGGCATTAAAATGACTCTAAACACACTAATTTTAATTCTAAGAGTTCTAATTCACATGCAATAGTCATTTGCAGTCAAAAAATTAAACATTAAAAAATTACCATTTCTTACCATCTGGAGAAAATTCGACAGGTCACGGGTCATCGTTTTTCATCAGAAAATTGATTTTTTGGACTGTCGAAAAATTGATTCAAAATTTCATTTGGATTGTGCCTCATGTTGAATAAATACATTTTAAAGCCTCAATGTGACCAAAATTGCCATTTTTACAGACTTTTTCTCCTTTTCAGAAGCTTCTATTTCGACCAATTTCAGGCATTAAAATGACTCTAAACACACTAATTTTAATTCTAAGAGTTCTAATTCACATGCAATAGTCATTTGCAGTAAAAAAATTCACTATTAAAAAATTACCATTTCTGACCATCTGGAGAAAATTCGACAGGTCATGGGTCATCGTTTTTCATCAGAAAATTGATTTTTTGGACTGTCGAAAAATTGATTCAAAATTTCATTTGGATTGTGCCTCATGTTGAATAAATACATTTTAAAGCCTCAATGTGACCAAAATTGCAATTTTACAGACTTTTTCTCCTTCTCAGAAGCTTCTATTTCGACCAATTTCAGGCATTAAAATGATTCTAAACACACTAATTTTAGTTCTAAGAGTTCTAATTCACATGCAATAGTCATTTACAGTCAATAAGTTAAACATTAAAAAATTATAATTTCTGACCATCTGGAGAAAATTCGACAGGTCACGGGTCATCGTTTTTCATCAGAAAATTGATTTTTTGGACTGTCGAAAAATTGATTCAAAATGTCATTTGGATTGTGCCTCATGTTGAATAACTACTTTTTAAAGCCTCAATGTGACCAAAATTGCCATTTTTACAAACTTTTTCTCCTTTTCAGAAGCTTCTATTTCGACCAATTTCAGGCATTAAAATGACTCTAAACACACTAATTTTAATTCTAAGAGTTCTAATTCACATGCAATAGTCATTTGCAGTCAAAAAATTAAACATTAAAAAATTACCATTTCTGACCATCTGGAGAAAATTCGACAGGTCACGGGTCATCGTTTTTCATCAGAAAATTGATTTTTTGGACTGTCGAAAAATTGATTCGAAATTTCATTTGGATTGTGCCTCATGTTGAGTAAATACATTTTAAAGCCTCAATGTGACCAAAATTGCCATTTTTACAGACTTTTTCTCCTACTCAGAAGCTTCTATTTCGACCAATTTCAGGCATTAAAATGACTCTAAACACACTAATTTTAGTTCTAAGAGTTCTAATTCACATGCAATAGTCATTTACAGTCAATAAGTTAAACATTAAAAAATTACCATTTCTGACCATCTGGAGAAAATTCGACAGGTCACGGGTCATCGTTTTTCATCCTAAAATTGATTTTTTCGACTGTCGAAAAATTGATTCAAAATTTCATTTGGATTGTGCCTCATGTTAAATAACTACATTTTAAAGCCTCAATGTGACCAAAATTGCCATTTTTGCAGACTTTTTCTCCTACTCAGAAGCTTCTATTTCGACCAATTTCAGGCATTAAAATTACTCTAAACACACTAATTTTAGTTCTAAGAGTTCTAATTCACATGCAATAGTCATTTATAGTCAATAAATTAAACATTAAAAAATTATAATTTCTGACCATCTGGAGAAAATTCGACACGTCACGGGTCATCGTTTTTCATCAGAAAATTGATTTTTTGGACTGTCGAAAAATTGATTCAAAATTTCATTTGGATTGTGCCTCATGTTGAATAACTACTTTTTAAAGCCTCAATGTGAACAAAATTGCCATTTTTACCGACTTTTTCTCCTAATCAGAAGCTTCTATTTCGAACAATTTCAGGCATTAAAATGACTCTAAACACACTAATTTTAGTTCTAAGAGTTCTAATTCACATGCGATAGTCATTTACAGTCAAAAAATTAAACATTAAAATATTACAATTTCTGACCATCTGGAGAAAATTCTACAGGTCACGTCATCGTTTTTCATCAGAAAATTGATTTTTTGGACTGTCGAAAAATTGATTCAAAATTTCATTTGGATTGTGCCTCATGTTGAATAAATACATTTTAAAGCCTCAATGTGAGCAAAATTGCCATTTTTACAGACTTTTTCTCCTACTCAGAAGCTTCTATTTCGACCAATTTCAGGCATTAAAATGACTCTAAACACAATAATTTTAGTTCTAAGAGTTCTAATTCACATGTGATAGTCATTTACAGTCAATAAATTAAACATTAAAAAATTATCATTTCTGACCATCTGGAGAAAATTCGACAGGTCACGGGTCATCGTTTTTCATCAGAAAATTGATTTTTTTGGACTGTTGAAAAATTGATCCAAAATGTCATTTGGATTGTGCCTCATGTTGAATAACTACTTTTTAAAGCCTCAATGTGACCAAAATTGACATTTTTACAAACTTTTTCTCCTTTTCAGAAGCTTCTATTTCGACCAATTTCAGGCATTAAAATGACTCTAAACACACTAATTTTAATTCTAAGAGTTCTAATTCACATGCAATAGTCATTTGCAGTCAAAAAATTAAACATTAAAAAATTACCATTTCTTACCATCTGGAGAAAATTCGACAGGTCACGGGTCATCGTTTTTCATCAGAAAATTGATTTTTTGGACTGTCGAAAAATTGATTCAAAATTTCATTTGGATTGTGCCTCATGTTGAATAAATACATTTTAAAGCCTCAATGTGACCAAAATTGCCATTTTTACAGACTTTTTCTCCTTTTCAGAAGCTTCTATTTCGACCAATTTCAGGCATTAAAATGACTCTAAACACACTAATTTTAATTCTAAGAGTTCTAATTCACATGCAATAGTCATTTGCAGTAAAAAAATTCACTATTAAAAAATTACCATTTCTGACCATCTGGAGAAAATTCGACAGGTCATGGGTCATCGTTTTTCATCAGAAAATTGATTTTTTGGACTGTCGAAAAATTGATTCAAAATTTCATTTGGATTGTGCCTCATGTTGAATAAATACATTTTAAAGCCTCAATGTGACCAAAATTGCAATTTTACAGACTTTTTCTCCTTCTCAGAAGCTTCTATTTCGACCAATTTCAGGCATTAAAATGACTCTAAACACACTAATTTTAATTCTAAGAGTTCTAACTCACATGCAATAGTCATTTGCAGTCAAAAAATTAAACATTAAAAAATTACCATTTCTGACCATCTGGAGAAAATTCGACAGGTCACGGGTCATCGTTTTTCATCAGAAAATTGATTTTTTGGACTGTCGAAAAATTGATTCGAAATTTCATTTGGATTGTGCCTCATGTTGAGTAAATACATTTTAAAGCCTCAATGTGACCAAAATTGCCATTTTTACAGACTTTTTCTCCTACTCAGAAGCTTCTATTTCGACCAATTTCAGGCATTAAAATGACTCTAAACACACTAATTTTAGTTCTAAGAGTTCTAATTCACATGCAATAGTCATGTACAGTCAATAAGTTAAACATTAAAAAATTACCATTTCTGACCATCTGGAGAAAATTCGACAGGTCACGGGTCATCGTTTTTCATCCTAAAATTGATTTTTTGGACTGTCGAAAAATTGATTCAAAATTTCATTTGGATTGTGCCTCATGTTAAATAACTACATTTTAAAGCCTCAATGTGACCAAAATTGCCATTTTTGCAGACTTTTTCTCCTACTCAGAAGCTTCTATTTCGACCAATTTCAGGCATTAAAATGACTCTAAACACACTAATTTTAGTTCTAAGAGTTCTAATTCACATGCAATAGTCATTTATAGTCAATAAATTAAACATTAAAAAATTATAATTTCTGACCATCTGGAGAAAATTCGACACGTCACGGGTCATCGTTTTTCATCAGAAAATTGATTTTTTGGACTGTCGAAAAATTGATTCAAAATTTCATTTGGATTGTGCCTCATGTTGAATAACTACTTTTTAAAGCCTCAATGTGAACAAAATTGCCATTTTTACCGACTTTTTCTCCTAATCAGAAGCTTCTATTTCGAACAATTTCAGGCATTAAAATGACTCTAAACACACTAATTTTAGTTCTAAGAGTTCTAATTCACATGCGATAGTCATTTACAGTCAAAAAATTAAACATTAAAATATTACCATTTCTGACCATCTGGAGAAAATTCTACAGGTCACGTCATCGTTTTTCATCAGAAAATTGATTTTTTGGACTGTCGAAAAATTGATTCAAAATTTCATTTGGATTGTGCCTCATGTTGAATAAATACATTTTAAAGCCTCAATGTGAGCAAAATTGCCATTTTTACAGACTTTTTCTCCTACTCAGAAGCTTCTATTTCGACCAATTTCAGGCATTAAAATGACTCTAAACACAATAATTTTAGTTCTAAGAGTTCTAATTCACATGTGATAGTCATTTACAGTCAATAAATTAAACATTAAAAAATTATCATTTCTGACCATCTGGAGAAAATTCGACAGGTCACGGGTCATCGTTTTTCATCAGAAAATTGATTTTTTTGGACTGTTGAAAAATTGATCCAAAATGTCATTTGGATTGTGCCTCATGTTGAATAAATACATTTTAAAGCCTCAATGTGACCAAAATTGCCATTTTTACAGACTTTTTCTCCTACTCAGAAGCTTCTATTTTGACCAATTTCAGGCATTAAAATGATTCTAAACACACTAATTTTAGTTCTAAGAGTTCTAATTCACATGCGATAGTCATTTACAGTCAATAGGTTAAACATTAAAAAATTACCATTTCTGACCATCTGGAGAAAATTCGACAGGTCACGGGTCATCGTTTTTCATCAGAAATTTGATTTTTTGGACTGTCGAAAAATTGATTCAAAATGTCATTTGGATTGTGCCTCATGTTGAATAACTACTTTTTAAAGCCTCAATGTGACCAAAATTGGCATATTTACCGACTTTTTCTCCTACTCAGAAGCTTCTATTTCGAACAATTTCAGGCATTAAAATGACTCTAAACACACTAATTTTAGTTCCAAGAGTTCTAATTCACATGTGATAGTCATTTACAGTCAATAAGTTAAACATTAAAAAATTACCATTTCTGACCATCTGGAGAAAATTCGACAGGTCACGGGTCATCGTTTTTCATCAGAAAATTGATTTTTTGGACTGTCGAAAAATTGATTCAAAATTTCATTTGGATTGTGCCTCATGTTGAATAAATACATTTTAAAGCCTCAATGTGACCAAAATTGCCATTTTTACAGACTTTTTCTCCTTTTCAGAAGCTTCTATTTCGACCAATTTCAGGCATTAAAATGACTCTAAACACACTAATTTTAATTCTAAGAGTTCTAATTCACATGCAATAGTCATTTGCAGTAAAAAAATTCACTATTAAAAAATTACCATTTCTGACCATCTGGAGAAAATTCGACAGGTCATGGGTCATCGTTTTTCATCAGAAAATTGATTTTTTGGACTGTCGAAAAATTGATTCAAAATTTCATTTGGATTGTGCCTCATGTTGAATAAATACATTTTAAAGCCTCAATGTGACCAAAATTGCAATTTTACAGACTTTTTCTCCTTCTCAGAAGCTTCTATTTCGACCAATTTCAGGCATTAAAATGATTCTAAACACACTAATTTTAGTTCTAAGAGTTCTAATTCACATGCAATAGTCATTTACAGTCAATAAGTTAAACATTAAAAAATTATAATTTCTGACCATCTGGAGAAAATTCGACAGGTCACGGGTCATCGTTTTTCATCAGAAAATTGATTTTTTGGACTGTCGAAAAATTGATTCAAAATGTCATTTGGATTGTGCCTCATGTTGAATAACTACTTTTTAAAGCCTCAATGTGACCAAAATTGCCATTTTTACAAACTTTTTCTCCTTTTCAGAAGCTTCTATTTCGACCAATTTCAGGCATTAAAATGACTCTAAACACACTAATTTTAATTCTAAGAGTTCTAATTCACATGCAATAGTCATTTGCAGTCAAAAAATTAAACATTAAAAAATTACCATTTCTGACCATCTGGAGAAAATTCGACAGGTCACGGGTCATCGTTTTTCATCAGAAAATTGATTTTTTGGACTGTCGAAAAATTGATTCGAAATTTCATTTGGATTGTGCCTCATGTTGAGTAAATACATTTTAAAGCCTCAATGTGACCAAAATTGCCATTTTTACAGACTTTTTCTCCTACTCAGAAGCTTCTATTTCGACCAATTTCAGGCATTAAAATGACTCTAAACACACTAATTTTAGTTCTAAGAGTTCTAATTCACATGCAATAGTCATTTACAGTCAATAAGTTAAACATTAAAAAATTACCATTTCTGACCATCTGGAGAAAATTCGACAGGTCACGGGTCATCGTTTTTCATCCTAAAATTGATTTTTTGGACTGTCGAAAAATTGATTCAAAATTTCATTTGGATTGTGCCTCATGTTAAATAACTACATTTTAAAGCCTCAATGTGACCAAAATTGCCATTTTTGCAGACTTTTTCTCCTACTCAGAAGTTTCTATTTCGACCAATTTCAGGCATTAAAATTACTCTAAACACACTAATTTTAGTTCTAAGAGTTCTAATTCACATGCAATAGTCATTTATAGTCAATAAATTAAACATTAAAAAATTATAATTTCTGACCATCTGGAGAAAATTCGACACGTCACGGGTCATCGTTTTTCATCAGAAAATTGATTTTTTGGACTGTCGAAAAATTGATTCAAAATTTCATTTGGATTGTGCCTCATGTTGAATAACTACTTTTTAAAGCCTCAATGTGAACAAAATTGCCATTTTTACCGACTTTTTCTCCTAATCAGAAGCTTCTATTTCGAACAATTTCAGGCATTAAAATGACTCTAAACACACTAATTTTAGTTCTAAGAGTTCTAATTCACATGCGATAGTCATTTACAGTCAAAAAATTAAACATTAAAATATTACCATTTCTGACCATCTGGAGAAAATTCTACAGGTCACGTCATCGTTTTTCATCAGAAAATTGATTTTTTGGACTGTCGAAAAATTGATTCAAAATTTCATTTGGATTGTGCCTCATGTTGAATAAATACATTTTAAAGCCTCAATGTGAGCAAAATTGCCATTTTTACAGACTTTTTCTCCTACTCAGAAGCTTCTATTTCGACCAATTTCAGGCATTAAAATGACTCTAAACACAATAATTTTAGTTCTAAGAGTTCTAATTCACATGTGATAGTCATTTACAGTCAATAAATTAAACATTAAAAAATTATCATTTCTGACCATCTGGAGAAAATTCGACAGGTCACGGGTCATCGTTTTTCATCAGAAAATTGATTTTTTTGGACTGTTGAAAAATTGATCCAAAATGTCATTTGGATTGTGCCTCATGTTGAATAACTACTTTTTAAAGCCTCAATGTGACCAAAATTGACATTTTTACAAACTTTTTCTCCTTTTCAGAAGCTTCTATTTCGACCAATTTCAGGCATTAAAATGACTCTAAACACACTAATTTTAATTCTAAGAGTTCTAATTCACATGCAATAGTCATTTGCAGTCAAAAAATTAAACATTAAAAAATTACCATTTCTTACCATCTGGAGAAAATTCGACAGGTCACGGGTCATCGTTTTTCATCAGAAAATTGATTTTTTGGACTGTCGAAAAATTGATTCAAAATTTCATTTGGATTGTGCCTCATGTTGAATAAATACATTTTAAAGCCTCAATGTGACCAAAATTGCCATTTTTACAGACTTTTTCTCCTTTTCAGAAGCTTCTATTTCGACCAATTTCAGGCATTAAAATGACTCTAAACACACTAATTTTAATTCTAAGAGTTCTAATTCACATGCAATAGTCATTTGCAGTAAAACAATTCACTATTAAAAAATTACCATTTCTGACCATCTGGAGAAAATTCGACAGGTCATGGGTCATCGTTTTTCATCAGAAAATTGATTTTTTGGACTGTCGAAAAATTGATTCAAAATTTCATTTGGATTGTGCCTCATGTTGAATAAATACATTTTAAAGCCTCAATGTGACCAAAATTGCAATTTTACAGACTTTTTCTCCTTCTCAGAAGCTTCTATTTCGACCAATTTCAGGCATTAAAATGATTCTAAACACACTAATTTTAGTTCTAAGAGTTCTAATTCACATGCAATAGTCATTTACAGTCAATAAGTTAAACATTAAAAAATTATAATTTCTGACCATCTGGAGAAAATTCGACAGGTCACGGGTCATCGTTTTTCATCAGAAAATTGATTTTTTGGACTGTCGAAAAATTGATTCAAAATGTCATTTGGATTGTGCCTCATGTTGAATAACTACTTTTTAAAGCCTCAATGTGACCAAAATTGCCATTTTTACAAACTTTTTCTCCTTTTCAGAAGCTTCTATTTCGACCAATTTCAGGCATTAAAATGACTCTAAACACACTAATTTTAATTCTAAGAGTTCTAATTCACATGCAATAGTCATTTGCAGTCAAAAAATTAAACATTAAAAAATTACCATTTCTGACCATCTGGAGAAAATTCGACAGGTCACGGGTCATCGTTTTTCATCAGAAAATTGATTTTTTGGACTGTCGAAAAATTGATTCGAAATTTCATTTGGATTGTGCCTCATGTTGAGTAAATACATTTTAAAGCCTCAATGTGACCAAAATTGCCATTTTTACAGACTTTTTCTCCTACTCAGAAGCTTCTATTTCGACCAATTTCAGGCATTAAAATGACTCTAAACACACTAATTTTAGTTCTAAGAGTTCTAATTCACATGCAATAGTCATGTACAGTCAATAAGTTAAACATTAAAAAATTACTATTTCTGACCATCTGGAGAAAATTCGACAGGTCACGGGTCATCGTTTTTCATCCTAAAATTGATTTTTTGGACTGTCGAAAAATTGATTCAAAATTTCATTTGGATTGTGCCTCATGTTAAATAACTACATTTTAAAGCCTCAATGTGACCAAAATTGCCATTTTTGCAGACTTTTTCTCCTACTCAGAAGCTTCTATTTCGACCAATTTCAGGCATTAAAATGACCCTAAACACACTAATTTTAGTTCTAAGAGTTCTAATTCACATGCAATAGTCATTTATAGTCAATAAATTAAACATTAAAAAATTATAATTTCTGACCATCTGGAGAAAATTCGACACGTCACGGGTCATCGTTTTTCATCAGAAAATTGATTTTTTGGACTGTCGAAAAATTGATTCAAAATTTCATTTGGATTGTGCCTCATGTTGAATAACTACTTTTTAAAGCCTCAATGTGAACAAAATTGCCATTTTTACCGACTTTTTCTCCTAATCAGAAGCTTCTATTTCGAACAATTTCAGGCATTAAAATGACTCTAAACACACTAATTTTAGTTCTAAGAGTTCTAATTCACATGCGATAGTCATTTACAGTCAAAAAATTAAACATTAAAATATTACCATTTCTGACCATCTGGAGAAAATTCTACAGGTCACGTCATCGTTTTTCATCAGAAAATTGATTTTTTGGACTGTCGAAAAATTGATTCAAAATTTCATTTGGATTGTGCCTCATGTTGAATAAATACATTTTAAAGCCTCAATGTGAGCAAAATTGCCATTTTTACAGACTTTTTCTCCTACTCAGAAGCTTCTATTTCGACCAATTTCAGGCATTAAAATGACTCTAAACACAATAATTTTAGTTCTAAGAGTTCTAATTCACATGTGATAGTCATTTACAGTCAATAAATTAAACATTAAAAAATTATCATTTCTGACCATCTGGAGAAAATTCGACAGGTCACGGGTCATCGTTTTTCATCAGAAAATTGATTTTTTTGGACTGTTGAAAAATTGATCCAAAATGTCATTTGGATTGTGCCTCATGTTGAATAACTACTTTTTAAAGCCTCAATGTGACCAAAATTGACATTTTTACAAACTTTTTCTCCTTTTCAGAAGCTTCTATTTCAACCAATTTCAGGCATTAAAATGACTCTAAACACACTAATTTTAATTCTAAGAGTTCTAATTCACATGCAATAGTCATTTGCAGTCAAAAAATTAAACATTAAAAAATTACCATTTCTTACCATCTGGAGAAAATTCGACAGGTCACGGGTCATCGTTTTTCATCAGAAAATTGATTTTTTGGACTGTCGAAAAATTGATTCAAAATTTCATTTGGATTGTGCCTCATGTTGAATAAATACATTTTAAAGCCTCAATGTGACCAAAATTGCCATTTTTACAGACTTTTTCTCCTACTCAGAAGCTTCTATTTTGACCAATTTCAGGCATTAAAATGATTCTAAACACACTAATTTTAGTTCTAAGAGTTCTAATTCACATGCGATAGTCATTTACAGTCAATAGGTTAAACATTAAAAAATTACCATTTCTGACCATCTGGAGAAAATTCGACAGGTCACGGGTCATCGTTTTTCATCAGAAATTTGATTTTTTGGACTGTCGAAAAATTGATTCAAAATGTCATTTGGATTGTGCCTCATGTTGAATAACTACTTTTTAAAGCCTCAATGTGACCAAAATTGGCATATTTACCGACTTTTTCTCCTACTCAGAAGCTTCTATTTCGAACAATTTCAGGCATTAAAATGACTCTAAACACACTAATTTTAGTTCCAAGAGTTCTAATTCACATGTGATAGTCATTTACAGTCAATAAGTTAAACATTAAAAAATTACCATTTCTGACCATCTGGAGAAAATTCGACAGGTCACGGGTCATCGTTTTTCATCATAAAATTGATTTTTTGGATTGTCGAAAAATTGATTCAAAATTTCATTTGGATTGTGCCTCATGTTAAATAACTACATTTTAAAGCCTCAATGTGACCAAAATTGCCATTTTTGCAGACTTTTTCTCCTACTCAGAAGCTTCTATTTCGACAAATTTCAGGCATTAAAATGACTCTAAACACACTAATTTTAGGTCTAAGAGTTCTAATTCACATGCAATAGTCATTTACAGTCAATAAGTTAAACATTAAAAAATTACCATTTCTGACCATCTGGAGAAAATTCGACAGGTCACGGGTCATCGTTTTTCATCAGAAAATTGATTTTTTGGACTGTCGAAAAATTGATTCAAAATTTCATTTGGATTGTGCCTCATGTTAAATAACTACATTTTAAAGCCTCAATGTGACCAAAATTGCCATTTTTGCAGACTTTTTCTCCTACTCAGAAGCTTCTATTTCGACCAATTTCAGGCATTAAAATGACTCTAAACACACTAATTTTAGTTCTAAGAGTTCTAATTCACATGCAATAGTCATTTACAGTCAATAAGTTAAACATTAAAAAATTACCATTTCTGACCATCTGGAGAAAATTCGACAGGTCACGGGTCATCGTTTTTCATCCTACAATTGATTTTTTGGACTGTCGAAAAATTGATTCAAAATTTCATTTGGATTGTGCCTCATGTTAAATAACTACATTTTAAAGCCTCAATGTGACCAAAATTGCCATTTTTGCAGACTTTTTCTCCTACTCAGAAGCTTCTATTTCGACCAATTTCAGGCATTAAAAGGACTCTAAACACACTAATTTTAGTTCTAAGAGTTCTAATTCACATGCGATAGTCATTTACAGTCAATAAGTTAAACATTAAAAAATTACCATTTCTGACCATCTGGAGAAAATTCGACAGGTCACGGGTCATCGTTTTTCATCAGAAAATTGATTTTTTTGGACTGTCGAAAAATGGATCCAAAATGTCATTTGGATTGTCCCTCCTGTTGAATAACTACTTTTTAAAGCCTCAATGTGACCAAAATTGCCATTTTTGCAGACTTTTTCTCCTACTCAGAAGCTTCTATTTCGACCAATTTCAGGCATTAAAATGACTCTAAACACACTAATTTCAGTTCTAAGAGTTCTAATTCACATGCAATAGTCATTTACAGTCAATAAGTTAAACATTAAAAAATTATAATTTCTGACCATCTGGAGAAAATTCGACAGGTCACGGGTCATCGTTTTTCATCAGAAAATTGATTTTTTTGGACTGTCGAAAAATTGATCCAAAATGTCATTTGGATTGTCCCTCCTGTTGAATAACTACTTTTTAAAGCCTCAATGTGACCAAAATTGCCATTTTTACAGACTTTTTCTCCTACTCAGAAGCTTCTATTTCGACCAATTTCAGGCATTAAAATGACTCTAAACACACTAATTTTAGTTCTAAGAGTTCTAATTCACATGCAATAGTCATTTACAGTCAATAAGTTAAACATTAAAAAATTACCATTTCTGACCATCTGGAGAAAATTCGACAGATCACGGGTCATCGTTTTTCATCAGAAAATTGATTTTTTGGACTGTCGAAAAATTGATTCAAAATGTCATTTGGATTGTGCCTCATGTTGAATAACTACTTTTTAAAGCCTCAATGTGACCAAAATTGCCATTTTTACAGACTTTTTCTCCTACTCAGAAGCTTCTATTCGACCAATTTCAGGCATTAAAATGACTCTAAACACACTAATTTTAATTCTAAGAGTTCTAATTCACATGCAATAGTCATTTGCAGTCAATAAATTAAACATTAAAAAATTACCATTTCTGACCATCTGGAGAAAATTCGACAGGTCACGGGTCATCGTTTTTCATCAGAAAATTGATTTTTTTGGACTGTCGAAAAATTGATCCAAAATGTCATTTGGATTGTCCCTCCTGTTGAATAACTACTTTTTAAAGCCTCAATGTGACCAAAATTGCCATTTTTACAGACATTTTCTCCTACTCAGAAGCTTCTATTTCGACCAATTTCAGGCATTAAAATGACTCTAAACACACTAATTTTAGTTCTAAGAGTTCTAATTCACATGCGATAGTCATTTACAGTCAATAAGTTAAACATTAAAAAATTATAATTTCTGACCATCTGGAGAAAATTCGACAGGTCACGGGTCATCGTTTTTCATCAGAAAATTGATTTTTTGGACTGTCGAAAAATTGATTCAAAATGTCATTTGGATTGTGCCTCATGTTGAATAACTACTTTTTAAAGCCTCAATGTGACCAAAATTGCCATTTTTACAAACTTTTTCTCCTTTTCAGAAGCTTCTATTTCGACCAATTTCAGGCATTAAAATGACTCTAAACACACTAATTTTAATTCTAAGAGTTCTAATTCACATGCAATAGTCATTTGCAGTCAAAAAATTAAACATTAAAAAATTACCATTTCTGACCATCTGGAGAAAATTCGACAGGTCACGGGTCATCGTTTTTCATCAGAAAATTGATTTTTTGGACTGTCGAAAAATTGATTCGAAATTTCATTTGGATTGTGCCTCATGTTGAGTAAATACATTTTAAAGCCTCAATGTGACCAAAATTGCCATTTTTACAGACTTTTTCTCCTACTCAGAAGCTTCTATTTCGACCAATTTCAGGCATTAAAATGACTCTAAACACACTAATTTTAGTTCTAAGAGTTCTAATTCACATGCAATAGTCATTTACAGTCAATAAGTTAAACATTAAAAAATTACCATTTCTGACCATCTGGAGAAAATTCGACAGGTCACGGGTCATCGTTTTTCATCCTAAAATTGATTTTTTGGACTGTCGAAAAATTGATTCAAAATTTCATTTGGATTGTGCCTCATGTTAAATAACTACATTTTAAAGCCTCAATGTGACCAAAATTGCCATTTTTGCAGACTTTTTCTCCTACTCAGAAGCTTCTATTTCGACCAATTTCAGGCATTAAAATTACTCTAAACACACTAATTTTAGTTCTAAGAGTTCTAATTCACATGCAATAGTCATTTATAGTCAATAAATTAAACATTAAAAAATTATAATTTCTGACCATCTGGAGAAAATTCGACACGTCACGGGTCATCGTTTTTCATCAGAAAATTGATTTTTTGGACTGTCGAAAAATTGATTCAAAATTTCATTTGGATTGTGCCTCATGTTGAATAACTACTTTTTAAAGCCTCAATGTGAACAAAATTGCCATTTTTACCGACTTTTTCTCCTAATCAGAAGCTTCTATTTCGAACAATTTCAGGCATTAAAATGACTCTAAACACACTAATTTTAGTTCTAAGAGTTCTAATTCACATGCGATAGTCATTTACAGTCAAAAAATTAAACATTAAAATATTACCATTTCTGACCATCTGGAGAAAATTCTACAGGTCACGTCATCGTTTTTCATCAGAAAATTGATTTTTTGGACTGTCGAAAAATTGATTCAAAATTTCATTTGGATTGTGCCTCATGTTGAATAAATACATTTTAAAGCCTCAATGTGAGCAAAATTGCCATTTTTACAGACTTTTTCTCCTACTCAGAAGCTTCTATTTCGACCAATTTCAGGCATTAAAATGACTCTAAACACAATAATTTTAGTTCTAAGAGTTCTAATTCACATGTGATAGTCATTTACAGTCAATAAATTAAACATTAAAAAATTATCATTTCTGACCATCTGGAGAAAATTCGACAGGTCACGGGTCATCGTTTTTCATCAGAAAATTGATTTTTTTGGACTGTTGAAAAATTGATCCAAAATGTCATTTGGATTGTGCCTCATGTTGAATAACTACTTTTTAAAGCCTCAATGTGACCAAAATTGACATTTTTACAAACTTTTTCTCCTTTTCAGAAGCTTCTATTTCGACCAATTTCAGGCATTAAAATGACTCTAAACACACTAATTTTAATTCTAAGAGTTCTAATTCACATGCAATAGTCATTTGCAGTCAAAAAATTAAACATTAAAAAATTACCATTTCTTACCATCTGGAGAAAATTCGACAGGTCACGGGTCATCGTTTTTCATCAGAAAATTGATTTTTTGGACTGTCGAAAAATTGATTCAAAATTTCATTTGGATTGTGCCTCATGTTGAATAAATACATTTTAAAGCCTCAATGTGACCAAAATTGCCATTTTTACAGACTTTTTCTCCTTTTCAGAAGCTTCTATTTCGACCAATTTCAGGCATTAAAATGACTCTAAACACACTAATTTTAATTCTAAGAGTTCTAATTCACATGCAATAGTCATTTGCAGTAAAAAAATTCACTATTAAAAAATTACCATTTCTGACCATCTGGAGAAAATTCGACAGGTCATGGGTCATCGTTTTTCATCAGAAAATTGATTTTTTGGACTGTCGAAAAATTGATTCAAAATTTCATTTGGATTGTGCCTCATGTTGAATAAATACATTTTAAAGCCTCAATGTGACCAAAATTGCAATTTTACAGACTTTTTCTCCTTCTCAGAAGCTTCTATTTCGACCAATTTCAGGCATTAAAATGATTCTAAACACACTAATTTTAGTTCTAAGAGTTCTAATTCACATGCAATAGTCATTTACAGTCAATAAGTTAAACATTAAAAAATTATAATTTCTGACCATCTGGAGAAAATTCGACAGGTCACGGGTCATCGTTTTTCATCAGAAAATTGATTTTTTGGACTGTCGAAAAATTGATTCAAAATGTCATTTGGATTGTGCCTCATGTTGAATAACTACTTTTTAAAGCCTCAATGTGACCAAAATTGCCATTTTTACAGACTTTTTCTCCTACTCAGAAGCTTCTATTTCGACCAATTTCAGGCATTAAAATGACTCTAAACACACTAATTTTAATTCTAAGAGTTCTAATTCACATGCAATAGTCATTTGCAGTCAAAAAATTAAACATTAAAAAATTACCATTTCTGACCATCTGGAGAAAATTCGACAGGTCACGGGTCATCGTTTTTCATCAGAAAATTGATTTTTTGGACTGTCGAAAAATTGATTCGAAATTTCATTTGGATTGTGCCTCATGTTGAGTAAATACATTTTAAAGCCTCAATGTGACCAAAATTGCCATTTTTACAGACTTTTTCTCCTACTCAGAAGCTTCTATTTCGACCAATTTCAGGCATTAAAATGACTCTAAACACACTAATTTTAGTTCTAAGAGTTCTAATTCACATGCAATAGTCATGTTAAGTCAATAAGTTAAACATTAAAAAATTACCATTTCTGACCATCTGGAGAAAATTCGACAGGTCACGGGTCATCGTTTTTCATCCTAAAATTGATTTTTTGGACTGTCGAAAAATTGATTCAAAATTTCATTTGGATTGTGCCTCATGTTAAATAACTACATTTTAAAGCCTCAATGTGACCAAAATTGCCATTTTTGCAGACTTTTTCTCCTACTCAGAAGCTTCTATTTCGACCAATTTCAGGCATTAAAATGACTCTAAACACACTAATTTTAGTTCTAAGAGTTCTAATTCACATGCAATAGTCATTTATAGTCAATAAATTAAACATTAAAAAATTATAATTTCTGACCATCTGGAGAAAATTCGACACGTCACGGGTCATCGTTTTTCATCAGAAAATTGATTTTTTGGACTGTCGAAAAATTGATTCAAAATTTCATTTGGATTGTGCCTCATGTTGAATAACTACTTTTTAAAGCCTCAATGTGAACAAAATTGCCATTTTTACCGACTTTTTCTCCTAATCAGAAGCTTCTATTTCGAACAATTTCAGGCATTAAAATGACTCTAAACACACTAATTTTAGTTCTAAGAGTTCTAATTCACATGCGATAGTCATTTACAGTCAAAAAATTAAACATTAAAATATTACCATTTCTGACCATCTGGAGAAAATTCTACAGGTCACGTCATCGTTTTTCATCAGAAAATTGATTTTTTGGACTGTCGAAAAATTGATTCAAAATTTCATTTGGATTGTGCCTCATGTTGAATAAATACATTTTAAAGCCTCAATGTGAGCAAAATTGCCATTTTTACAGACTTTTTCTCCTACTCAGAAGCTTCTATTTCGACCAATTTCAGGCATTAAAATGACTCTAAACACAATAATTTTAGTTCTAAGAGTTCTAATTCACATGTGATAGTCATTTACAGTCAATAAATTCAACATTAAAAAATTATCATTTCTGACCATCTGGAGAAAATTCGACAGGTCACGGGTCATCGTTTTTCATCAGAAAATTGATTTTTTTGGACTGTTGAAAAATTGATCCAAAATGTCATTTGGATTGTGCCTCATGTTGAATAACTACTTTTTAAAGCCTCAATGTGACCAAAATTGACATTTTTACAAACTTTTTCTCCTTTTCAGAAGCTTCTATTTCGACCAATTTCAGGCATTAAAATGACTCTAAACACACTAATTTTAATTCTAAGAGTTCTAATTCACATGCAATAGTCATTTGCAGTCAAAAAATTAAACATTAAAAAATTACCATTTCTTACCATCTGGAGAAAATTCGACAGGTCACGGGTCATCGTTTTTCATCAGAAAATTGATTTTTTGGACTGTTGAAAAATTGATTCAAAATTTCATTTGGATTGTGCCTCATGTTGAATAAATACATTTTAAAGCCTCAATGTGACCAAAATTGCCACTTTAACAGACTTTTTCTCCTACTCAGAAGCTTCTATTTTGACCAATTTCAGGCATTAAAATGATTCTAAACACACTAATTTTAGTTCTAAGAGTTCTAATTCACATGCGATAGTCATTTACAGTCAATAGGTTAAACATTAAAAAATTACCATTTCTGACCATCTGGAGAAAATTCGACAGGTCACGGGTCATCGTTTTTCATCAGAAATTTGATTTTTTGGACTGTCGAAAAATTGATTCAAAATGTCATTTGGATTGTGCCTCATGTTGAATAACTACTTTTTAAAGCCTCAATGTGACCAAAATTGGCATATTTACCGACTTTTTCTCCTACTCAGAAGCTTCTATTTCGAACAATTTCAGGCATTAAAATGACTCTAAACACACTAATTTTAGTTCCAAGAGTTCTAATTCACATGTGATAGTCATTTACAGTCAATAAGTTAAACATTAAAAAATTACCATTTCTGACCATCTGGAGAAAATTCGACAGGTCACGGGTCATCGTTTTTCATCATAAAATTGATTTTTTGGATTGTCGAAAAATTGATTCAAAATTTCATTTGGATTGTGCCTCATGTTAAATAACTACATTTTAAAGCCTCAATGTGACCAAAATTGCCATTTTTGCAGACTTTTTCTCCTACTCAGAAGCTTCTATTTCGACAAATTTCAGGCATTAAAATGACTCTAAACACACTAATTTTAGGTCTAAGAGTTCTAATTCACATGCAATAGTCATTTACAGTCAATAAGTTAAACATTAAAAAATTACCATTTCTGACCATCTGGAGAAAATTCGACAGGTCACGGGTCATCGTTTTTCATCAGAAAATTGATTTTTTGGACTGTCGAAAAATTGATTCAAAATTTCATTTGGATAGTGCCTCATGTTAAATAACTACATTTTAAAGCCTCAATGTGACCAAAATTGCCATTTTTGCAGACTTTTTCTCCTACTCAGAAGCTTCTATTTCGACCAATTTCAGGCATTAAAATGACTCTAAACACACTAATTTTAGTTCTAAGAGTTCTAATTCACATGCAATAGTCATTTACAGTCATAAGTTAAACATTAAAAAATTACCATTTCTGACCATCTGGAGAAAATTCGACAGGTCACGGGTCATCGTTTTTCATCCTACAATTGATTTTTTGGACTGTCGAAAAATTGATTCAAAATTTCATTTGGATTGTGCCTCATGTTAAATAACTACATTTTAAAGCCTCAATGTGACCAAAATTGCCATTTTTGCAGACTTTTTCTCCTACTCAGAAGCTTCTATTTCGACCAATTTCAGGCATTAAAAGGACTCTAAACACACTAATTTTAGTTCTAAGAGTTCTAATTCACATGCGATAGTCATTTACAGTCAATAAGTTAAACATTAAAAAATTACCATTTCTGACCATCTGGAGAAAATTCGACAGGTCACGGGTCATCGTTTTTCATCAGAAAATTGATTTTTTTGGACTGTCGAAAAATGGATCCAAAATGTCATTTGGATTGTCCCTCCTGTTGAATAACTACTTTTTAAAGCCTCAATGTGACCAAAATTGCCATTTTTGCAGACTTTTTCTCCTACTCAGAAGCTTCTATTTCGACCAATTTCAGGCATTAAAATGACTCTAAACACACTAATTTCAGTTCTAAGAGTTCTAATTCACATGCAATAGTCATTTACAGTCAATAAGTTAAACATTAAAAAATTATAATTTCTGACCATCTGGAGAAAATTCGACAGGTCACGGGTCATCGTTTTTCATCAGAAAATTGATTTTTTTGGACTGTCGAAAAATTGATCCAAAATGTCATTTGGATTGTCCCTCCTGTTGAATAACTACTTTTTAAAGCCTCAATGTGACCAAAATTGCCATTTTTACAGACTTTTTCTCCTACTCAGAAGCTTCTATTTCGACCAATTTCAGGCATTAAAATGACTCTAAACACACTAATTTTAGTTCTAAGAGTTCTAATTCACATGCAATAGTCATTTACAGTCAATAAGTTAAACATTAAAAAATTACCATTTCTGACCATCTGGAGAAAATTCGACAGGTCACGGGTCATCGTTTTTCATCCTAAAATTGATTTTTTGGACTGTCGAAAAATTGATTCAAAATTTCATTTGGATTGTGCCTCATGTTAAATAACTACATTTTAAAGCCTCAATGTGACCAAAATTGCCATTTTTGCAGACTTTTTCTCCTACTCAGAAGCTTCTATTTCGACCAATTTCAGGCATTAAAATGAATCTAAACACACTAATTTTAGTTCTAAGAGTTCTAATTCACATGCAATAGTCATTTATAGTCAATAAATTAAACATTAAAAAATTATAGTTTCTGACCATCTGGAGAAAATTCGACAGATCACGGGTCATCGTTTTTCATCAGAAAATTGATTTTTTGGACTGTCGAAAAATTGATTCAAAATGTCATTTGGATTGTGCCTCATGTTGAATAACTACTTTTTAAAGCCTCAATGTGACCAAAATTGCCATTTTTACAGACTTTTTCTCCTACTCAGAAGCTTCTATTCGACCAATTTCAGGCATTAAAATGACTCTAAACACACTAATTTTAATTCTAAGAGTTCTAATTCACATGCAATAGTCATTTGCAGTCAATAAATTAAACATTAAAAAATTACCATTTCTGACCATCTGGAGAAAATTCGACAGGTCACGGGTCATCGTTTTTCATCAGAAAATTGATTTTTTTGGACTGTCGAAAAATTGATCCAAAATGTCATTTGGATTGTCCCTCCTGTTGAATAACTACTTTTTAAAGCCTCAATGTGACCAAAATTGCCATTTTTACAGACATTTTCTCCTACTCAGAAGCTTCTATTTCGACCAATTTCAGGCATTAAAATGACTCTAAACACACTAATTTTAGTTCTAAGAGTTCTAATTCACATGCGATAGTCATTTACAGTCAATAAGTTAAACATTAAAAAATTACCATTTCTGACCATCTGGAGAAAATTCGACAGGTCACGGGTCATCGTTTTTCATCATAAAATTGATTTTTTGGACTGTCGAAAAATTGATTCAAAATTTCATTTGGATTGTGCCTCATGTTAAATAACTACATTTTAAAGCCTCAATGTGACCAAAATTGCCATTTTTGCAGACTTTTTCTCCTACTCAGAAGCTTCTATTTCGACCAATTTCAGGCATTAAAATGACTCTAAACACACTAATTTTAGTTCTAAGAGTTCTAATTCACATGCGATAGTCATTTACAGTCAATAAGTTAAACATTAAAAAATTACCATTTCTGACCATCTGGAGAAAATTCGACAGGTCACGGGTTATCGTTTTTCATCATAAAATTGATTTTTTGGACTGTCGAAAAATTGATTCAAAATTTCATTTGGATTGTGCCTCATGTTAAATAACTACATTTTAAAGCCTCAATGTGACCAAAATTGCCATTTTTGCAGACTTTTTCTCCTACTCAGAAGCTTCTATTTCGACCAATTTCAGGCATTAAAATGACTCTAAACACACTAATTTTAGTTCTAAGAGTTCTAATTCACATGCAATAGTCATTTACAGTCAATAAGTTAAACATTAAAAAATTATAATTTCTGACCATCTGGAGAAAATTCGACAGGTCACGGGTCATCGTTTTTCATCAGAAAATTGATTTTTTGGACTGTCGAAAAATTGATTCAAAATGTCATTTGGATTGTGCCTCATGTTGAATAACTACTTTTTAAAGCCTCAATGTTACCAAAATTGCCATTTTTACAAACTTTTTCTCCTTTTCAGAAGCTTCTATTTCGACCAATTTCAGGCATTAAAATGACTCTAAACACACTAATTTTAATTCTAAGAGTTCTAATTCACATGCAATAGTCATTTGCAGTCAAAAAATTAACTATTAAAAAATTACCATTTCTGACCATCTGGAGAAAATTCGACAGGTCACGGGTCATCGTTTTTCATCAGAAAATTGATTTTTTGGACTGTCGAAAAATTGATTCAAAATTTCATTTGGATTGTGCCTCATGTTGAATAAATACATTTTAAAGCCTCAATGTGACCAAAATTGCCATTTTTGCAGACTTTTTCTCCTACTCAGAAGCTTCTATTTCGACCAATTTCAGGCATTAAAATGACTCTAAACACACTAATTTTAGTTCTAAGAGTTCTAATTCACATGCAATAGTCATTTACAGTCAATAAGTTAAACATTAAAAAATTATAATTTCTGACCATCTGGAGAAAATTCGACAGGTCACGGGTCATCGTTTTTCATCAGAAAATTGATTTTTTGGACTGTCGAAAAATTGATTCAAAATGTCATTTGGATTGTGCCTCATGTTGAATAACTACTTTTTAAAGCCTCAATGTGACCAAAATTGCCATTTTTACAGACTTTTTCTCCTACTCAGAAGCTTCTATTTTGACCAATTTCAGGCATTAAAATGACTCTAAACACACTAATTTTAATTCTAAGAGTTCTAATTCACATGCAATAGTCATTTGCAGTCAATAAATTAAACATTAAAAAATTACCATTTCTGACCATCTGGAGAAAATTCGACAGGTCACGGGTCATCGTTTTTCATCAGAAAATTGATTTTTTTGGACTGTCGAAAAATTGATCCAAAATGTCATTTGGATTGTCCCTCCTGTTGAATAACTACTTTTTAAAGCCTCAATGTGACCAAAATTGCCATTTTTACAGACATTTTCTCCTACTCAGAAGCTTCTATTTCGACCAATTTCAGGCATTAAAATGACTCTAAACACACTAATTTTAGTTCTAAGAGTTCTAATTCACATGCGATAGTCATTTACAGTCAATAAGTTAAACATTAAAAAATTACCATTTCTGACCATCTGGAGAAAATTCGACAGGTCACGGGTCATCGTTTTTCATCATAAAATTGATTTTTTGGACTGTCGAAAAATTGATTCAAAATTTAATTTGGATTGTGCCTCATGTTAAATAACTACATTTTAAAGCCTCAATGTGACCAAAATTGCCATTTTTGCAGACTTTTTCTCCTACTCAGAAGCTTCTATTTCGACCAATTTCAGGCATTAAAATGACTCTAAACACACTAATTTTAGTTCTAAGAGTTCTAATTCACATGCGATAGTCATTTACAGTCAATAAGTTAAACATTAAAAAATTACCATTTCTGACCATCTGGAGAAAATTCGACAGGTCACGGGTCATCGTTTTTCATCATAAAATTGATTTTTTGGACTGTCGAAAAATTGATTCAAAATTTCATTTGGATTGTGCCTCATGTTAAATAACTACATTTTAAAGCCTCAATGTGACCAAAATTGCCATTTTTGCAGACTTTTTCTCCTACTCAGAAGCTTCTATTTCGACCAATTTCAGGCATTAAAATGACTCTAAACACACTAATTTTAGTTCTAAGAGTTCTAATTCACATGCGATAGTCATTTACAGTCAATAAGTTAAACATTAAAAAATTACCATTTCTGACCATCTGGAGAAAATTCGACAGGTCACGGGTTATCGTTTTTCATCATAAAATTGATTTTTTGGACTGTCGAAAAATTGATTCAAAATTTCATTTGGATTGTGCCTCATGTTAAATAACTACATTTTAAAGCCTCAATGTGACCAAAATTGCCATTTTTGCAGACTTTTTCTCCTACTCAGAAGCTTCTATTTCGACCAATTTCAGGCATTAAAATGACTCTAAACACACTAATTTTAGTTCTAAGAGTTCTAATTCACATGCAATAGTCATTTACAGTCAATAAGTTAAACATTAAAAAATTATAATTTCTGACCATCTGGAGAAAATTCGACAGGTCACGGGTCATCGTTTTTCATCAGAAAATTGATTTTTTGGACTGTCGAAAAATTGATTCAAAATGTCATTTGGATTGTGCCTCATGTTGAATAACTACTTTTTAAAGCCTCTATGTTACCAAAATTGCTATTTTTACAAACTTTTTCTCCTTTTCAGAAGCTTCTATTTCGACCAATTTCAGGCATTAAAATGACTCTAAACACACTAATTTTAATTCTAAGAGTTCTAATTCACATGCAATAGTCATTTGCAGTCAAAAAATTAACTATTAAAAAATTACCATTTCTGACCATCTGGAGAAAATTCGACAGGTCACGGGTCATCGTTTTTCATCAGAAAATTGATTTTTTGGACTGTCGAAAAATTGATTCAAAATTTCATTTGGATTGTGCCTCATGTTGAATAAATACATTTTAAAGCCTCAATGTGACCAAAATTGCCATTTTTGCAGACTTTTTCTCCTACTCAGAAGCTTCTATTTCGACCAATTTCAGGCATTAAAATGACTCTAAACACACTAATTTTAGTTCTAAGAGTTCTAATTCACATGCAATAGTCATTTACAGTCAATAAGTTAAACATTAAAAAATTATAATTTCTGACCATCTGGAGAAAATTCGACAGGTCACGGGTCATCGTTTTTCATCAGAAAATTGATTTTTTGGACTGTCGTAAAATTGATTCAAAATGTCATTTGGATTGTGCCTCATGTTGAATAACTACTTTTTAAAGCCTCAATGTGACCAAAATTGCCATTTTTACAGACTTTTTCTCCTACTCAGAAGCTTCTATTTCGACCAATTTCAGGCATTAAAATGACTCTAAACACACTAATTTTAATTCTAAGAGTTCTAATTCACATGCAATAGTCATTTGCAGTCAATAAATTAAACATTAAAAAATTACCATTTCTGACCATCTGGAGAAAATTCGACAGGTCACGGGTCATCGTTTTTCATCAGAAAATTGATTTTTTTGGACTGTCGAAAAATTGATCCAAAATGTCATTTGGATTGTCCCTCCTGTTGAATAACTACTTTTTAAAGCCTCAATGTGACCAAAATTGCCATTTTTACAGACATTTTCTCCTACTCAGAAGCTTCTATTTCGACCAATTTCAGGCATTAAAATGACTCTAAACACACTAATTTTAGTTCTAAGAGTTCTAATTCACATGCGATAGTCATTTACAGTCAATAAGTTAAACATTAAAAAATTACCATTTCTGACCATCTGGAGAAAATTCGACAGGTCACGGGTCATCGTTTTTCATCATAAAATTGATTTTTGGACTGTCGAAAAATTGATTCAAAATTTCATTTGGATTGTGCCTCATGTTAAATAACTACATTTTAAAGCCTCAATGTGACCAAAATTGCCATTTTTGCAGACTTTTTCTCCTACTCAGAAGCTTCTATTTCGACCTATTTCAGGCATTAAAATGACTCTAAACACACTAATTTTAGTTCTAAGAGTTCTAATTCACATGCGATAGTCATTTACAGTCAATAAGTTAAACATTAAAAAATTTACATTTCTGACCATCTGGAGAAAATTCGACAGGTCACGGGTCATCGTTTTTCATCATAAAATTGATTTTTTGGACTGTCGAAAAATTGATTCAAAATTTAATTTGGATTGTGCCTCATGTTAAATAACTACATTTTAAAGCCTCAATGTGACCAAAATTGCCATTTTTGCAGACTTTTTCTCCTACTCAGAAGCTTCTATTTCGACCAATTTCAAGCATTAAAATGACTCTAAACACACTAATTTTAATTCTAAGAGTTCTAATTCACATGCAATAGTCATTTGCAGTCAAAAAATTAACTATTAAAAAATTACCATTTCTGACCATCTGGAGAAAATTCGACAGGTCACGGGTCATCGTTTTTCATCAGAAAATTGATTTTTTGGACTGTTGAAAAATTGATTCAAAATTTCATTTGGATTGTGCCTCATGTTGAATAAATACATTTTAAAGCCTCAATGTGACCAAAATTGCCATTTTTACAGACTTTTTCTCCTACTCAGAAGCTTCTATTTCGACCAATTTCAGGCATTAAAATGACTCTAAACACAATAATTTTAGTTCTAAGAGTTCTAATTCACATGCGATAGTCATTTACAGTCAATAAGTTAAACATTAAAAAATTACCATTTCTGACCATCTGGAGAAAATTCGACAGGTCACGGGTCATCGTTTTTCATCAGAAAATTGATTTTTTGGACTGTCGAAAAATTGATTCAAAATGTCATTTGGATTGTGCCTCATGTTGAATAACTACTTTTTAAAGCCTCAATGTGACCAAAATTGCCATTTTTATAAACTTTTTCTCCTTTTCAGAAGCTTCTATTTCGACCAATTTCAGGCATTAAAATGACTCTAAACACACTAATTTTAATTCTAAGAGTTCTAATTCACATGCAATAGTCATTTGCAGTCAAAAAATTAACTATTAAAAAATTACCATTTCTGACCATCTGGAGAAAATTCGACAGGTCACGGGTCATCGTTTTTCATCAGAAAATTGATTTTTTGGACTGTCGAAAAATTGATTCAAAATTTCATTTGGATTGTGCCTCATGTTGAATAAATACATTTTAAAGCCTCAATGTGACCAAAATTGCCATTTTTACAGACTTTTTCTCCTACTCAGAAGCTTCTATTTCGACCAATTTCAGGCATTAAAATGACTCTAAACACAATAATTTTAGTGCTAAGAGTTCTAATTCACATGCGATCGTCATTTACAGTCAATAAGTTAAACATTAAAAAATTATAATTTCTGACCATCTGGAGAAAATTCGACAGATCACGGGTCATCGTTTTTCATCATAAAATTGATTTTTTGGACTGTCAAAAAATTGATTCAAAATTTCATTTGGATTGTGCCTCATGTTAAATAACTACATTTTAAAGCCTCAATATGACCAAAATTGCCATTTTTGCAGACTTTTTCTCCTACTCAGAAGCTTCTATTTAGACCAATTTCAGGCATTAAAATGACTCTAAACACACTAATTTTAGTTCTAAGAGTTCTAATTCACATGCAATAGTCATTTACAGTCAATAAGTTAAACATTAAAAAATTACCATTTCTGACCATCTGGAGAAAATTCGACAGGTCACGGGTCATCGTTTTTCATCCTAAAATTGATTTTTTGGACTGTCGAAAAATTGATTCAAAATTTCATTTGGATTGTGCCTCATGTTAAATAACTACATTTTAAAGCCTCAATGTGACCAAAATTGCCATTTTTGCAGACTTTTTCTCCTACTCAGAAGCTTCTATTTCGACCAATTTCAGGCATTAAAATGAATCTAAACACACTAATTTTAGTTCTAAGAGTTCTAATTCACATGCAATAGTCATTTATAGTCAAGAAATTAAACATTAAAAAATTATAATTTCTGACCATCTGGAGAAAATTCGACAGGTCACGGGTCATCGTTTTTCATCAGAAAATTGATTTTTTGGACTGTCGAAAAATTGATTCAAAATGTCATTTGGATTGTGCCTCATGTTGAATAACTACTTTTTAAAGCCTCAATGTGACCAAAATTGCCATTTTTACAAACTTTTTCTCCTTTTCAGAAGCTTCTATTTCGACCAATTTCAGGCATTAAAATGACTCTAAACACACTAATTTTAATTCTAAGAGTTCTAATTCACATGCAATAGTCATTTGCAGTCAAAAAATTAAACATTAAAAAATTACCATTTCTGACCATCTGGAGAAAATTCGACAGGTCACGGGTCATCGTTTTTCATCAGAAAATGGATTTTTTGGACTGTCGAAAAATTGATTCAAAATTTCATTTGGCTTGTGCCTCATGTTGAATAAATACATTTTAAAGCCTCAATGTGACCAAAATTGCCATTTTTACAGACTTTTTCTCCTACTCAGAAGCTTCTATTTCGACCAATTTCAGGCATTAAAATGACTCTAAACACACTAATTTTAGTTCTAAGAGTTCTAATTCACATGCGATAGTCATTTACAGTCAATAAGTTAAACATTAAAAAATTACCATTTCTGACCATCTGGAGAAAATTCGACAGGTCACGGGTCATCGTTTTTCATCAGAAAATTGATTTTTTGGACTGTCGAAAAATTGATTCAAAATTTCATTTGGATTGTGCCTCATGTTGAATAAATACATTTTAAAGCCTCAATGTGACCAAAATTGCCATTTTTGCAGACTTTTTCTCCTACTCAGAAGCTTCTATTTCGACCAATTTCAGGCATTAAAATGACTCTAAACACACTAATTTTAGTTCTAAGAGTTCTAATTCACATGCAATAGTCATTTACAGTCAATAAGTTAAACATTAAAAAATTATAATTTCTGACCATCTGGAGAAAATTCGACAGGTCACGGGTCATCGTTTTTCATCAGAAAATTGATTTTTTGGACTGTCGAAAAATTGATTCAAAATGTCATTTGGATTGTGCCTCATGTTGAATAACTACTTTTTAAAGCCTCAATGTGACCAAAATTGCCATTTTTACAGACTTTTTCTCCTACTCAGAAGCTTCTATTTCGACCAATTTCAGGCATTAAAATGACTCTAAACACACTAATTTTAATTCTAAGAGTTCTAATTCACATGCAATAGTCATTTGCAGTCAATAAATTAAACATTAAAAAATTACCATTTCTGACCATCTGGAGAAAATTCGACAGGTCACGGGTCATCGTTTTTCATCAGAAAATTGATTTTTTTGGACTGTCGAAAAATTGATCCAAAATGTCATTTGG
Organism: Triturus cristatus; assembly: GCF_964204655.1. Taxonomy (NCBI): domain Eukaryota; kingdom Metazoa; phylum Chordata; class Amphibia; order Caudata; family Salamandridae; genus Triturus; species Triturus cristatus. The sequence continues at coordinate 288,247 of NW_028188427.1, forward strand.
ATTGTCCCTCCTGTTGAATAACTACTTTTTAAAGCCTCAATGTGACCAAAATTGCCATTTTTACAGACATTTTCTCCTACTCAGAAGCTTCTATTTCGACCAATTTCAGGCATTAAAATGACTCTAAACACACTAATTTTAGTTCTAAGAGTTCTAATTCACATGCGATAGTCATTTACAGTCAATAAGTTAAACATTAAAAAATTACCATTTCTGACCATCTGGAGAAAATTCGACAGGTCACGGGTCATCGTTTTTCATCATAAAATTGATTTTTGGACTGTCGAAAAATTGATTCAAAATTTCATTTGGATTGTGCCTCATGTTAAATAACTACATTTTAAAGCCTCAATGTGACCAAAATTGCCATTTTTGCAGACTTTTTCTCCTACTCAGAAGCTTCTATTTCGACCTATTTCAGGCATTAAAATGACTCTAAACACACTAATTTTAGTTCTAAGAGTTCTAATTCACATGCGATAGTCATTTACAGTCAATAAGTTAAACATTAAAAAATTTACATTTCTGACCATCTGGAGAAAATTCGACAGGTCACGGGTCATCGTTTTTCATCATAAAATTGATTTTTTGGACTGTCGAAAAATTGATTCAAAATTTAATTTGGATTGTGCCTCATGTTAAATAACTACATTTTAAAGCCTCAATGTGACCAAAATTGCCATTTTTGCAGACTTTTTCTCCTACTCAGAAGCTTCTATTTCGACCAATTTCAAGCATTAAAATGACTCTAAACACACTAATTTTAATTCTAAGAGTTCTAATTCACATGCAATAGTCATTTGCAGTCAAAAAATTAACTATTAAAAAATTACCATTTCTGACCATCTGGAGAAAATTCGACAGGTCACGGGTCATCGTTTTTCATCAGAAAATTGATTTTTTGGACTGTTGAAAAATTGATTCAAAATTTCATTTGGATTGTGCCTCATGTTGAATAAATACATTTTAAAGCCTCAATGTGACCAAAATTGCCATTTTTACAGACTTTTTCTCCTACTCAGAAGCTTCTATTTCGACCAATTTCAGGCATTAAAATGACTCTAAACACAATAATTTTAGTTCTAAGAGTTCTAATTCACATGCGATAGTCATTTACAGTCAATAAGTTAAACATTAAAAAATTACCATTTCTGACCATCTGGAGAAAATTCGACAGGTCACGGGTCATCGTTTTTCATCAGAAAATTGATTTTTTGGACTGTCGAAAAATTGATTCAAAATTTCATTTGGATTGTGCCTCATGTTGAATAAATACATTTTAAAGCCTCAATGTGACCAAAATTGCCATTTTTACAGACTTTTTCTCCTACTCAGAAGCTTCTATTTCGACCAATTTCAGGCATTAAAATGACTCTAAACACAATAATTTTAGTGCTAAGAGTTCTAATTCACATGCGATCGTCATTTACAGTCAATAAGTTAAACATTAAAAAATTATAATTTCTGACCATCTGGAGAAAATTCGACAGATCACGGGTCATCGTTTTTCATCATAAAATTGATTTTTTGGACTGTCAAAAAATTGATTCAAAATTTCATTTGGATTGTGCCTCATGTTAAATAACTACATTTTAAAGCCTCAATATGACCAAAATTGCCATTTTTGCAGACTTTTTCTCCTACTCAGAAGCTTCTATTTAGACCAATTTCAGGCATTAAAATGACTCTAAACACACTAATTTTAGTTCTAAGAGTTCTAATTCACATGCAATAGTCATTTACAGTCAATAAGTTAAACATTAAAAAATTACCATTTCTGACCATCTGGAGAAAATTCGACAGGTCACGGGTCATCGTTTTTCATCCTAAAATTGATTTTTTGGACTGTCGAAAAATTGATTCAAAATTTCATTTGGATTGTGCCTCATGTTAAATAACTACATTTTAAAGCCTCAATGTGACCAAAATTGCCATTTTTGCAGACTTTTTCTCCTACTCAGAAGCTTCTATTTAGACCAATTTCAGGCATTAAAATGACTCTAAACACACTAATTTTAGTTCTAAGAGTTCTAATTCACATGCAATAGTCATTTACAGTCAATAAGTTAAACATTAAAAAATTACCATTTCTGACCATCTGGAGAAAATTCGACAGGTCACGGGTCATCGTTTTTCATCCTAAAATTGATTTTTTGGACTGTCGAAAAATTGATTCAAAATTTCATTTGGATTGTGCCTCATGTTAAATAACTACATTTTAAAGCCTCAATGTGACCAAAATTGCCATTTTTGCAGACTTTTTCTCCTACTCAGAAGCTTCTATTTCGACCAATTTCAGGCATTAAAATGAATCTAAACACACTAATTTTAGTTCTAAGAGTTCTAATTCACATGCAATAGTCATTTATAGTCAAGAAATTAAACATTAAAAAATTATAATTTCTGACCATCTGGAGAAAATTCGACAGGTCACGGGTCATCGTTTTTCATCAGAAAATTGATTTTTTGGACTGTCGAAAAATTGATTCAAAATGTCATTTGGATTGTGCCTCATGTTGAATAACTACTTTTTAAAGCCTCAATGTGACCAAAATTGCCATTTTTACAAACTTTTTCTCCTTTTCAGAAGCTTCTATTTCGACCAATTTCAGGCATTAAAATGACTCTAAACACACTAATTTTAATTCTAAGAGTTCTAATTCACATGCAATAGTCATTTGCAGTCAAAAAATTAAACATTAAAAAATTACCATTTCTGACCATCTGGAGAAAATTCGACAGGTCACGGGTCATCGTTTTTCATCAGAAAATGGATTTTTTGGACTGTCGAAAAATTGATTCAAAATTTCATTTGGCTTGTGCCTCATGTTGAATAAATACATTTTAAAGCCTCAATGTGACCAAAATTGCCATTTTTACAGACTTTTTCTCCTACTCAGAAGCTTCTATTTCGACCAATTTCAGGCATTAAAATGACTCTAAACACACTAATTTTAGTTCTAAGAGTTCTAATTCACATGCGATAGTCATTTACAGTCAATAAGTTAAACATTAAAAAATTACCATTTCTGACCATCTGGAGAAAATTCGACAGGTCACGGGTCATCGTTTTTCATCAGAAAATTGATTTTTTTGGACTGTCGAAAAATTGATCCAAAATGTCATTTGGATTGTCCCTCCTGTTGAATAACTACTTTTTAAAGCCTCAATGTGACCAAAATTGCCATTTTTGCAGACTTTTTCTCCTACTCAGAAGCTTCTATTTCGACCAATTTCAGGCATTAAAATGACTCTAAACACACTAATTTTAGTTCTAAGAGTTCTAATTCACATGCAATAGTCATTTACAGTCAATAAGTTAAACATTAAAAAATTATAATTTCTGACCATCTGGAGAAAATTCGACAGGTCACGGGTCATCGTTTTTCATCAGAAAATTGATTTTTTGGACTGTCGAAAAATTGATTCAAAATGTCATTTGGATTGTGCCTCATGTTGAATAACTACTTTTTAAAGCCTCTATGTTACCAAAATTGCTATTTTTACAAACTTTTTCTCCTTTTCAGAAGCTTCTATTTCGACCAATTTCAGGCATTAAAATGACTCTAAACACACTAATTTTAATTCTAAGAGTTCTAATTCACATGCAATAGTCATTTGCAGTCAAAAAATTAACTATTAAAAAATTACCATTTCTGACCATCTGGAGAAAATTCGACAGGTCACGGGTCATCGTTTTTCATCAGAAAATTGATTTTTTGGACTGTCGAAAAATTGATTCAAAATTTCATTTGGATTGTGCCTCATGTTGAATAAATACATTTTAAAGCCTCAATGTGACCAAAATTGCAATTTTTGCAGACTTTTTCTCCTACTCAGAAGCTTCTATTTCGACCAATTTCAGGCATTAAAATGACTCTAAACACACTAATTTTAGTTCTAAGAGTTCTAATTCACATGCAATAGTCATTTACAGTCAATAAGTTAAACATTAAAAAATTATAATTTCTGACCATCTGGAGAAAATTCGACAGGTCACGGGTCATCGTTTTTCATCAGAAAATTGATTTTTTGGACTGTCGAAAAATTGATTCAAAATGTCATTTGGATTGTGCCTCATGTTGAATAACTACTTTTTAAAGCCTCAATGTGACCAAAATTGCCATTTTTACAGACTTTTTCTCCTACTCAGAAGCTTCTATTTCGACCAATTTCAGGCATTAAAATGACTCTAAACACACTAATTTTAATTCTAAGAGTTCTAATTCACATGCAATAGTCATTTGCAGTCAATAAATTAAACATTAAAAAATTACCATTTCTGACCATCTGGAGAAAATTCGACAGGTCACGGGTCATCGTTTTTCATCAGAAAATTGATTTTTTTGGACTGTCGAAAAATTGATCCAAAATGTCATTTGGATTGTCCCTCCTGTTGAATAACTACTTTTTAAAGCCTCAATGTGACCAAAATTGCCATTTTTACAGACATTTTCTCCTACTCAGAAGCTTCTATTTCGACCAATTTCAGGCATTAAAATGACTCTAAACACACTAATTTTAGTTCTAAGAGTTCTAATTCACATGCGATAGTCATTTACAGTCAATAAGTTAAACATTAAAAAATTACCATTTCTGACCATCTGGAGAAAATTCGACAGGTCACGGGTCATCGTTTTTCATCATAAAATTGATTTTTGGACTGTCGAAAAATTGATTCAAAATTTCATTTGGATTGTGCCTCATGTTAAATAACTACATTTTAAAGCCTCAATGTGACCAAAATTGCCATTTTTGCAGACTTTTTCTCCTACTCAGAAGCTTCTATTTCGACCTATTTCAGGCATTAAAATGACTCTAAACACACTAATTTTAGTTCTAAGAGTTCTAATTCACATGCGATAGTCATTTACAGTCAATAAGTTAAAAATTAAAAAATTTACATTTCTGACCATCTGGAGAAAATTCGACAGGTCACGGGTCATCGTTTTTCATCATAAAATTGATTTTTTGGACTGTCGAAAAATTGATTCAAAATTTAATTTGGATTGTGCCTCATGTTAAATAACTACATTTTAAAGCCTCAATGTGACCAAAATTGCCATTTTTGCAGACTTTTTCTCCTACTCAGAAGCTTCTATTTCGACCAATTTCAAGCATTAAAATGACTCTAAACACACTAATTTTAATTCTAAGAGTTCTAATTCACATGCAATAGTCATTTGCAGTCAAAAAATTAACTATTAAAAAATTACCATTTCTGACCATCTGGAGAAAATTCGACAGGTCACGGGTCATCGTTTTTCATCAGAAAATTGATTTTTTGGACTGTTGAAAAATTGATTCAAAATTTCATTTGGATTGTGCCTCATGTTGAATAAATACATTTTAAAGCCTCAATGTGACCAAAATTGCCATTTTTACAGACTTTTTCTCCTACTCAGAAGCTTCTATTTCGACCAATTTCAGGCATTAAAATGACTCTAAACACAATAATTTTAGTTCTAAGAGTTCTAATTCACATGCGATAGTCATTTACAGTCAATAAGTTAAACATTAAAAAATTACCATTTCTGACCATCTGGAGAAAATTCGACAGGTCACGGGTCATCGTTTTTCATCAGAAAATTGATTTTTTGGACTGTCGAAAAATTGATTCAAAATGTCATTTGGATTGTGCCTCATGTTGAATAACTACTTTTTAAAGCCTCAATGTGACCAAAATTGCCATTTTTATAAACTTTTTCTCCTTTTCAGAAGCTTCTATTTCGACCAATTTCAGGCATTAAAATGACTCTAAACACACTAATTTTAATTCTAAGAGTTCTAATTCACATGCAATAGTCATTTGCAGTCAAAAAATTAACTATTAAAAAATTACCATTTCTGACCATCTGGAGAAAATTCGACAGGTCACGGGTCATCGTTTTTCATCAGAAAATTGATTTTTTGGACTGTCGAAAAATTGATTCAAAATTTCATTTGGATTGTGCCTCATGTTGAATAAATACATTTTAAAGCCTCAATGTGACCAAAATTGCCATTTTTACAGACTTTTTCTCCTACTCAGAAGCTTCTATTTCGACCAATTTCAGGCATTAAAATGACTCTAAACACAATAATTTTAGTTCTAAGAGTTCTAATTCACATGCGATCGTCATTTACAGTCAATAAGTTAAACATTAAAAAATTATAATTTCTGACCATCTGGAGAAAATTCGACAGATCACGGGTCATCGTTTTTCATCATAAAATTGATTTTTTGGACTGTCAAAAAATTGATTCAAAATTTCATTTGGATTGTGCCTCATGTTAAATAACTACATTTTAAAGCCTCAATATGACCAAAATTGCCATTTTTGCAGACTTTTTCTCCTACTCAGAAGCTTCTATTTAGACCAATTTCAGGCATTAAAATGACTCTAAACACACTAATTTTAGTTCTAAGAGTTCTAATTCACATGCAATAGTCATTTACAGTCAATAAGTTAAACATTAAAAAATTACCATTTCTGACCATCTGGAGAAAATTCGACAGGTCACGGGTCATCGTTTTTCATCCTAAAATTGATTTTTTGGACTGTCGAAAAATTGATTCAAAATTTCATTTGGATTGTGCCTCATGTTAAATAACTACATTTTAAAGCCTCAATGTGACCAAAATTGCCATTTTTGCAGACTTTTTCTCCTACTCAGAAGCTTCTATTTCGACCAATTTCAGGCATTAAAATGACTCTAAACACACTAATTTTAATTCTAAGAGTTCTAATTCACATGCAATAGTCATTTGCAGTCAATAAATTAAACATTAAAAAATTACCATTTCTGACCATCTGGAGAAAATTCGACAGGTCACGGGTCATCGTTTTTCATCAGAAAATTGATTTTTTTGGACTGTCGAAAAATTGATCCAAAATGTCATTTGGATTGTCCCTCCTGTTGAATAACTACTTTTTAAAGCCTCAATGTGACCAAAATTGCCATTTTTACAGACATTTTCTCCTACTCAGAAGCTTCTATTTCGACCAATTTCAGGCATTAAAATGACTCTAAACACACTAATTTTAGTTCTAAGAGTTCTAATTCACATGCGATAGTCATTTACAGTCAATAAGTTAAACATTAAAAAATTACCATTTCTGACCATCTGGAGAAAATTCGACAGGTCACGGGTCATCGTTTTTCATCATAAAATTGATTTTTGGACTGTCGAAAAATTGATTCAAAATTTCATTTGGATTGTGCCTCATGTTAAATAACTACATTTTAAAGCCTCAATGTGACCAAAATTGCCATTTTTGCAGACTTTTTCTCCTACTCAGAAGCTTCTATTTCGACCTATTTCAGGCATTAAAATGACTCTAAACACACTAATTTTAGTTCTAAGAGTTCTAATTCACATGCGATAGTCATTTACAGTCAATAAGTTAAACATTAAAAAATTTACATTTCTGACCATCTGGAGAAAATTCGACAGGTCACGGGTCATCGTTTTTCATCATAAAATTGATTTTTTGGACTGTCGAAAAATTGATTCAAAATTTAATTTGGATTGTGCCTCATGTTAAATAACTACATTTTAAAGCCTCAATGTGACCAAAATTGCCATTTTTGCAGACTTTTTCTCCTACTCAGAAGCTTCTATTTCGACCAATTTCAAGCATTAAAATGACTCTAAACACACTAATTTTAATTCTAAGAGTTCTAATTCACATGCAATAGTCATTTGCAGTCAAAAAATTAACTATTAAAAAATTACCATTTCTGACCATCTGGAGAAAATTCGACAGGTCACGGGTCATCGTTTTTCATCAGAAAATTGATTTTTTGGACTGTTGAAAAATTGATTCAAAATTTCATTTGGATTGTGCCTCATGTTGAATAAATACATTTTAAAGCCTCAATGTGACCAAAATTGCCATTTTTACAGACTTTTTCTCCTACTCAGAAGCTTCTATTTCGACCAATTTCAGGCATTAAAATGACTCTAAACACAATAATTTTAGTTCTAAGAGTTCTAATTCACATGCGATAGTCATTTACAGTCAATAAGTTAAACATTAAAAAATTACCATTTCTGACCATCTGGAGAAAATTCGACAGGTCACGGGTCATCGTTTTTCATCAGAAAATTGATTTTTTGGACTGTCGAAAAATTGATTCAAAATGTCATTTGGATTGTGCCTCATGTTGAATAACTACTTTTTAAAGCCTCAATGTGACCAAAATTGCCATTTTTATAAACTTTTTCTCCTTTTCAGAAGCTTCTATTTCGACCAATTTCAGGCATTAAAATGACTCTAAACACACTAATTTTAATTCTAAGAGTTCTAATTCACATGCAATAGTCATTTGCAGTCAAAAAATTAACTATTAAAAAATTACCATTTCTGACCATCTGGAGAAAATTCGACAGGTCACGGGTCATCGTTTTTCATCAGAAAATTGATTTTTTGGACTGTCGAAAAATTGATTCAAAATTTCATTTGGATTGTGCCTCATGTTGAATAAATACATTTTAAAGCCTCAATGTGACCAAAATTGCCATTTTTACAGACTTTTTCTCCTACTCAGAAGCTTCTATTTCGACCAATTTCAGGCATTAAAATGACTCTAAACACAATAATTTTAGTTCTTAGAGTTCTAATTCACATGCGATCGTCATTTACAGTCAATAAGTTAAACATTAAAAAATTATAATTTCTGACCATCTGGAGAAAATTCGACAGATCACGGGTCATCGTTTTTCATCATAAAATTGATTTTTTGGACTGTCAAAAAATTGATTCAAAATTTCATTTGGATTGTGCCTCATGTTAAATAACTACATTTTAAAGCCTCAATATGACCAAAATTGCCATTTTTGCAGACTTTTTCTCCTACTCAGAAGCTTCTATTTAGACCAATTTCAGGCATTAAAATGACTCTAAACACACTAATTTTAGTTCTAAGAGTTCTAATTCACATGCAATAGTCATTTACAGTCAATAAGTTAAACATTAAAAAATTACCATTTCTGACCATCTGGAGAAAATTCGACAGGTCACGGGTCATCGTTTTTCATCCTAAAATTGATTTTTTGGACTGTCGAAAAATTGATTCAAAATTTCATTTGGATTGTGCCTCATGTTAAATAACTACATTTTAAAGCCTCAATGTGACCAAAATTGCCATTTTTGCAGACTTTTTCTCCTACTCAGAAGCTTCTATTTCGACCAATTTCAGGCATTAAAATGAATCTAAACACACTAATTTTAGTTCTAAGAGTTCTAATTCACATGCAATAGTCATTTATAGTCAAGAAATTAAACATTAAAAAATTATAATTTCTGACCATCTGGAGAAAATTCGACAGGTCACGGGTCATCGTTTTTCATCAGAAAATTGATTTTTTGGACTGTCGAAAAATTGATTCAAAATGTCATTTGGATTGTGCCTCATGTTGAATAACTACTTTTTAAAGCCTCAATGTGACCAAAATTGCCATTTTTACAAACTTTTTCTCCTTTTCAGAAGCTTCTATTTCGACCAATTTCAGGCATTAAAATGACTCTAAACACACTAATTTTAATTCTAAGAGTTCTAATTCACATGCAATAGTCATTTGCAGTCAAAAAATTAAACATTAAAAAATTACCATTTCTGACCATCTGGAGAAAATTCGACAGGTCACGGGTCATCGTTTTTCATCAGAAAATGGATTTTTTGGACTGTCGAAAAATTGATTCAAAATTTCATTTGGCTTGTGCCTCATGTTGAATAAATACATTTTAAAGCCTCAATGTGACCAAAATTGCCATTTTTACAGACTTTTTCTCCTACTCAGAAGCTTCTATTTCGACCAATTTCAGGCATTAAAATGACTCTAAACACACTAATTTTAGTTCTAAGAGTTCTAATTCACATGCGATAGTCATTTACAGTCAATAAGTTAAACATTAAAAAATTACCATTTCTGACCATCTGGAGAAAATTCGACAGGTCACGGGTCATCGTTTTTCATCAGAAAATTGATTTTTTTGGACTGTCGAAAAATTGATCCAAAATGTCATTTGGATTGTCCCTCCTGTTGAATAACTACTTTTTAAAGCCTCAATGTGACCAAAATTGCCATTTTTGCAGACTTTTTCTCCTACTCAGAAGCTTCTATTTCGACCAATTTCAGGCATTAAAATGACTCTAAACACACTAATTTTAGTTCTAAGAGTTCTAATTCACATGCAATAGTCATTTACAGTCAATAAGTTAAACATTAAAAAATTATAATTTCTAACCATCTGGAGAAAATTCGACGGATCACGGGTCATCGTTTTTCATCAGAAAATTGATTTTTTTGGACTGTCGAAAAATTGATCCAAAATGTCATTTGGATTGTCCCTCCTGTTGAATAACTACTTTTTAAAGCCTCAATGTGACCAAAATTGCCATTTTTACAGACATTTTCTCCTACTCAGAAGCTTCTATTTCGGCCAATTTCAGGCATTAAAATGACTCTAAACACACTAATTTTAGTTCTAAGAGTTCTAATTCACATGCGATAGTCATTTACAGTCAATAAGTTAAACATTAAAAAATTACCATTTCTGACCATCTGGAGAAAATTCGACAGGTCACGGGTAATCGTTTTTCATCATAAAATTGATTTTTTGGACTGTCGAAAAATTGATTCAAAATTTCATTTGGATTGTGCCTCATGTTAAATAACTACATTTTAAAGCCTCAATGTGACCAAAATTGCCATTTTTGCAGACTTTTTCTCCTACTCAGAAGCTTCTATTTCGACCAATTTCAGGCATTAAAATGACTCTAAACACACTAATTTTAGTTCTAAGAGTTCTAATTCACATGCAATAGTCATTTACAGTCAATAAGTTAAACATTAAAAAATTATAATTTCTGACCATCTGGAGAAAATTCGACAGGTCACGGGTCATCGTTTTTCATCAGAAAATTGATTTTTTGGACTGTCGAAAAATTGATTCAAAATGTCATTTGGATTGTGCCTCATGTTGAATAACTACTTTTTAAAGCCTCAATGTGACCAAAATTGCCATTTTTACAAACTTTTTCTCCTTTTCAGAAGCTTCTATTTCGACCAATTTCAGGCATTAAAATGACTCTAAACACACTAATTTTAATTCTAAGAGTTCTAATTCACATGCAATAGTCATTTGCAGTCAAAAAATTAACTATTAAAAAATTACCATTTCTGACCATCTGGAGAAAATTCGACAGGTCACGGGTCATCGTTTTTCATCAGAAAATTGATTTTTTTGGACTGTCGAAAAATTGATTCAAAATTTCATTTGGATTGTGCCTCATGTTGAATAAATACATTTTAAAGCCTCAATGTGACCAAAATTGCCATTTTTACAGACTTTTTCTCCTACTCAGAAGCTTCTATTTCGACCAATTTCAGGCATTAAAATGACTCTAAACACAATAATTTTAGTTCTAAGAGTTCTAATTCACATGCGATAGTCATTTACAGTCAATAAGTTAAACATTAAAAAATTACCATTTCTGACCATCCGGAGAAAATTCGACAGGTCACGGGTCATCGTTTTTCATCAGAAAATTGATTTTTTTGGACTGTCGAAAAATTGATCCAAAATGTCATTTGGATAGTCCCTCCTGTTGAATAACTACTTTTTAAAGCCTCAATGTGACCAAAATTGCCATTTTTGCAGACTTTTTCTCCTACTCAGAAGCTTCTATTTCGACCAATTTCAGGCATTAAAATGACTCTAAACACACTAATTTTAGTTCTAAGAGTTCTAATTCACATGCAATAGTCATTTACAGTCAATAAGTTAAACATTAAAAAATTACCATTTCTGACCATCTGGAGAAAATTCGACAGGTCACGGGTCATCGTTTTTCATCATAAAATTTATTTTTTGGACTGTCGAAAAATTGATTCAAAATTTCATTTGGATTGTGCCTCATGTTAAATAACTACATTTTAAAGCCTCAATGTGACCAAAATTGCCATTTTTGCAGACTTTTTCTCCTACTCAGAAGCTTCTATTTCGACCAATTTCAGGCATTAAAATGAATCTAAACACACTAATTTTAGTTCTAAGAGTTCTAATTCACATGCAATAGTCATTTATAGTCAATAAATTAAACATTAAAAAATTATAGTTTCTGACCATCTGGAGAAAATTCGACAGATCACGGGTCATCGTTTTTCATCAGAAAATTGATTTTTTGGACTGTCGAAAAATTGATTCAAAATGTCATTTGGATTGTGCCTCATGTTGAATAACTACTTTTTAAAGCCTCAATGTGACCAAAATTGCCATTTTTACAGACTTTTTCTCCTACTCAGAAGCTTCTATTCGACCAATTTCAGGCATTAAAATGACTCTAAACACACTAATTTTAATTCTAAGAGTTCTAATTCACATGCAATAGTCATTTGCAGTCAATAAATTAAACATTAAAAAATTACCATTTCTGACCATCTGGAGAAAATTCGACAGGTCACGGGTCATCGTTTTTCATCAGAAAATTGATTTTTTTGGACTGTCGAAAAATTGATCCAAAATGTCATTTGGATTGTCCCTCCTGTTGAATAACTACTTTTTAAAGCCTAAATGCGACCAAAATTGCCATTTTTACAGACATTTTCTCCTACTCAGAAGCTTCTATTTCGACCAATTTCAGGCATTAAAATGACTCTAAACACACTAATTTTAGTTCTAAGAGTTCTAATTCACATGCGATAGTCATTTACAGTCAATAGGTTAAACATTAAAAAATTACCATTTCTGACCATCTGGAGAAAATTCGACAGGTCACGGGTCATCGTTTTTCATCAGAAAATTGATTTTTTGGACTGTCGAAAAATTGATTCAAAATTTCATTTGGATTGTGCCTCATGTTAAATAACTACATTTTAAAGCCTCAATGTGACCAAAATTGCCATTTTTGCAGACTTTTTCTCCTACTCAGAAGCTTCTATTTCGACCAATTGCAGGCATTAAAATGACTCTAAACACACTAATTTTAGTTCTAAGAGTTCTAATTCACATGCGATAGTCATTTACAGTCAATAAGTTAAACATTAAAAAATTACCATTTCTGACCATCTGGAGAAAATTCGACAGGTCACGGGTTATCGTTTTTCATCATAAAATTGATTTTTTGGACTGTCGAAAAATTGATTCAAAATGTCATTTGGATTGTGCCTCATGTTGAATAACTACTTTTTAAAGCCTCAATGTTACCAAAATTGCCATTTTTACAAACTTTTTCTCCTTTTCAGAAGCTTCTATTTCGACCAATTTCAGGCATTAAAATGACTCTAAACACACTAATTTTAATTCTAAGAGTTCTAATTCACATGCAATAGTCATTTGCAGTCAAAAAATTAACTATTAAAAAATTACCATTTCTGACCATCTGGAGAAAAATCGACAGGTCACGGGTCATCGTTTTTCATCAGAAAATTGATTTTTTGGACTGTCGAAAAATTGATTCAAAATTTCATTTGGATTGTGCCTCATGTTGAATAAATACATTTTAAAGCCTCAATGTGACCAAAATTGCCATTTTTACAGACTTTTTCTCCTACTCAGAAGCTTCTATTTCGACCAATTTCAGGCATTAAAATGTCTCTAAACACACTAATTTTAATTCTAAGAGTTCTAATTCACATGCAATAGTCATTTACAGTCAATAAGTTAAACATTAAAAAATTACCATTTCTGACCATCTGGAGAAAATTCGACAGGTCACGGGTCATCGTTTTTCATCAGAAAATTGATTTTTTTGGACTGTCGAAAAATTGATCCAAAATGTCATTTGGATTGTCCCTCCTGTTGAATAACTACTTTTTAAAGCCTCAATGTGACCAAAATTGCCATTTTTGCAGACTTTTTCTCCTACTCAGAAGCTTCTATTTCGACCAATTTCAGGCATTAAAATGTCTCTAAACACACTAATTTTAATTCTAAGAGTTCTAATTCACATGCAATAGTCATTTGCAGTCAATAAATTAAACATGAAAAAATTACCATTTCTGACCATCTGGAGAAAATTCGACAGGTCACGGGTCATCGTTTTTCATCAGAAAATTGATTTTTTTGGACTGTCGAAAAATTGATCCAAAATGTCATTTGGATTGTCCCTCCTGTTGAATAACTACTTTTTAAAGCCTCAATGTGACCAAAATTGCCATTTTTACAAACTTTTTCACCTTTTCAGAAGCTTCTATTTCGACCAATTTCAGGCATTAAAATGACTCTAAACACACTCATTTTAATTCTAAGAGTTCTAATTCACATGCAATAGTCATTTGCAGTCAAAAAATTCACTATTAAAAAATTACCATTTCTGACCATCTGGAGAAAATTCGACAGGTCACGGGTCATCGTTTTTCATCAGAAAATTGATTTTTTTGGACTGTCGAAAATTTGATCCAAAATGACATTTGGATTGTCCCTCCTGTTGAATAACTACTTTTTAAAGCATCAATGTGACCAAAATTGCCATTTTTACAGACTTTTTCTCCTACTCAGAAGCTTCTATTTCGACCAATTTCAGGCATTAAAATGACTCTAAACACACTAATTTTAGTTCTAAGAGTTCTAATTCACATGCGATAGTCATTTACAGTCAATAAGTTAAACATTAAAAAATTACCATTTCTGACGATCTGGAGAAAATTCGACAGGTCACGGGTCATCGTTTTTCATCAGAAAATTGATTTTTTTGGACTGTCGAATAATTGATCCAAAATGGCATTTGGATTGTCCCTCCTGTTGAATAACTACTTTTTAAAGCCTCAATGTGACCAAAATTGCCATTTTTGCAGACTTTTTCTCCTACTCAGAAGCTTCTATTTCGACCAATTTCAGGCATTAAAATGACTCTAAACACACTAATTTTAGTTCTAAGAGTTCTAATTCACATGCAATAGTCATTTACAGTCAATAAGTTAAACATTAAAAAATTATAATTTCTGACCATCTGGAGAAAATTCGACAGGTCACGGGTCATCGTTTTTCATCAGAAAATTGATTTTTTTGGACTGTCGAAAAATTGATTCAAAATGTCATTTGGATTGTGCCTCATGTTGAATAACTACTTTTTAAAGCCTCAATGTGACCAAAATTGCCATTTTTGCAGACTTTTTCTCCTACTCAGAAGCTTCTATTTCGACCAATTACAGGCATTAAAATGACTCTAAACACACTAATTTTAGTTCTAAGAGTTCTAATTCACATGCAATAGTCATTTACAGTCAATAAGTTAAACATTAAAAAATTATAATTTCTGACCATCTGGAGAAAATTCGACAGGTCACGGGTCATCGTTTTTCATCAGAAAATTGATTTTTTGGACTGTTGAAAAATTGATTCAAAATGTCATTTGGATTGTGCCTCATGTTGAATAACTACTTTTTAAAGCCTCAATGTGACCAAAATTGCCATTTTTACAAACTTTTTCACCTTTTCAGAAGCTTCTATTTCGACCAATTTCAGGCATTAAAATGACTCTAAACACACTAATTTTAATTCTAAGAGTTCTAATTCACATGCAATAGTCATTTGCAGTCAATAAATTAAACATTAAAAAATTACCATTTCTGACCATCTGGAGAAAATTCGACAGGTCACGGGTCATCGTTTTTCATCAGAAAATTGATTTTTTTGGACTGTCGAAAAATTGATCCAAAATGTCATTTGGATAGTCCCTCCTGTTGAATAACTACTTTTTAAAGCCTCAATGTGACCAAAATTGCCATTTTTGCAGACTTTTTCTCCTACTCAGAAGCTTCTATTTCGACCAATTTCAGGCATTAAAATGACTCTAAACACACTAATTTTAGTTCTAAGAGTTCTAATTCACATGCAATAGTCATTTACAGTCAATAAGTTAAACATTAAAAAATTACCATTTCTGACCATCTGGAGAAAATTCGACAGGTCACGGGTCATCGTTTTTCATCATAAAATTTATTTTTTGGACTGTCGAAAAATTGATTCAAAATTTCATTTGGATTGTGCCTCATGTTAAATAACTACATTTTAAAGCCTCAATGTGACCAAAATTGCCATTTTTGCAGACTTTTTCTCCTACTCAGAAGCTTCTATTTCGACCAATTTCAGGCATTAAAATGAATCTAAACACACTAATTTTAGTTCTAAGAGTTCTAATTCACATGCAATAGTCATTTATAGTCAATAAATTAAACATTAAAAAATTATAGTTTCTGACCATCTGGAGAAAATTCGACAGATCACGGGTCATCGTTTTTCATCAGAAAATTGATTTTTTGGACTGTCGAAAAATTGATTCAAAATGTCATTTGGATTGTGCCTCATGTTGAATAACTACTTTTTAAAGCCTCAATGTGACCAAAATTGCCATTTTTACAGACTTTTTCTCCTACTCAGAAGCTTCTATTCGACCAATTTCAGGCATTAAAATGACTCTAAACACACTAATTTTAATTCTAAGAGTTCTAATTCACATGCAATAGTCATTTGCAGTCAATAAATTAAACATTAAAAAATTACCATTTCTGACCATCTGGAGAAAATTCGACAGGTCACGGGTCATCGTTTTTCATCAGAAAATTGATTTTTTTGGACTGTCGAAAAATTGATCCAAAATGTCATTTGGATTGTCCCTCCTGTTGAATAACTACTTTTTAAAGCCTAAATGCGACCAAAATTGCCATTTTTACAGACATTTTCTCCTACTCAGAAGCTTCTATTTCGACCAATTTCAGGCATTAAAATGACTCTAAACACACTAATTTTAGTTCTAAGAGTTCTAATTCACATGCGATAGTCATTTACAGTCAATAGGTTAAACATTAAAAAATTACCATTTCTGACCATCTGGAGAAAATTCGACAGGTCACGGGTCATCGTTTTTCATCAGAAAATTGATTTTTTGGACTGTCGAAAAATTGATTCAAAATTTCATTTGGATTGTGCCTCATGTTAAATAACTACATTTTAAAGCCTCAATGTGACCAAAATTGCCATTTTTGCAGACTTTTTCTCCTACTCAGAAGCTTCTATTTCGACCAATTGCAGGCATTAAAATGACTCTAAACACACTAATTTTAGTTCTAAGAGTTCTAATTCACATGCGATAGTCATTTACAGTCAATAAGTTAAACATTAAAAAATTACCATTTCTGACCATCTGGAGAAAATTCGACAGGTCACGGGTTATCGTTTTTCATCATAAAATTGATTTTTTGGACTGTCGAAAAATTGATTCAAAATGTCATTTGGATTGTGCCTCATGTTGAATAACTACTTTTTAAAGCCTCAATGTTACCAAAATTGCCATTTTTACAAACTTTTTCTCCTTTTCAGAAGCTTCTATTTCGACCAATTTCAGGCATTAAAATGACTCTAAACACACTAATTTTAATTCTAAGAGTTCTAATTCACATGCAATAGTCATTTGCAGTCAAAAAATTAACTATTAAAAAATTACCATTTCTGACCATCTGGAGAAAATTCGACAGGTCACGGGTCATCGTTTTTCATCAGAAAATTGATTTTTTGGACTGTCGAAAAATTGATTCAAAATTTCATTTGGATTGTGCCTCATGTTGAATAAATACATTTTAAAGCCTCAATGTGACCAAAATTGCCATTTTTACAGACTTTTTCTCCTACTCAGAAGCTTCTATTTCGACCAATTTCAGGCATTAAAATGTCTCTAAACACACTAATTTTAATTCTAAGAGTTCTAATTCACATGCAATAGTCATTTACAGTCAATAAGTTAAACATTAAAAAATTACCATTTCTGACCATCTGGAGAAAATTCGACAGGTCACGGGTCATCGTTTTTCATCAGAAAATTGATTTTTTTGGACTGTCGAAAAATTGATCCAAAATGTCATTTGGATTGTCCCTCCTGTTGAATAACTACTTTTTAAAGCCTCAATGTGACCAAAATTGCCATTTTTGCAGACTTTTTCTCCTACTCAGAAGCTTCTATTTCGACCAATTTCAGGCATTAAAATGTCTCTAAACACACTAATTTTAATTCTAAGAGTTCTAATTCACATGCAATAGTCATTTGCAGTCAATAAATTAAACATGAAAAAATTACCATTTCTGACCATCTGGAGAAAATTCGACAGGTCACGGGTCATCGTTTTTCATCAGAAAATTGATTTTTTTGGACTGTCGAAAAATTGATCCAAAATGTCATTTGGATTGTCCCTCCTGTTGAATAACTACTTTTTAAAGCCTCAATGTGACCAAAATTGCCATTTTTACAAACTTTTTCACCTTTTCAGAAGCTTCTATTTCGACCAATTTCAGGCATTAAAATGACTCTAAACACACTCATTTTAATTCTAAGAGTTCTAATTCACATGCAATAGTCATTTGCAGTCAAAAAATTCACTATTAAAAAATTACCATTTCTGACCATCTGGAGAAAATTCGACAGGTCACAGGTCATCGTTTTTCATCAGAAAATTGATTTTTTTGGACTGTCGAAAATTTGATCCAAAATGACATTTGGATTGTCCCTCCTGTTGAATAACTACTTTTTAAAGCATCAATGTGACCAAAATTGCCATTTTTACAGACTTTTTCTCCTACTCAGAAGCTTCTATTTCGACCAATTTCAGGCATTAAAATGACTCTAAACACACTAATTTTAGTTCTAAGAGTTCTAATTCACATGCGATAGTCATTTACAGTCAATAAGTTAAACATTAAAAAATTACCATTTCTGACGATCTGGAGAAAATTCGACAGGTCACGGGTCATCGTTTTTCATCAGAAAATTGATTTTTTTGGACTGTCGAAAAATTGATCCAAAATGGCATTTGGATTGTCCCTCCTGTTGAATAACTACTTTTTAAAGCCTCAATGTGACCAAAATTGCCATTTTTGCAGACTTTTTCTCCTACTCAGAAGCTTCTATTTCGACCAATTTCAGGCATTAAAATGACTCTAAACACACTAATTTTAGTTCTAAGAGTTCTAATTCACATGCAATAGTCATTTACAGTCAATAAGTTAAACATTAAAAAATTATAATTTCTGACCATCTGGAGAAAATTCGACAGGTCACGGGTCATCGTTTTTCATCAGAAAATTGATTTTTTTGGACTGTCGAAAAATTGATTCAAAATGTCATTTGGATTGTGCCTCATGTTGAATAACTACTTTTTAAAGCCTCAATGTGACCAAAATTGCCATTTTTGCAGACTTTTTCTCCTACTCAGAAGCTTCTATTTCGACCAATTACAGGCATTAAAATGACTCTAAACACACTAATTTTAGTTCTAAGAGTTCTAATTCACATGCAATAGTCATTTACAGTCAATAAGTTAAACATTAAAAAATTATAATTTCTGACCATCTGGAGAAAATTCGACAGGTCACGGGTCATCGTTTTTCATCAGAAAATTGATTTTTTGGACTGTTGAAAAATTGATTCAAAATGTCATTTGGATTGTGCCTCATGTTGAATAACTACTTTTTAAAGCCTCAATGTGACCAAAATTGCCATTTTTACAAACTTTTTCACCTTTTCAGAAGCTTCTATTTCGACCAATTTCAGGCATTAAAATGACTCTAAACACACTAATTTTAATTCTAAGAGTTCTAATTCACATGCAATAGTCATTTGCAGTCAAAAAATTAAACATTAAAAAATTACCATTTCTGACCATCTGGAGAAAATTCGACAGGTCACGGGTCATCGTTTTTCATCAGAAAATGGATTTTTTGGACTGTCGAAAAATTGATTCAAAATTTCATTTGGCTTGTGCCTCATGTTGAATAAATACATTTTAAAGCCTCAATGTGACCAAAATTGCCATTTTTACAGACTTTTTCTCCTACTCAGAAGCTTCTATTTCGACCAATTTCAGGCATTAAAATGACTCTAAACACACTAATTTTAGTTCTAAGAGTTCTAATTCACATGCGATAGTCATTTACAGTCAATAAGTTAAACATTAAAAAATTACCATTTCTGACCATCTGGAGAAAATTCGACAGGTCACGGGTCATCGTTTTTCATCAGAAAATTGATTTTTTTGGACTGTCGAAAAATTGATCCAAAATGTCATTTGGATTGTCCCTCCTGTTGAATAACTACTTTTTAAAGCCTCAATGTGACCAAAATTGCCATTTTTGCAGACTTTTTCTCCTACTCAGAAGCTTCTATTTCGACCAATTTCAGGCATTAAAATGACTCTAAACACACTAATTTTAGTTCTAAGAGTTCTAATTCACATGCAATAGTCATTTACAGTCAATAAGTTAAACATTAAAAAATTATAATTTCTAACCATCTGGAGAAAATTCGACGGATCACGGGTCATCGTTTTTCATCAGAAAATTGATTTTTTTGGACTGTCGAAAAATTGATCCAAAATGTCATTTGGATTGTCCCTCCTGTTGAATAACTACTTTTTAAAGCCTCAATGTGACCAAAATTGCCATTTTTACAGACATTTTCTCCTACTCAGAAGCTTCTATTTCGGCCAATTTCAGGCATTAAAATGACTCTAAACACACTAATTTTAGTTCTAAGAGTTCTAATTCACATGCGATAGTCATTTACAGTCAATAAGTTAAACATTAAAAAATTACCATTTCTGACCATCTGGAGAAAATTCGACAGGTCACGGGTAATCGTTTTTCATCATAAAATTGATTTTTTGGACTGTCGAAAAATTGATTCAAAATTTCATTTGGATTGTGCCTCATGTTAAATAACTACATTTTAAAGCCTCAATGTGACCAAAATTGCCATTTTTGCAGACTTTTTCTCCTACTCAGAAGCTTCTATTTCGACCAATTTCAGGCATTAAAATGACTCTAAACACACTAATTTTAGTTCTAAGAGTTCTAATTCACATGCAATAGTCATTTACAGTCAATAAGTTAAACATTAAAAAATTATAATTTCTGACCATCTGGAGAAAATTCGACAGGTCACGGGTCATCGTTTTTCATCAGAAAATTGATTTTTTGGACTGTCGAAAAATTGATTCAAAATGTCATTTGGATTGTGCCTCATGTTGAATAACTACTTTTTAAAGCCTCAATGTGACCAAAATTGCCATTTTTACAAACTTTTTCTCCTTTTCAGAAGCTTCTATTTCGACCAATTTCAGGCATTAAAATGACTCTAAACACACTAATTTTAATTCTAAGAGTTCTAATTCACATGCAATAGTCATTTGCAGTCAAAAAATTAACTATTAAAAAATTACCATTTCTGACCATCTGGAGAAAATTCGACAGGTCACGGGTCATCGTTTTTCATCAGAAAATTGATTTTTTTGGACTGTCGAAAAATTGATTCAAAATTTCATTTGGATTGTGCCTCATGTTGAATAAATACATTTTAAAGCCTCAATGTGACCAAAATTGCCATTTTTACAGACTTTTTCTCCTACTCAGAAGCTTCTATTTCGACCAATTTCAGGCATTAAAATGACTCTAAACACAATAATTTTAGTTCTAAGAGTTCTAATTCACATGCGATAGTCATTTACAGTCAATAAGTTAAACATTAAAAAATTACCATTTCTGACCATCCGGAGAAAATTCGACAGGTCACGGGTCATCGTTTTTCATCAGAAAATTGATTTTTTTGGACTGTCGAAAAATTGATCCAAAATGTCATTTGGATAGTCCCTCCTGTTGAATAACTACTTTTTAAAGCCTCAATGTGACCAAAATTGCCATTTTTGCAGACTTTTTCTCCTACTCAGAAGCTTCTATTTCGACCAATTTCAGGCATTAAAATGACTCTAAACACACTAATTTTAGTTCTAAGAGTTCTAATTCACATGCAATAGTCATTTACAGTCAATAAGTTAAACATTAAAAAATTACCATTTCTGACCATCTGGAGAAAATTCGACAGGTCACGGGTCATCGTTTTTCATCATAAAATTTATTTTTTGGACTGTCGAAAAATTGATTCAAAATTTCATTTGGATTGTGCCTCATGTTAAATAACTACATTTTAAAGCCTCAATGTGACCAAAATTGCCATTTTTGCAGACTTTTTCTCCTACTCAGAAGCTTCTATTTCGACCAATTTCAGGCATTAAAATGAATCTAAACACACTAATTTTAGTTCTAAGAGTTCTAATTCACATGCAATAGTCATTTATAGTCAATAAATTAAACATTAAAAAATTATAGTTTCTGACCATCTGGAGAAAATTCGACAGATCACGGGTCATCGTTTTTCATCAGAAAATTGATTTTTTGGACTGTCGAAAAATTGATTCAAAATTTCATTTGGATTGTGCCTCATGTTGAATAAATACATTTTAAAGCCTCAATGTGACCAAAATTGCCATTTTTACAGACTTTTTCTCCTACTCAGAAGCTTCTATTTCGACCAATTTCAGGCATTAAAATGACTCTAAACACAATAATTTTAGTTCTAAGAGTTCTAATTCACATGCGATAGTCATTTACAGTCAATAAGTTAAACATTAAAAAATTATAATTTCTGACCATCTGGAGAAAATTCGACAGGTCACGGGTCATCGTTTTTCATCAGAAAATTGATTTTTTGGACTGTCGAAAAATTGATTCAAAATGTCATTTGGATTGTGCCTCATGTTGAATAACTACTTTTTAAAGCCTCAATGTGACCAAAATTGCCATTTTTGCAAACTTTTTCTCCTATTCAGAAGCTTCTATTTCGACCAATTTCAGGCATTAAAATGACTCTAAACACACTAATTTTAATTCTAAGAGTTCTAATTCACATGCAATAGTCATTTACAGTCAATAAGTTAAACATAAAAAATTATAATTTCTGACCATCTGGAGAAAATTCGACAGGTCACGGGTCATCGTTTTTCATCAGAAAATTGATTTTTTGGACTGTCGAAAAATTGATTCAAAATGTCATTTGGATTGTGCCTCATGTTGAATAACTACTTTTTAAAGCCTCAATGTGACCAAAATTGCCATTTTTACAAACTTTTTCTCCTTTTCAGAAACTTCTATTTCGACCAATTTCAGGCATTAAAATGACTCTAAACACACTAATTTTAATTCTAAGAGTTCTAATTCACATGCAATAGTCATTTGCAGTCAAAAAATTAACTATTAAAAAATTACCATTTCTGACCATCTGGAGAAAATTCGACAGGTCACGGGTCATTGTTTTTCATCAGAAAATTGATTTTTTGGACTGTCGAAAAATTGATGCAAAATTTCATTTGGATTGTGCCTCATGTTGAATAAATACATTTTAAAGCCTCAATGTGACCAAAATTGCCATTTTTACAGACTTTTTCTCCTACTCAGAAGCTTCTATTTCGACCAATTTCAGGCATTAAAATGACTCTAAACACAATAATTTTAGTTCTAAGAGTTCTAATTCACATGCGATAGTCATTTACAGTCAATAAGTTAAACATTAAAAAATTATAATTTCTGACCATCTGGAGAAAATTCGACAGGTCACGGGTCATCGTTTTTCATCAGAAAATTTATTTTTTGGACTGTCGAAAAATTGATTCAAAATGTCATTTGGATTGTGCCTCATGTTGAATAACTATTTTTTAAAGCCTCAATGTGACCAAAATTGCCATTTTTACAAACTTTTTCTCCTTTTCAGAAGCTTCTATTTCGACCAATTTCAGGCATTAAAATGACTCTAAACACACTAATTTTAATTCTAAGAGTTCTAATTCACATGCAATAGTCATTTACAGTCAATAAGTTAAACATTAAAAAATTATAATTTCTGACCATCTGGAGAAAATTCGACAGGTCACGGGTCATTGTTTTTCATCAGAAAATTGATTTTTTGGACTGTCGGAAAATTGATTCAAAATGTCATTTGGATTGTCCCTCCTGTTGAATAACTACTTTTTAAAGCCTCAATGTGACCAAAATTGCCATTTTTGCAGACTTTTTCTCCTACTCAGAAGCTTCTATTTCGACCAATTTCAGGCATTAAAATGTCTCTAAACACACTAATTTTAATTCTAAGAGTTCTAATTCACATGCAATAGTCATTTGCAGTCAATAAATTAAACATGAAAAAATTACCATTTCTGACCATCTGGAGAAAATTCGACAGGTCACGGGTCATCGTTTTTCATCAGAAAATTGATTTTTTTGGACTGTCGAAAAATTGATCCAAAATGTCATTTGGATTGTCCCTCCTGTTGAATAACTACTTTTTAAAGCCTCAATGTGACCAAAATTGCCATTTTTACAAACTTTTTCACCTTTTCAGAAGCTTCTATTTCGACCAATTTCAGGCATTAAAATGACTCTAAACACACTCATTTTAATTCTAAGAGTTCTAATTCACATGCAATAGTCATTTGCAGTCAAAAAATTCACTATTAAAAAATTACCATTTCTGACCATCTGGAGAAAATTCGACAGGTCACGGGTCATCGTTTTTCATCAGAAAATTGATTTTTTTGGACTGTCGAAAATTTGATCCAAAATGACATTTGGATTGTCCCTCCTGTTGAATAACTACTTTTTAAAGCATCAATGTGACCAAAATTGCCATTTTTACAGACTTTTTCTCCTACTCAGAAGCTTCTATTTCGACCAATTTCAGGCATTAAAATGACTCTAAACACACTAATTTTAGTTCTAAGAGTTCTAATTCACATGCGATAGTCATTTACAGTCAATAAGTTAAACATTAAAAAATTACCATTTCTGACGATCTGGAGAAAATTCGACAGGTCACGGGTCATCGTTTTTCATCAGAAAATTGATTTTTTTGGACTGTCGAAAAATTGATCCAAAATGGCATTTGGATTGTCCCTCCTGTTGAATAACTACTTTTTAAAGCCTCAATGTGACCAAAATTGCCATTTTTGCAGACTTTTTCTCCTACTCAGAAGCTTCTATTTCGACCAATTTCAGGCATTAAAATGACTCTAAACACACTAATTTTAGTTCTAAGAGTTCTAATTGACATGCGATAGTCATTTACAGTCAAAAAGTTAAACATTAAAAAATTACCATTTCTGACCATCTGGAGAAAATTCGACAGGTCACGGGTCATCGTTTTTCATCAGAAAATTGATTTTTTGGACTGTCGAAAAATTGATTCAAAATTTCATTTGGATTGTCCCTCCTGTTGAATAACTACTTTTTAAAGCCTCAATGTGACCAAAATTGCAATTTTACAGACTTTTTCTCCTACTCAGAAGCTTCTATTTCGACCAATTTCAGGCATTAAAATGACTCTAAACACACTAATTTTAGTTCTAAGAGTTCTAATTCACATGCAATAGTCATTTACAGTCAATAAGTTAAACATTAAAAAATTATAATTTCTGACCATCTGGAGAAAATTCGACAGGTCACGGGTCATCGTTTTTCATCAGAAAATTGATTTTTTGGACTGTCAAAAAATTGATTCAAAATGTCATTTGGATTGTGCCTCATGTTGAATAACTACTTTTTAAAGCCTCAATGTGACCAAAATTGCCATTTTTACAAACTTTTTCTCCTTTTCAGAAGCTTCTATTTCGACCAATTTCAGGCATTAAAATGACTCTAAACACACTAATTTTAGTTCTAAGAGTTCTAATTCACATGCGATAGTCATTTACAGTCAATAAGTTAAACATTAAAAAATTACCATTTCTGACGATCTGGAGAAAATTCGACAGGTCACGGGTCATCGTTTTTCATCAGAAAATTGATTTTTTTGGACTGTCGAAAAATTGATCCAAAATGGCATTTGGATTGTCCCTCCTGTTGAATAACTACTTTTTAAAGCCTCAATGTGACCAAAATTGCTATTTTTGCAGACTTTTTCTCCTACTCAGAAGCTTCTATTTCGACCAATTTCAGGCATTAAAATGACTCTAAACACACTAATTTTAGTTCTAAGAGTTCTAATTCACATGCAATAGTCATTTACAGTCAATAAGTTAAACATTAAAAAATTATAATTTCTGACCATCTGGAGAAAATTCGACAGGTCACGGGTCATCGTTTTTCATCAGAAAATTGATTTTTTTGGACTGTCGAAAAATTGATTCAAAATGTCATTTGGATTGTGCCTCATGTTGAATAACTACTTTTTAAAGCCTCAATGTGACCAAAATTGCCATTTTTGCAGACTTTTTCTCCTACTCAGAAGCTTCTATTTCGACCAATTACAGGCATTAAAATGACTCTAAACACACTAATTTTAGTTCTAAGAGTTCTAATTCACATGCAATAGTCATTTACAGTCAATAAGTTAAACATTAAAAAATTATAATTTCTGACCATCTGGAGAAAATTCGACAGGTCACGGGTCATCGTTTTTCATCAGAAAATTGATTTTTTGGACTGTTGAAAAATTGATTCAAAATGTCATTTGGATTGTGCCTCATGTTGAATAACTACTTTTTAAAGCCTCAATGTGACCAAAATTGCCATTTTTACAAACTTTTTCACCTTTTCAGAAGCTTCTATTTCGACCAATTTCAGGCATTAAAATGACTCTAAACACACTAATTTTAATTCTAAGAGTTCTAATTCACATGCAATAGTCATTTGCAGTCAAAAAATTAACTATTAAAAAATTACCATTTCTGACCATCTGGAGAAAATTCGACAGGTCACGGGTCATCGTTTTTCATCAGAAAATTGATTTTTTGGACTGTCGAAAAATTGATTCAAAATTTCATTTGGATTGTGCCTCATGTTGAATAAATACATTTTAAAGCCTCAATGTGACCAAAATTGCCATTTTTACAGACTTTTTCTCCTACTCAGAAGCTTCTATTTCGACCAATTTCAGGCATTAAAATGACTCTAAACACACTAATTTTAATTCTAAGAGTTCTAATTCACATGCAATAGTCATTTACAGTCAATAAGTTAAACATAAAAAATTATAATTTCTGACCATCTGGAGAAAATTCGACAGGTCACGGGTCATCGTTTTTCATCAGAAAATTGATTTTTTGGACTGTCGAAAAATTGATTCAAAATGTCATTTGGATTGTGCCTCATGTTGAATAACTACTTTTTAAAGCCTCAATGTGACCAAAATTGCCATTTTTACAAACTTTTTCTCCTTTTCAGAAACTTCTATTTCGACCAATTTCAGGCATTAAAATGACTCTAAACACACTAATTTTAATTCTAAGAGTTCTAATTCACATGCAATAGTCATTTGCAGTCAAAAAATTAACTATTAAAAAATTACCATTTCTGACCATCTGGAGAAAATTCGACAGGTCACGGGTCATCGTTTTTCATCAGAAAATTGATTTTTTGGACTGTCGAAAAATTGATGCAAAATTTCATTTGGATTGTGCCTCATGTTGAATAAATACATTTTAAAGCCTCAATGTGACCAAAATTGCCATTTTTACAGACTTTTTCTCCTACTCAGAAGCTTCTATTTCGACCAATTTCAGGCATTAAAATGACTCTAAACACAATAATTTTAGTTCTAAGAGTTCTAATTCACATGCGATAGTCATTTACAGTCAATAAGTTAAACATTAAAAAATTATAATTTCTGACCATCTGGAGAAAATTCGACAGGTCACGGGTCATCGTTTTTCATCAGAAAATTGATTTTTTGGACTGTCGAAAAATTGATTCAAAATGTCATTTGGATTGTGCCTCATGTTGAATAACTACATTTTAAAGCCTCAATGTGACCAAAATTGCCATTTTTACAAACTTTTTCTCCTTTTCAGAAGCTTCTATTTCGACCAATTTCAGGCATTAAAATGACTCTAAACACACAAATTTTAATTCTAAGAGTTCTAATTCACATGCAATAGTCATTTACAGTCAATAAGTTAAACATTAAAAAATTATAATTTCTGACCATCTGGAGAAAATTCGACAGGTCACGGGTCATTGTTTTTCATCAGAAAATTGATTTTTTGGACTGTCGGAAAATTGATTCAAAATGTCATTTGGATTGTGCCTCATGTTGAATAACTACTTTTTAAAGCCTCAATGTGACCAAAATTGCCATTTTTACAAACTTTTTCACCTTTTCAGAAGCTTCTATTTCGACCAATTTCAGGCATTAAAATGACTCTAAACACACTCATTTTAATTCTAAGAGTTCTAATTCACATGCAATAGTCATTTGCAGTCAAAAAATTCACTATTAAAAAATTACCATTTCTGACCATCTGGAGAAAATTCGACAGGTCATGGGTCATCGTTTTTCATCAGAAAATTGATGTTTTGGACTGTCGAAAAATTCATTCAAAATTTCATTTGGATTGGGCCTCATGTTGAATAAATACATTTTAAAGCCTCAATGTGACCAAAATTGCCATTTTTACAGACTTTTTCTCCTACTCAGAAGCTTCTATTTCGACCAATTTCAGGCATTAAAATGACTCTAAACACACTAATTTTAGTTCTAAGAGTTCTAATTCACATGCGATAGTCATTTACAGTCAATAAGTTAAACATTAAAAAATTACCATTTCTGACCATCTGGAGAAAATTCGACAGGTCACGGGTCATCGTTTTTCATCATAAAATTGATTTTTTGGACTGTCGAAAAATTGATTCAAAATTTCATTTGGATTGTGCCTCATGTTGAATAACTACTTTTTAAAGCCTCAATGTGACCAAAATTGCCATTTTTACAAACTTTTTCACCTTTTCAGAAGCTTCTATTTCGACCAATTTCAGGCATTAAAATGACTCTAAACACACTCATTTTAATTCTAAGAGTTCTAATTCACATGCAATAGTCATTTGCAGTCAAAAAATTCACTATTAAAAAATTACCATTTCTGACCATCTGGAGAAAATTCGACAGGTCATGGGTCATCGTTTTTCATCAGAAAATTGATGTTTTGGACTGTCGAAAAATTGATTCAAAATTTCATTTGGATTGTGCCTCATGTTGAATAAATACATTTTAAAGCCTCAATGTGACCAAAATTGCCAT
Organism: Triturus cristatus; assembly: GCF_964204655.1. Lineage (NCBI taxonomy): Eukaryota > Metazoa > Chordata > Amphibia > Caudata > Salamandridae > Triturus > Triturus cristatus. Next base: position 317,122 of record NW_028188427.1, read on the forward strand.
TTTTACAGACTTTTTCTCCTACTCAGAAGCTTCTATTTCGACCAATTTCAGGCATTAAAATGACTCTAAACACACTAATTTTAGTTCTAAGAGTTCTAATTGACATGCGATAGTCATTTACAGTCAATAAGTTAAACATTAAAAAATTACCATTTCTGACCATCTGGAGAAAATTCGACAGGTCACGGGTCATCGTTTTTCATCAGAAAATTGATTTTTTGGACTGTCGAAAAATTGATTCAAAATTTCATTTGGATTGTCCCTCCTGTTGAATAACTACTTTTTAAAGCCTCAATGTGACCAAAATTGCAATTTTACAGACTTTTTCTCCTACTCAGAAGCTTCTATTTCGACCAATTTCAGGCATTAAAATGACTCTAAACACACTAATTTTAGTTCTAAGAGTTCTAATTCACATGCAATAGTCATTTACAGTCAATAAGTTAAACATTAAAAAATTATAATTTCTGACCATCTGGAGAAAATTCGACAGGTCACGGGTCATCGTTTTTCATCAGAAAATTGATTTTTTGGACTGTCAAAAAATTGATTCAAAATGTCATTTGGATTGTGCCTCATGTTGAATAACTACTTTTTAAAGCCTCAATGTGACCAAAATTGCCATTTTTACAAACTTTTTCTCCTTTTCAGAAGCTTCTATTTCGACCAATTTCAGGCATTAAAATGACTCTAAACACACTAATTTTAATTCTAAGAGTTCTAATTCACATGCAATAGTCATTTGCAGTCAAAAAATTAAACATTAAAAAATTACCATTTCTGACCATCTGGAGAAAATTCGACAGGTCACGGGTCATCGTTTTTCATCAGAAAATTGATTTTTTGGACTGTCGAAAAATTGATTCGAAATTTCATTTGGATTGTGCCTCATGTTGAATAAATGCATTTTAAAGCCTCAATGTGACCAAAATTGCCATTTTTACAGACTTTTTCTCCTACTCAGAAGCTTCTATTTCAACCAATTTCAGGCATTAAAATGACTCTAAACACACCAATTTTAATTCTAAGAGTTCTAATTCACATGCAATAGTCATTTGGAGTCAATAAATTAAACATTAAAAAATTACCATTTCTGACCATCTGGAGAAAATTCGACAGGTCACGGGTCATCGTTTTTCATCAGAAAATTGATTTTTTTGGACTGTCGAAAATTTGATCCAAAATGTCATTTGGATTGTCCCTCCTGTTGAATAACTACTTTTTAAAGCCTCAATGTGACCAAAATTGCCATTTTTACAGACTTTTTCTCCTACTCAGAAGCTTCTATTTCGACCAATTTCAGGCATTAAAATGACTCTAAACACACTCATTTTAGTTCTAAGAGTTCTAATTCACATGCTATAGTCATTTACAGTCAATAAGTTAAACACTAAAAAATTACCATTTCTGACCATCTGGAGAAAATTCGACAGGTCACGGGTCATCGTTTTTCATCCTAAAATTGATTTTTTGGACTGTCGAAAAATTGATTCAAAATTTCATTTGGATTGTGCCTCATGTTAAATAACTACATTTTAAAGCCTCAATGTGACCAAAATTGCCATTTTTGCAGACTTTTTCTCCTACTCAGAAGCTTCTATTTCGACCAATTTCAGGCATTAAAATGACTCTAAACACACTAATTTTAGTTCTTAGAGTTCTAATTCACATGCAATAGTCATTTACAGTCAATAAGTTAAACATTAAAAAATTACCATTTCTGACCATCTGGAGAAAATTCGACAGGTCACGGGTCATCGTTTTTCATCCTAAAATTGATTTTTTGGACTGTCGAAAAATTGATTCAAAATTTCATTTGGATTGTGCCTCATGTTAAATTACTACATTTTAAAGCCTCAATGTGAACAAAATTGCCATTTTTGCAGACTTTTTCTCCTACTCAGAAGCTTCTATTTCGACCAATTTCAGGCATTAAAATGACTCTAACACTAATTTTAGTTCTAAGAGTTCTAATTCACATGCAATAGTCATTTATAGTCAATAAATTAAACAGTAAAAAATTATAATTTCTGACCATCTGGAGAAAATTCGACAGGTCACGGGTCATCGTTTTTCATCAGAAAATTGATTTTTTGGACTGTCGAAAAATTGATTCAAAATGTCATTTGGATTGTGCCTCATGTTGAATAACTACTTTTTAAAGCCTCAATGTGACCAAAATTGCCATTTTTACAAACTTTTTCTCCTTTTCAGAAGCTTCTATTTCGACCAATTTCAGGCATTAAAATGACTCTAAACACACTAATTTTAATTCAAGGAGTTCTAATTCACATGCAATAGTCATTTACAGTCAATAAGTTAAACATTAAAAAATAATAATTTCTGACCATCTGGAGAAAATTCGACAGGTCACGGGTCATCGTTTTTCATCAGAAAATTGATTTTTTGGACTGTCGAAAAATTGATTCAAAATTTCATTTGGATTGTGCCTCATGTTGAATAAATACATTTTAAAGCCTCAATGTGACCAAAATTGCCATTTTTACAGACTTTTTCTCCTACTCAGAAGCTTCTATTTCGACCAATTTCAGGCATTAAAATGACTCTAAACACAATAATTTTAGTTCTAAGAGTTCTAATTCACATGCGATAGTCATTTACAGTCAATAAGTTAAACATTAAAAAATTATAATTTCTGACCATCTGGAGAAAATTCGACAGGTCACGGGTCATCGTTTTTCATCAGAAAATTGATTTTTTGGACTGTCAAAAAATTGATTCAAAATGTCATTTGGATTGTGCCTCATGTTGAATAACTACTTTTTAAAGCCTCAATGTGACCAAAATTGCCATTTTTACAGACTTTTTCTCCTACTCAGAAGCTTCTATTTCAACCAATTTCAGGCATTAAAATGACTCTAAACACACCAATTTTAATTCTAAGAGTTCTAATTCACATGCAATAGTCATTTGGAGTCAATAAATTAAACATTAAAAAATTACCATTTCTGACCATCTGGAGAAAATTCGACAGGTCACGGGTCATCGTTTTTCATCAGAAAATTGATTTTTTTGGACTGTCGAAAATTTGATCCAAAATGTCATTTGGATTGTCCCTCCTGTTGAATAACTACTTTTTAAAGCCTCAATGTGACCAAAATTGCCATTTTTACAGACTTTTTCTCCTACTCAGAAGCTTCTATTTCGACCAATTTCAGGCATTAAAATGACTCTAAACACACTAATTTTAGTTCTAAGAGTTCTAATTCACATGCAATAGTCATTTGGAGTCAATAAATTAAACATTAAAAAATTACCATTTCTGACCATCTGGAGAAAATTCGACAGGTCACGGGTCATCGTTTTTCATCAGAAAATTGATTTTTTTGGACTGTCGAAAATTTGATCCAAAATGTCATTTGGATTGTCCCTCCTGTTGAATAACTACTTTTTAAAGCCTCAATGTGACCAAAATTGCCATTTTTACAGACTTTTTCTCCTACTCAGAAGCTTCTATTTCGACCAATTTCAGGCATTAAAATGACTCTAAACACACTCATTTTAGTTCTAAGAGTTCTAATTCACATGCGATAGTCATTTACAGTCAATAAGTTAAACATTAAAAAATTACCATTTCTGACCATCTGGAGAAAATTCGACAGGTCACGGGTCATCGTTTTTCATCAGAAAATTGATTTTTTGGACTGTCGAAAAATGTATTCAAAATGTCATTTGGATTGTGCCTCATGTTGAATAACTACTTTTTAAAGCCTCAATGTGACCAAAATTGCCATTTTTACAAACTTTTTCTCCTTTTCAGAAGCTTCTATTTCGACCAATTTCAGGCATTAAAATGACTCTAAACACACTAATTTTAATTCAAGGAGTTCTAATTCACATGCAATAGTCATTTACAGTCAATAAATTAAACATTAAAAAATTACCATTTCTGACCATCTGGAGAAAATTCGACAGGTCACGGGTCATCGTTTTTCATCAGAAAATTGATTTTTTTGGACTGTCGAAAATTTGATCCAAAATGTCATTTGGATTGTCCCTCCTGTTGAATAACTACTTTTTAAAGCCTCAATGTGACCAAAATTGCCATTTTTACAGACTTTTTCTCCTACTCAGAAGCTTCTATTTCGACCAATTTCAGGCATTAAAATGACTCTAAACACACTCATTTTAGTTCTAAGAGTTCTAATTCACATGCGATAGTCATTTACAGTCAATAAGTTAAACATTAAAAAATTACCATTTCTGACCATCTGGAGAAAATTCGACAGGTCACGGGTCATCGTTTTTCATCATAAAATTGATTTTTTGGACTGTCGAAAAATTGATTCAAAATTTCATTTGGATTGTGCCTCATGTTAAATAACTACATTTTAAAGCCTCAATGTGACCAAAATTGCCATTTTTGCAAACTTTTTCTCCTACTCAGAAGCTTCTATTTCGACCAATTTCAGGCATTAAAATGACTCTAAACACACTAATTTTAGTTCTAAGAGTTCTAATTCACATGCAATAGTCATTTACAGTCAATAAGTTAAACATTAAAAAATTACCATTTCTGACCATCTGGAGAAAATTCGACAGGTCACAGGTCATCGTTTTTCATCCTAAAATTGATTTTTTGGACTGTCGAAAAATTGATTCAAAATTTCATTTGGATTGGGCCTCATGTTAAATAACTACATTTTAAAGCCTCAATGTGAACAAAATTGCCATTTTTGCAGACTTTTTCTCCTACTCAGAAGCTTCTATTTCGACCAATTTCAGGCATTAAAATGACTCTAACACTAATTTTAGTTCTAAGAGTTCTAATTCACATGCAATAGTCATTTATAGTCAATAAATTAAACATTAAAAAATTATAATTTCTGACCATCTGGAGAAAATTCGACAGGTCACGGGTCATCGTTTTTCATCAGAAAATTGATTTTTTTGGACTGTCGAAAAATTGATTCAAAATGTCATTTGGATTGTGCCTCATGTTGAATAACTACTTTTTAAAGCCTCAATGTGACCAAAATTGCCATTTTTACAAACTTTTTCTCCTTTTCAGAAGCTTCTATTTCGACCAATTTCAGGCATTAAAATGACTCTAAACACACTAATTTTAATTCAAGGAGTTCTAATTCACATGCAATAGTCATTTACAGTCAATAAGTTAAACATTAAAAAATTATAATTTCTGACCATCTGGAGAAAATTCGACAGGTCACGGGTCATCGTTTTTCATCAGAAAATTGATTTTTTGGACTGTCGAAAAATTGATTCAAAATGTCATTTGGATTGTGCCTCATGTTGAATAACTACTTTTTAAAGCCTCAATGTGACCAAAATTGCCATTTTTACAAACTTTTTCACCTTTTCAGAAGCTTCTATTTCGACCAATTTCAGGCATTAAAATGACTCTAAACACACTCATTTTAATTCTAAGAGTTCTAATTCACATGCAATAGTCATTTGCAGTCAAAAAATTCACTATTAAAAAATTACCATTTCTGACCATCTGGAGAAAATTCAACAGGTCATGGGTCATCGTTTTTCATCAGAAAATTGATTTTTTGGACTGGTGAAAAATTGATTCAAAATTTCATTTGGATTGTGCCTCATGTTAAATAACTACATTTTAAAGCCTCAATGTGAACAAAATTGCCATTTTTGCAGACTTTTTCTCCTACTCAGAAGCTTCTATTTCGACCAATTTCAGGCATTAAAATGACTCTAACACTAATTTTAGTTCTAAGAGTTCTAATTCACATGCAATACTCATTTATAGTCAATAAATTAAACATTAAAAAATTATAGTTTCTGACCATCTGGAGAAAATTCGACAGGTCACGGGTCATCGTTTTTCATCAGAAAATTGATTTTTTTGGACTGTCGAAAAATTGATTCAAAATGTCATTTGGATTGTGCCTCATGTTGAATAACTACTTTTTAAAGCCTCAATGTGACCAAAATTGCCATTTTTACAAACTTTTTCTCCTTTTCAGAAGCTTCTATTTCGACCAATTTCAGGCATTAAAATGACTCTAAACACACTAATTTTAATTCAAGGAGTTCTAATTCACATGCAATAGTCATTTACAGTCAATAAGTTAAACATTAAAAAATTATAATTTCTGACCATCTGGAGAAAATTCGACAGGTCACGGGTCATCGTTTTTCATCAGAAAATTGATTTTTTGGACTGTCGAAAAATTGATTCAAAATGTCATTTGGATTGTGCCTCATGTTGAATAACTACTTTTTAAAGCCTCAATGTGACCAAAATTGCCATTTTTACAAACTTTTTCACCTTTTCAGAAGCTTCTATTTCGACCAATTTCAGGCATTAAAATGACTCTAAACACACTCATTTTAATTCTAAGAGTTCTAATTCACATGCAATAGTCATTTGCAGTCAAAAAATTCACTATTAAAAAATTACCATTTCTGACCATCTGGAGAAAATTCGACAGGTCATCGTTTTTCATCAGAAAATTGATTTTTTGGACTGTTGAAAAATTGATTCAAAATTTCATTTGGATTTTGCCTAATGTTGAATAAATACATTTTAAAGCCTCAATGTGACCAAAATTGCCATTTTTACAGACTTTTTCTCCTACTCAGAAGCTTCTATTTCGACCAATTCCAGGCATTAAAATGACTCTAAACACACTAATTTTAGTTCTAAGAGTTCTAATTCACATGCAATAGTCATTTACAGTCAATAAGTTAAACATTAAAAAATTATAATTTCTGACCATCTGGAGAAAATTCGACAGGTCACGGGTCATCGTTTTTCATCAGAAAATTGATTTTTTGGACTGTCGAAAAATTGATTCAAAATGTCATTTGGATTGTGCCTCATGTTGAATAACTACTTTTTAAAGCCTCAATGTGACCAAAATTGCAATATTTACAAACTTTTTCTCCTTTTCAGAATCTTCTATTTCAACCAATTTCAGGCATTAAAATGACTCTAAACACACTAATTTTAATTCTAAGAGTTCTAATTCACATGCAATAGTCATTTACAGTCAATAAGTTAAACATTAAAAAATTACCATTTCTGACCATCTGGAGAAAATTCGACAGGTCATGGGTCATCGTTTTTCATCAGAAAATTGATTTTTTGGACTGTCGAAAAATTGATTCAAAATTTCATTTGGATTGTGCCTCATGTTGAATAAATACATTTTAAAGCCTCAATGTGACCAAAATTGCCATTTTTACAGACTTTTTCTCCTACTCAGAAGCTTCTATTTTGACCAATTTCAGGCATTAAAATGACTCTAAACACACTAATTTTAGTTCTAAGAGTTCTAATTCACATGCAATAGTCATTTACAGTCAATAAGTTAAACATTAAAAAATTATAATTTCTGACCATCTGGAGAAAATTCGACAGGTCACGGGTCATCGTTTTTCATCAGAAAATTGATTTTTTGGACTGTCGAAAAATTGATTCAAAATGTCATTTGGATTGTGCCTCATGTTGAATAACTACTTTTTAAAGCCTCAATGTGACCAAAATTGCCATTTTTACAAACTTTTTCTCCCTTTCAGAAGCTTCTATTTCGACCAATTTCAGGCATTAAAATGACTCTAAACACACTAATTTCAATTCTAAGAGTTCTAATTCACATGCAATAGTCATTTACAGTCAATAAGTTAAACATTAAAAAATTATAATTTCTGACCATCTGGAGAAAATTCGACAGGTCACGGGTCATCGTTTTTCATCAGAAAATTGATTTTTTGGACTGTCGAAAAATTGATTCGAAATTTCATTTGGATTGTGCCTCATGTTGAATAAATACATTTTAAAGCCTCAATGTGACCAAAATTGCCATTTTTACAGACTTTTTCTCCTACTCAGAAGCTTCTATTTCAACCAATTTCAGGCATTAAAATGACTCTAAACACACTAATTTTAATTCTAAGAGTTCTAATTCACATGCAATAGTCATTTACAGTCAATAAGTTAAACATTAAAAAATTATAATTTCTGACCATCTGGAGAAAATTCGACAGGTCACGGGTCATCGTTTTTCATCAGAAAATTGATTTTTTGGACTGTCGAATAATTGATTCAAAATGTCATTTGAATTGTGCCTCATGTTGAATAACTACTTTTTAAAGCCTCAATGTGACCAAAATTGCCATTTTTACAAACTTATTCTCCTTTTCAGAAGCTTCTATTTCGACCAATTTCAGGCATTAAAATGACTCTAAATACACTAATTTTAATTCTAAGAGTTCTAATTCACATGCAATAGTCATTTGCAGTCAAAAAATTAAACATTAAAAAATTACCATTTCTGACCATCTGGAGAAAATTCGACATGTCACGGGTCATCGTTTTTCATCAGAAAATTGATTTTTTGGACTGTCGAAAAATTGATTCGAAATTTCATTTGGATTGTGCCTCATGTTGAATAAATACATTTTAAAGCCTCAATGTGACCAAAATTGCCATTTTTACAGACTTTTTCTCCTACTCAGAAGCTTCTATTTCGACCAATTTCAGGCATTAAAATGACTCTAAACACACTAATTTTAATTCTAAGAGTTCTAATTCACAGGCAATAGTCCTTTGCAGTCAATAAATTAAACATTAAAAAATTACCATTTCCGACCATCTGGAGAAAATTCGACAGGTCACGGGTCATCGATTTTCATCAGAAAATTTATTTTTTTGGACTGTCGAAAATTTGATCCAAAATGTCATTTGGATTGTCCCTCCTGTTGAATAACTACTTTTTAAAGCCTCAATGTGACCAAAATTGCCATTTTTACAGACTTTTTCTCCTACTCAGAAGCTTCTATTTCGACCAATTTCAGGCATTAAAATGACTCTAAACACACTAATTTTAGTTCTAAGAGTTCTAATTCACATGCAATAGTCATTTACAGTCAATAAGTTAAACATCAAAAAATTACCATTTCTGACCATCTGGAGAAAATTCGACAGGTCACGGGTCATCGTTTTTCATCATAAAATTGATTTTTTGGATTGTCGAAAAATTGATTCGAAATTTCATTTGGATTGTGCCTCATGTTAAATAACTACATTTTAAAGCCTCAATGTGACTAAAATTGCCATTTTTGCAGACTTTTTCTCCTACTCAGAAGCTTCTATTTCGACCAATTTCAGGCATTAAAATGACTCTAAACACACTAATTTTAGTTCTAAGAGTTCTAATTCACATGCAATAGTCATTTACAGTCAATAAGTTAAACATTAAAAAATTACCATTTCTGACCATCTGGAGAAAATTCGACAGGTCACGGGTCATCGTTTTTCATCAGAAAATTGATTTTTTGGACTGTCGAAAAATTGATTCGAAATTTCATTTGGATTGTGCCTCATGTTGAATAAATACATTTTAAAGCCTCAATGTGACCAAAATTGCCATTTTTACAGACTTTTTCTCCTACTCAGAAGCTTCTATTTCAACCAATTTCAGGCATTAAAATGACTCTAAACACACTAATTTTAATTCTAAGAGTTCTAATTCACATGCAATAGTCATTTGCAGTCAATAAATTAAACATTAAAAAATTACCATTTCTGACCATCTGGAGAAAATTCGACAGGTCACGGGTCATCGTTTTTCATCAGAAAATTGATTTTTTTGGACTGTCGAAAATTTGATCCAAAATGTCATTTGGATTGTCCCTCCTGTTGAATAACTACTTTTTAAAGCCTCAATGTGACCAAAATTGCAATTTTTACAGACTTTTTCTCCTACTCAGAAGCTTCTATTTCGACCAATTTCAGGCATTAAAATGACTCTAAACACACTAATTTTAGTTCTAAGAGTTCTAATTCACATGCGATAGTCATTTACAGTCAATAAGTTAAACATTAAAAAATTACCATTTCTGACCATCTGGAGAAAATTCGACAGGTCACGGGTCATTGTTTTTCATCATAAAATTGATTTTTTGGACTGTCGAAAAATTGATTCAAAATTTCATTTGGATTGTGCCTCATGTTAAATAACTACATTTTAAAGCCTCAATGTGAGCAAAATTGCCATTTTTGCAGACTTTTTCTCCTACTCAGAAGCTTCTATTTCGACCAATTTCAGGCATTAAAATGACTCTAAAAACACTAATTTTAGTTCTAAGAGTTCTAATTCACATGCAATAGTCATTTACAGTCAATAAGTTAAATATTAAAAAATTACCATTTCTGACCATCTGGAGAAAATTCGACAGGTCACGGGTCATCGTTTTTCATCCTAAAATTGATTTTTTGGACTGTCGAAAAATTGATTCGAAATTTCATTTGGATTGTGCCTCATGTTGAATAAATACATTTTAAAGCCTCAATGTGACCAAAATTGCCATTTTTACAGACTTTTTCTCCTACTCAGAAGCTTCTATTTCAACCAATTTCAGGCATTAAAATGACTCTAAACACACTAATTTTAATTCTAAGAGTTCTAATTTACATGCAATAGTCTTTTGGAGTCAATAAATTAAACATTAAAAAATTACCATTTCTGACCATCTGGAGAAAATTCGACAGGTCACGGGTCATCGTTTTTCATCAGAAAATTGATTTTTTTGGACTGTCGAAAATGTGATCCAAAATGTCATTTGGATTGTCCCTCCTGTTGAATAACTACTTTTTAAAGCCTCAATGTGACCAAAATTGCCATTTTTACAGACTTTTTCTCCTACTCAGAAGCTTCTATTTCGACCAATTTCAGGCATTAAAATGACTCTAAACACACTCATTTTAGTTCTAAGAGTTCTAATTCACATGCGATAGTCATTTACAGTCAATAAGTTAAACATTAAAAAATTACCATTTCTGACCATCTGGAGAAAATTCGACAGGTCACGGGTCATCGTTTTTCATCATAAAATTGATTTTTTGGACTGTCGAAAAATTGATTAAAAATTTCATTTGGATTGTGCCTCATGTTAAATAACTACATTTTAAAGCCTCAATGTGACCAAAATTGCCATTTTTGCAGACTTTTTCTCCTACTCAGAAGCTTCTATTTCGACCAATTTCAGGCATTAAAATGACTCTAAACACACTAATTTTAGTTCTAAGAGTTCTAACTCACATGCAATAGTCATTTACAGTCAATAAATTAAACATTAAAAAATTACCATTTCTGACCATCTGGAGAAAATTCGACAGGTCACGGGTCATCGATTTTCATCAGAAAATTGATTTTTTTGGTCTGTCGAAAATTTGATCCTAAATGTCATTTGGATTGTCCCTCCTGTTGAATAACTACTTTTTAAAGCCTCAATGTGACCAAAATTGCCATTTTTACAGACTTTTTCTCCTACTCAGAAGCTTCTATTTCGACCAATTTCAGGCATTAAAATGACTCTAAACACACTAATTTTAGTTCTAAGAGTTCTAATTCACATGCGATAGTCATTTACAGTCAATAAGTTAAACATTAAAAAATTACCATTTCTGACCATCTGGAGAAAATTCGACAGGTCACGGGTCATCGTTTTTCATCAGAAAATTGATTTTTTGGACTGTCGAAAAATTGATGCAAAATTTCATTTGGATTGTGCCTCATGTTGAATAAATACATTTTAAAGCCTCAATGTGACCAAAATTGCCATTTTTACAGACTTTTTCTCCTTCTCAGAAGCTTCTATTTCGACCAATTTCAGGCATTAAAATGACTCTAAACACACTAATTTTAGTTCTAAGAGTTCTAATTCACATGCAATAGTCATTTACAGTCAATAAGTTAAACATTAAAAAATTATAATTTCTGACCATCTGGAGAAAATTCGACAGGTCACGGGTCATCGTTTTTCATCAGAAAATTGATTTTTTGGACTTTCGAAAAATTGATTCAAAATGTCATTTGGATTGTGCCTCATGTTGAATAACTACTTTTTAAAGCCTCAATGTGACCAAAATTGCCATTTTTACAAACTTTTTCACCTTTTCAGAAGCTTCTATTTCGACCAATTTCAGGCATTAAAATGACTCTAAACACACTCATTTTAATTCTAAGAGTTCTAATTCACATGCAATAGTCATTTGCAGTCAAAAAATTCACTATTAAAAAATTACCATTTCTGACCATCTGGAGAAAATTCGACAGGTCACAGGTCATCGTTTTTCATCAGAAAATTGATTTTTTTGGACTGTCGAAAATTTGATCCAAAATGTCATTTGGATTGTCCCTCCTGTTGAATAACTACTTTTTAAAGCATCAATGTGACCAAAATTGCCATTTTTACAGACTTTTTCTCCTACTCAGCAGCTTCTATTTCGACCAATTTCAGGCATTAAAATGACTCTAAACACACTAATTTTAGTTCTAAGAGTTCTAATTCACATGCGATAGTCATTTACAGTCAATAAGTTAAACATTAAAAAATTACCATTTCTGACGATCTGGAGAAAATTCGACAGGTCACGGGTCATCGTTTTTCATCAGAAAATTGATTTTTTTGGACTGTCGAAAAATTGATCCAAAATGGCATTTGGATTGTCCCTCCTGTTGAATAACTACTTTTTAAAGCCTCAATGTGACCAAAATTGCCATTTTTGCAGACTTTTTCTCCTACTCAGAAGCTTCTATTTCGACCAATTTCAGGCATTAAAATGACTCTAAACACACTAATTTTAGTTCTAAGAGTTCTAATTCACATGCAATAGTCATTTACAGTCAATAAGTTAAACATTAAAAAATTATAATTTCTGACCATCTGGAGAAAATTCGACAGGTCACAGGTCATCGTTTTTCATCAGAAAATTGATTTTTTGGACTGTCGAAAAATTGATTCAAAATGTCATTTGGATTGTGCCTCATGTTGAATAACTACTTTTTAAAGCCTCAATGTGACCAAAATTGCCATTTTTACAAACTTTTTCTCCTTTTCAGAAGCTTCTATTTCGACCAATTTCAGGCATTAAAATGACTCTAAACACACTAATTTTAATTCTAAGAGTTCTAATTCACATGCAATAGTCATTTACAGTCAATAAGTTAAACATTAAAAAATTACCATTTCTGACCATCTGGAGAAAATTCGACAGGTCACGGGTCATCGATTTTCATCAGAAAATTGATTTTTTGGACTGTCGAAAAATTGATTCAAAATTTCATTTGGATTGTGCCTCATGTTAAATAACTACATTTTAAAGCCTCAATGTGACCAAAATTGCCATTTTTGCAGACTTTTTCTCCTACTCAGAAGCTTCTATTTCGACCAATTACAGGCATTAAAATGACTCTAAACACACTAATTTTAGTTCTAAGAGTTCTAATTCACATGCGATAGTCATTTACAGTCAATAAGTTAAACATTAAAAAATTACCATTTCTGACCATCTGGAGAAAATTCGACAGGTCACGGGTCATCGTTTTTCATCAGCAAATTGATTTTTTGGACTGTTGAAAAATTGATTCAAAATGTCATTTGGATTGTGCCTCATGTTGAATAACTACTTTTTAAAGCCTCAATGTGACCAAAATTGCCATTTTTACAAACTTTTTCACCTTTTCAGAAGCTTCTATTTCGACCAATTTCAGGCATTAAAATGACTCTAAACACACTAATTTTAATTCTAAGAGTTCTAATTCACATGCAATAGTCATTTGCAGTCAATAAATTAAACATTAAAAAATTACCATTTCTGACCATCTGGAGAAAATTCGACAGGTCACGGGTCATCGTTTTTCATCAGAAAATTGATTTTTTTGGACTGTCGAAAATTTGATCCAAAATGTCATTTGGATTGTCCCTCCTGTTGAATAACTACTTTTTAAAGCCTCAATGTGACCAAAATTGCAATTTTTACAGACTTTTTCTCCTACTCAGAAGCTTCTATTTCGACCAATTTCAGGCATTAAAATGACTCTAAACACACTAATTTTAGTTCTAAGAGTTCTAATTCACATGCGATAGTCATTTACAGTCAATAAGTTAAACATTAAAAAATTACCATTTCTGACCATCTGGAGAAAATTCGACAGGTCACGGGTCATTGTTTTTCATCATAAAATTGATTTTTTGGACTGTCGAAAAATTGATTCAAAATTTCATTTGGATTGTGCCTCATGTTAAATAACTACATTTTAAAGCCTCAATGTGAGCAAAATTGCCATTTTTGCAGACTTTTTCTCCTACTCAGAAGCTTCTATTTCGACCAATTTCAGGCATTAAAATGACTCTAAACACACTAATTTTAGTTCTAAGAGTTCTAATTCACATGCGATAGTCATTTACAGTCAATAAGTTAAACATTAAAAAATTACCATTTCTGACCATCTGGAGAAAATTCGACAGGTCACGGGTCATCGTTTTTCATCCTTAAATTGATTTTTTGGACTGTCGAAAAATTGATTCGAAATTTCATTTGGATTGTGCCTCATGTTAAATAACTACATTTTAAAGCCTCAATGTGAGCAAAATTGCCATTTTTGCAGACTTTTTCTCCTACTCAGAAGCTTCTATTTCGACCAATTTCAGGCATTAAAATGACTCTAAACACACTAATTTTAGTTCTAAGAGTTCTAATTCACATGCGATAGTCATTTACAGTCAATAAGTTAAACATTAAAAAATTACCATTTCTGACCATCTGGAGAAAATTCGACAGGTCACGGGTCATCGTTTTTCATCCTAAAATTGATTTTTTGGACTGTCGAAAAATTGATTCGAAATTTCATTTGGATTGTGCCTCATGTTGAATAAATACATTTTAAAGCCTCAATGTGACCAAAATTGCCATTTTTACAGACTTTTTCTCCTACTCAGAAGCTTCTATTTCAACCAATTTCAGGCATTAAAATGACTCTAAACACACTAATTTCAATTCTAAGAGTTCTAATTTACATGCAATAGTCATTTGGAGTCCATAAATTAAACATTAAAAAATTACCATTTCTGACCATCTGGAGAAAATTCGACAGGTCACGGGTCATCGTTTTTCATCAGAAAATTGATTTTTTTGGACTGTCGAAAATTTGATCCAAAATGTCATTTGGATTGTCCCTCCTGTTGAATAACTACTTTTTAAAGCCTCAATGTGACCAAAATTGCCATTTTTACAGACTTTTTCTCCTACTCAGAAGCTTCTATTTCGACCAATTTCAGGCATTAAAATGACTCTAAACACACTCATTTTAGTTCTAAGAGTTCTAATTCACATGCGATAGTCATTTACAGTCAATAAGTTAAACATTAAAAAATTACCATTTCTGACCATCTGGAGAAAATTCGACAGGTCACGGGTCATCGTTTTTCATCATAAAATTGATTTTTTGGACTGTCGAAAAATTGATTAAAAATTTCATTTGGATTGTGCCTCATGTTAAATAACTACATTTTAAAGCCTCAATGTGACCAAAATTGCCATTTTTGCAGACTTTTTCTCCTACTCAGAAGCTTCTATTTCGACCAATTTCAGGCATTAAAATGACTCTAAACACACTAATTTTAGTTCTAAGAGTTCTAATTCACATGCGATAGTCATTTACAGTCAATAAGTTAAACATTAAAAAATTACCATTTCTGACCATCTGGAGAAAATTCGACAGGTCACGGGTCATTGTTTTTCATCATAAAATTGATTTTTTGGACTGTCGAAAAATTGATTTGAAATTTCATTTGGATTGTGCCTCATGTTAAATAACTACATTTTAAAGCCTCAATGTGAGCAAAATTGCCATTTTTGCAGACTTTTTCTCCTACTCAGAAGCTTCTATTTCGACCAATTTCAGGCATTAAAATGACTCTAAACACACTAATTTTAGTTCTAAGAGTTCTAATTCACATGCGATAGTCATTTACAGTCAATAAGTTAAACATTAAAAAATTACCATTTCTGACCATCTGGAGAAAATTCGACAGGTCACGGGTCATCGTTTTTCATCCTAAAATTGATTTTTTGGACTGTCGAAAAATTGATTCGAAATTTCATTTGGATTGTGCCTCATGTTGAATAAATACATTTTAAAGCCTCAATGTGACCAAAATTGCCATTTTTACAGACTTTTTCTCCTACTCAGAAGCTTCTATTTCGACCAATTTCAGGCATTAAAATGACTCTAAACACACTAATTTTAGTTCTAAGAGTTCTAATTCACATGCGATAGTCATTTACAGTCAATAAGTTAAACATTAAAAAATTACCATTTCTGACCATCTGGAGAAAATTCGACAGGTCACGGGTCATCGTTTTTCATCATAAAATTGATTTTTTGGATTGTCGAAAAATTGATTTGAAATTTCATTTGGATTGTGCCTCATGTTAAATAACTACATTTTAAAGCCTCAATGTGACTAAAATTGCCATTTTTGCAGACTTTTTCTCCTACTCAGAAGCTTCTATTTCGACCAATTTCAGGCATTAAAATGACTCTAAACACACTAATTTTAGTTCTAAGAGTTCTAATTCACATGCAATAGTCATTTACAGTCAATAAGTTAAACATTAAAAAATTACCATTTCTGACCATCTGGAGAAAATTCGACAGGTCACGGGTCATCATTTTTCATCATAAAATTGATTTTTTGGACTGTCGAAAAATTGATTCAAAATTTCATTTGGATTGTGCCTCATGTTAAATAACTACATTTTAAAGCCTCAATGTGACCAAAATTGCCATTTTTGCAGACTTTTTCTCCTACTCAGAAGCTTCTATTTCGACCAATTTCAGGCATTAAAATGACTCTAAACACACTAATTTTAGTTCTAAGAGTTCTAATTCACATGCAATAGTCATTTACAGTCAATAAGTTAAACATTAAAAAATTATAATTTCTGACCATCTGGAGAAAATTCGACAGGTCACGGGTCATCGTTTTTCATCAGAAAATTGATTTTTTGGACTTTCGAAAAATTGATTCAAAATGTCATTTGGATTGTGCCTCATGTTGAATAACTACTTTTTAAAGCCTCAATGTGACCAAAATTGCCATTTTTACAAACTTTTTCACCTTTTCAGAAGCTTCTATTTCGACCAATTTCAGGCATTAAAATGACTCTAAACACACTCATTTTAATTCTAAGAGTTCTAATTCACATGCAATAGTCATTTGCAGTCAAAAAATTCACTATTAAAAAATTACCATTTCTGACCATCTGGAGAAAATTCGACAGGTCACGGGTCATCGTTTTTCATCAGAAAATTGATTTTTTTGGACTGTCGAAAATTTGATCCAAAATGTCATTTGGATTGTGCCTCATGTTAAATAACTACATTTTAAAGCCTCAATGTGACCAAAATTGCCATTTTTGCAGACTTTTTCTCCTACTCAGAAGCTTCTATTTCGACCAATTACAGGCATTAAAATGACTCTAAACACACTAATTTTAGTTCTAAGAGTTCTAATTCACATGCAATAGTCATTTACAGTCAATAAGTTAAACATTAAAAAATTATAATTTCTGACCATCTGGAGAAAATTCGACAGGTCACGGGTCATCGTTTTTCATCAGAAAATTGATTTTTTGGACTGTCGAAAAATTGATTCAAAATGTCATTTGGATTGTGCCTCATGTTGAATAACTACTTTTTAAAGCCTCAATGTGACCATAATTGCCATTTTTGCAAACTTTTTCTCCTTTTCAGAAGCTTCTATTTCGACCAATTTCAGGCATTAAAATGACTCTAAACACACTAATTTTAATTCTAAGAGTTCTAATTCACATGCAATAGTCATTTACAGTCAATAAGTTAAACATTAAAAAATTATAATTTCTGACCATCTGGAGAAAATTCGACAGGTCACGGGTCATCGTTTTTCATCAGAAAATTGATTTTTTGGACTGTCGAAAAATTGATTCAAAATGTCATTTGGATTGTGCCTCATATTGAACAACTACTTTTTAAAGCCTCAATGTGACCAAAATTGCCATTTTTACAAACTTTTTCTCCTTTTCAGTTCTATTTCGACCAATTTCAGGCATTAAAATGACTCTAAACACACTAATTTTAATTCTAAGAGTTCTAATTCACATGCAATAGTCATTTGCAGTCAAAAAATTAACTATTAAAAAATTACCATTTCTGACCATCTGGAGAAAATTCGACAGGTCACGGGTCATCGTTTTTCATCAGAAAATTGATTTTTTGGACTGTCGAAAAATTGATGCAAAATTTCATTTGGATTGTGCCTCATGTTGAATAAATACATTTTAAAGCCTCAATGTGACCAAAATTGCCGTTTTTGCAGACTTTTTCTCCTACTCAGAAGCTTCTATTTCGACCAATTTCAGGCATTAAAATGACTCTAAACACACTAATTTTAGTTCTAAGAGTTCTAATTCACATGCGATAGTCATTTACAGTCAATAAGTTAAACATTAAAAAATTACCATTTCTGACCATCTGGAGAAAATTCGACAGGTCACGGGTCATCGTTTTTCATCATAAAATTGATTTTTTGGATTGTCGAAAAATTGATTCGAAATTTCATTTGGATTGTGCCTCATGTTAAATAACTACATTTTAAAGCCTCAATGTGACTAAAATTGCCATTTTTGCAGACTTTTTCTCCTACTCAGAAGCTTCTATTTCGACCAATTTCAGGCATTAAAATGACTCTAAACACACTAATTTTAGTTCTAAGAGTTCTAATTCACATGCAATAGTCATTTACAGTCAATAAGTTAAACATTAAAAAATTATAATTTCTGACCATCTGGAGAAAATTCGACAGGTCACGGGTCATCGTTTTTCATCAGAAAATTGATTTTTTGGACTTTCGAAAATTGATTCAAAATGTCATTTGGATTGTGCCTCATGTTGAATAACTACTTTTTAAAGCCTCAATGTGACCAAAATTGCCATTTTTACAAACTTTTTCACCTTTTCAGAAGCTTCTATTTCGACCAATTTCAGGCATTAAAATGACTCTAAACACACTCATTTTAATTCTAAGAGTTCTAATTCACATGCAATAGTCATTTGCAGTCAAAAAATTCACTATTAAAAAATTACCATTTCTGACCATCTGGAGAAAATTCGACAGGTCACGGGTCATCGTTTTTCATCAGAAAATTGATTTTTTTGGACTGTCGAAAATTTGATCCAAAATGTCATTTGGATTGTCCCTCCTGTTGAATAACTACTTTTTAAAGCCTCAATGTGACCAAAATTGCCATTTTTACAGACTTTTTCTCCTACTCAGAAGCTTCTATTTCGACCAATTTCAGGCATTAAAATGACTCTAAACACACTAATTTTAGTTCTAAGAGTTCTAATTCACATGCGATAGTCATTTACAGTCAATAAGTTAAACATTAAAAAATTACCATTTCTGACGATCTGGAGAAAATTCGACAGGTCACGGGTCATCGTTTTTCATCAGAAAATTGATTTTTTTGGACTGTCGAAAAATTGATCCAAAATGGCATTTGGATTGTCCCTCCTGTTGAATAACTACTTTTTAAAGCCTCAATGTGACCAAAATTGCCATTTTTGCAGACTTTTTCTCCTACTCAGAAGCTTCTATTTCGACCAATTTCAGGCATTAAAATGACTCTAAACACACTAATTTTAGTTCTAAGAGTTCTAATTCACATGCAATAGTCATTTACAGTCAATAAGTTAAACATTAAAAAATTATAATTTCTGACCATCTGGAGAAAATTCGACAGGTCACGGGTCATCGTTTTTCATCAGAAAATTGATTTTTTGGACTGTCGAAAAATTGATTCAAAATTTCATTTGGATTGTGCCTCATGTTAAATAACTACATTTTAAAGCCTCAATGTGACCAAAATTGCCATTTTTGCAGACTTTTTCTCCTACTCAGAAGCTTCTATTTCGACCAATTACAGGCATTAAAATGACTCTAAACACACTAATTTTAGTTCTAAGAGTTCTAATTCACATTCAATAGTCATTTACAGTCAATAAGTTAAACATTAAAAAATTATAATTTCTGACCATCTGGAGAAAATTCGACAGGTCACGGGTCATCGTTTTTCATCAGAAAATTGATTTTTTGGACTGTTGAAAAATTGATTCAAAATGTCATTTGGATTGTGCCTCATGTTGAATAACTACTTTTTAAAGCCTCAATGTGACCAAAATTGCCATTTTTACAAACTTTTTCACCTTTTCAGAAGCTTCTATTTCGACCAATTTCAGGCATTAAAATGACTCTAAACACACTCATTTTAATTCTAAGAGTTCTAATTCACATGCAATAGTCATTTGCAGTCAAAAAATTCACTATTAAAAAATTACCATTTCTGACCATCTGGAGAAAATTCGACAGGTCACGGGTCATCGTTTTTCATCAGAAAATTGATTTTTTTGGACTGTCGAAAATTTGATCCAAAATGTCATTTGGATTGTCCCTCCTGTTGAATAACTACTTTTTAAAGCCTCAATGTGACCAAAATTGCCATTTTTACAGACTTTTTCTCCTACTCAGAAGCTTCTATTTCGACCAATTTCAGGCATTAAAATGACTCTAAACACACTAATTTTAGTTCTAAGAGTTCTAATTCACATGCGATAGTCATTTACAGTCAATAAGTTAAACATTAAAAAATTACCATTTCTGACGATCTGGAGAAAATTCGACAGGTCACGGGTCATCGTTTTTCATCAGAAAATTGATTTTTTTAGACTGTCGAAAAATTGATCCAAAATGGCATTTGGATTGTCCCTCCTGTTGAATAACTACTTTTTAAAGCCTCAATGTGACCAAAATTGCCATTTTTGCAGACTTTTTCTCCTACTCAGAAGCTTCTATTTCGACCAATTTCAGGCATTAAAATGACTCTAAACACACTAATTTTAGTTCTAAGAGTTCTAATTCACATGCAATAGTCATTTACAGTCAATAAGTTAAACATTAAAAAATTATAATTTCTGACCATCTGGAGAAAATTCGACAGGTCACGGGTCATCGTTTTTCATCAGAAAATTGATTTTTTGGACTGTCGAAAAATTGATTTAAAATGTCATTTGGATTGTGCCTCATGTTGAATAACTACTTTTTAAAGCCTCAATGTGACCAAAATTGCAATTTTTACAAACTTTTTCTCCTTTTCAGAAGCTTCTATTTCGACCAATTTCAGGCATTAAAATGACTCTAAACACACTAATTTTAATTCTAAGAGTTCTAATTCATATGCAATAGTCATTTACAGTCAATAAGTTAAACATTAAAAAATTACCATTTCTGACCATCTGGAGAAAATTCGACAGGTCACGGGTCATCGATTTTCATCAGAAAATTGATTTTTTGGACTGTCGAAAAATTGATTCAAAATTTCATTTGGATTGTGCCTCATGTTAAATAACTACATTTTAAAGCCTCAATGTGACCAAAATTGCCATTTTTGCAGACTTTTTCTCCTACTCAGAAGCTTCTATTTCGACCAATTACAGGCATTAAAATGACTCTAAACACACTAATTTTAGTTCTAAGAGTTCTAATTCACACGCAATAGTCATTTACAGTCAATAAGTTAAACATTAAAAAATTATAATTTCTGACCATCTGGAGAAAATTCGACAGGTCACGGGTCATCGTTTTTCATCAGAAAATTGATTTTTTGGACTGTTGAAAAATTGATTCAAAATGTCATTTGGATTGTGCCTCATGTTGAATAACTACTTTTTAAAGCCTCAATGTGACCAAAATTGCCATTTTTACAAACTTTTTCACCTTTTCAGAAGCTTCTATTTCGACCAATTTCAGGCATTAAAATGACTCTAAACACACTGATTTTAATTCTAAGAGTTCTAATTCACATGCAATAGTCATTTGCAGTCAAAAAATTAACTATTAAAAAATTACCATTTCTGACCATCTGGAGAAAATTCGACAGGTCACGGGTCATCGTTTTTCATCAGAAAATTGATTTTTTGGACTGTCGAAAAATTGATTCAAAATTTCATTTGGATTGTGCCTCATGTTGAATAAATACATTTTAAAGCCTCAATGTGACCAAAATTGCCATTTTTACAGACTTTTTCTCCTACTCAGAAGCTTCTATTTCGACCAATTTCAGGCATTAAAATGACTCTAAACACAATAATTTTAGTTCTAAGAGTTCTAATTCACATGCGATAGTCATTTACAGTCAATAAGTTAAACATTAAAAAATTATAATTTCTGACCATCTGGAGAAAATTCGACAGGTCACGGGTCATCGTTTTTCATCAGAAAATTGATTTTTTGGACTGTCGAAAAATTGATTCAAAATGTCATTTGGATTGTGCCTCATGTTGAATAACTACTTTTTAAAGCCTCAATGTGACCAAAATTGCCATTTTTGCAAACTTTTTCTCCTTTTCAGAAGCTTCTATTTCGACCAATTTCAGGCATTAAAATGACTCTAAACACACTAATTTTAATTCTAAGAGTTCTAATTCACATGCAATAGTCATTTACAGTCAATAAGTTAAACATTAAAAAATTATAATTTCTGACCATCTGGAGAAAATTCGACAGGTCACGGGTCATGTTTTTCATCAGAAAATTGATTTTTTGGACTGTCGAAAAATTGATTCAAAATGTCATTTGGATTGTGCCTCATATTGAATAACTACTTTTTAAAGCCTCAATGTGACCAAAATTGCCATTTTTACAAACTTTTTCTCCTTTTCAGAAGCTTCTATTTCGACCAATTTCAGGCATTAAAATGACTCTAAACACACTAATTTTAATTCTAAGAGTTCTAATTCACATGCAATAGTCATTTGCAGTCAAAAAATTAACTATTAAAAAATTACCATTTCTGACCATCTGGAGAAAGTTCGACAGGTCACGGGTCATCGTTTTTCATCAGAAAATTGATTTTTTGGACTGTCGAAAAATTGATGCAAAATTTCATTTGGATTGTGCCTCATGTTGAATAAATACATTTTAAAGCCTCAATGTGACCAAAATTGCAATTTTTACAGACTTTTTCTCCTACTCAGAAGCTTCTATTTCGACCAATTTCAGGCATTAAAATGACTCTAAACACAATAATTTTAGTTCTAAGAGTTCTAATTCACATGCGATAGTCATTTACAGTCAATGAGTTAAACATAAAAAAATTATAATTTCTGACCATCTGGAGAAAATTCGACAGGTCACGGGTCATCGTTTTTCATCAGAAAATTGATTTTTTGGACTGTCGAAAAATTGATTCAAAATGTCATTTGGATTGTGCCTCATGTTGAATAACTACTTTTTAAAGCCTCAATGTGACCAAAATTGCCATTTTTACAAACTTTTTCTCCTTTTCAGAAGCTTCTATTTCGACCAATTTCAGGCATTAAAATGACTCTAAACACACTAATTTTAATTCTAAGAGTTCTAATTCACATGCAATAGTCATTTACAGTCAATAAGTTAAACATTAAAAAATTATAATTTCTGACCATCTGGAGAAAATTCGACAGGTCACGGGTCATTGTTTTTCATCAGAAAATTGATTTTTTGGACTGTCGAAAAATTGATTCAAAATGTCATTTGGATTGTGCCTCATGTTGAATAACTACTTTTTAAAGCCTCAATGTGACCAAAATTGCCATTTTTACAAACTTGTTCACCTTTTCAGAAGCTTCTATTTCGACCAATTTCAGGCGTTAAAATGACTCTAAACACACTCATTTTAATTCTAAGAGTTCTAATTCAAATGCAATAGTCATTTGCAGTCAAAAAATTCACTATTAAAAAATTACCATTTCTGACCATCTGGAGAAAATTCGACAGGTCATGGGTCATCGTTTTTCATCAGAAAATTGATGTTTTGGACTGTCGAAAAATTGATTCAAAATTTCATTTGGATTGGGCCTCATGTTGAATAAATACATTTTAAAGCCTCAATGTGACCAAAATTGCCATTTTTACAGACTTTTTCTCCTACTCAGAAGCTTCTATTTCGACCAATTTCAGGCATTAAAATGACTCTAAACACACTAATTTTAGTTCTAAGAGTTCTAATTCACATGCGATAGTCATTTACAGTCAATAAGTTAAACATTAAAAAATTACCATTTCTGACCATCTGGAGAAAATTCGACAGGTCACGGGTCATCGTTTTTCATCATAAAATTGATTTTTTGGACTGTCGAAAAATTGATTCAAAATTTCATTTGGATTGTGCCTCATGTTGAATAACCACTTTTTAAAGCCTCAATGTGACCAAAATTGCCATTTTTACAAACTTTTTCACCTTTTCAGAAGCTTCTATTTCGACCAATTTCAGGCATTAAAATGACTCTAAACACACTCATTTTAATTCTAAGAGTTCTAATTCACATGCAATAGTCATTTGCAGTCAAAAAATTCACTATTAAAAAATTACCATTTCTGACCATCTGGAGAAAATTCGACAGGTCATGGGTCATCGTTTTTCATCAGAAAATTGATGTTTTGGACTGTCGAAAAATTGATTCAAAATTTCATTTGGATTGTGCCTCATGTTGAATAAATACATTTTAAAGGCTCAATGTGACCAAAATTGCCATTTTTACAGACTTTTTCTCCTACTCAGAAGCTTCTATTTCGACCAATTCCAGGCATTAAAATGACTCTAAACACACTAATTTTAGTTCTAAGAGTTCTAATTCACATGCGATAGTCATTTACAGTCAATAAGTTAAACATTAAAAAATTACCATTTCTGACCATCTGGAGAAAATTCGACAGGTCACGGGTCATCGTTTTTCATCAGAAAATTGATTTTTTGGACTGTCAAAAAATTGATTCAAAATTTCATTTGGATTGTCCCTCCTGTTGAATAACTACTTTTTAAAGCCTCAATGTGACCAAAATTGCAATTTTACAGACTTTTTCTCCTACTCAGAAGCTTCTATTTCGACCAATTTCAGGCATTAAAATGACTCTAAACACACTAATTTTAGTTCTAAGAGTTCTAATTCACATGCAATAGTCATTTACAGTCAATAAGTTAAACATTAAAAAATTATAATTTCTGACCATCTGGAGAAAATTCGACAGGTCACGGGTCATCGTTTTTCATCAGAAAATTGATTTTTTGGACTGTCAAAAAATTGATTCAAAATGTCATTTGGATTGTGCCTCATGTTGAATAACTACTTTTTAAAGCCTCAATGTGACCAAAATTGCCATTTTTACAAACTTATTCTCCTTTTCAGAAGCTTCTATTTCGACCAATTTCAGGCATTAAAATGACTCTAAACACACTAATTTTAATTCTAAGAGTTCTAATTCACATGCAATAGTCATTTACAGTCAATAAGTTAAACACTAAAAAATTACCATTTCTGACCATCTGGAGAAAATTCGACAGGTCACGGGTCATCGTTTTTCATCCTAAAATTGATTTTTTGGAATGTCGAAAAATTGATTCAAAATTTCATTTGGATTGTGCCTCATGTTAAATAACTACATTTTAAAGCCTCAATGTGACCAAAATTGCCATTTTTGCAGACTTTTTCTCCTACTCGGAAGCTTCTATTTCGACCAATTTCAGGCATTAAAATGACTCTAAACACACTAATTTTAGTTCTTAGAGTTCTAATTCACATGCAATAGTCATTTACAGTCAATAAGTTAAAAATTAAAAAATTACCATTTCTGACCATCTGGAGAAAATTCGACAGGTCATGGGTCATCGTTTTTCATCCTAAAATTGATTTTTTGGACTGTCGAAAAATTGATTCAAAATTTCATTTGGATTGTGCCTCATGTTAAATTACTACATTTTAAAGCCTCAATGTGAACAAAATTGCCATTTTTGCAGACTTTTTCTCCTACTCAGAAGCTTCTATTTCGACCAATTTCAGGCATTAAAATGACTCTAACACTAATTTTAGTTCTAAGAGTTCTAATTCACATGCAATAGTCATTTATAGTCAATAAATTAAACAGTAAAAAATTATAATTTCTGACCATCTGGAGAAAATTCGACAGGTCACGGGTCATCGTTTTTCATCAGAAAATTGATTTTTTGGACTGTCGAAAAATTGATTCAAAATGTCATTTGGATTGTGCCTCATGTTGAATAACTACTTTTTAAAGCCTCAATGTGACCAAAATTGCCATTTTTACAAACTTTTTCTCCTTTTCAGAAGCTTCTATTTCGACCAATTTCAGGCATTAAAATGACTCTAAACACACTAATTTTAATTCAAGGAGTTCTAATTCACATGCAATAGTCATTTACAGTCAATAAGTTAAACATTAAAAAATAATAATTTCTGACCATCTGGAGAAAATTCGACAGGTCACGGGTCATCGTTTTTCATCAGAAAATTGATTTTTTGGACTGTCGAAAAATTGATTCAAAATTTCATTTGGATTGTGCCTCATGTTGAATAAATACATTTTAAAGCCTCAATGTGTCCAAAATTGCCATTTTTACAGACCATTTTTACAGACTTTTTCTCCTACTCAGAAGCTTCTATTTCGACCAATTTCAGGCATTAAAATGACTCTAAACACAATAATTTTAGTTCTAAGAGTTCTAATTCACATGCGATAGTCATTTACAGTCAATAAGTTAAACATTAAAAAATTATAATTTCTGACCATCTGGAGAAAATTCGACAGGTCACGGGTCATCGTTTTTCATCAGAAAATTGATTTTTTGGACTGTCAAAAAATTGATTCAAAATGTCATTTGGATTGTGCCTCATGTTGAATAACTACTTTTTAAAGCCTCAATGTGACCAAAATTGCCATTTTTACAGACTTTTTCTCCTACTCAGAAGCTTCTATTTCAACCAATTTCAGGCATTAAAATGACTCTAAACACACCAATTTTAATTCTAAGAGTTCTAATTCACATGCAATAGTCATTTGGAGTCAATAAATTAAACATTAAAAAATTACCATTTCTGACCATCTGGAGAAAATTCGACAGGTCACGGGTCATCGTTTTTCATCAGAAAATTGATTTTTTTGGACTGTCGAAAATTTGATCCAAAATGTCATTTGGATTGTCCCTCCTGTTGAATAACTACTTTTTAAAGCCTCAATGTGACCAAAATTGCCATTTTTACAGACTTTTTCTCCTACTCAGAAGCTTCTATTTCGACCAATTTCAGGCATTAAAATGACTCTAAACACACTCATTTTAGTTCTAAGAGTTCTAATTCACATGCGATAGTCATTTACAGTCAATAAGTTAAACATTAAAAAATTACCATTTCTGACCATCTGGAGAAAATTCGACAGGTCACGGGTCATCGTTTTTCATCAGAAAATAGATTTTTTGGACTGTCGAAAAATTGATTCAAAATGTCATTTGGATTGTGCCTCATGTTGAATAACTACTTTTTAAAGCCTCAATGTGACCAAAATTGCCATTTTTACAAACTTTTTCTCCTTTTCAGAAGCTTCTATTTCGACCAATTTCAGGCATTAAAATGACTCTAAACACACTAATTTTAATTCAAGGAGTTCTAATTCACATGCAATAGTCATTTACAGTCAATAAGTTAAACATTAAAAAATTATAATTTCTGACCATCTGGAGAAAATTCGACAGGTCACGGGTCATCGTTTTTCATCAGAAAATTGATTTTTTGGACTGTCGAAAAATTGATTCAAAATTTCATTTGGATTGTGCCTCATGTTGAATAAATACATTTTAAAGCCTCAATGTGACCAAAATTGCCATTTTTACAGACTTTTTCTCCTACTCAGAAGCTTCTATTTCGACCAATTTCAGGCATTAAAATGACTCTAAACACAATAATTTTAGTTCTAAGAGTTCTAATTCACATGCGATAGTCATTTACAGTCAATAAGTTAAACATTAAAAAATTATAATTTCTGACCATCTGGAGAAAATTCGACAGGTCACGGGTCATCGTTTTTCATCAGAAAATTGATTTTTTGGACTGTCAAAAAATTGATTCAAAATGTCATTTGGATTGTGCCTCATGTTGAATAACTACTTTTTAAAGCCTCAATGTGACCAAAATTGCCATTTTTACAAACTTATTCTCCTTTTCAGAAGCTTCTATTTCGACCAATTTCAGGCATTAAAATGACTCTAAACACACTAATTTTAATTCTAAGAGTTCTAATTCACATGCAATAGTCATTTACAGTCAATAAGTTAAACACTAAAAAATTACCATTTCTGACCATCTGGAGAAAATTCGACAGGTCACGGGTCATCGTTTTTCATCCTAAAATTGATTTTTTGGAATGTCGAAAAATTGATTCAAAATTTCATTTGGATTGTGCCTCATGTTAAATAACTACATTTTAAAGCCTCAATGTGACCAAAATTGCCATTTTTGCAGACTTTTTCTCCTACTCGGAAGCTTCTATTTCGACCAATTTCAGGCATTAAAATGACTCTAAACACACTAATTTTAGTTCTTAGAGTTCTAATTCACATGCAATAGTCATTTACAGTCAATAAGTTAAAAATTAAAAAATTACCATTTCTGACCATCTGGAGAAAATTCGACAGGTCATGGGTCATCGTTTTTCATCCTAAAATTGATTTTTTGGACTGTCGAAAAATTGATTCAAAATTTCATTTGGATTGTGCCTCATGTTAAATTACTACATTTTAAAGCCTCAATGTGAACAAAATTGCCATTTTTGCAGACTTTTTCTCCTACTCAGAAGCTTCTATTTCGACCAATTTCAGGCATTAAAATGACTCTAACACTAATTTTAGTTCTAAGAGTTCTAATTCACATGCAATAGTCATTTATAGTCAATAAATTAAACAGTAAAAAATTATAATTTCTGACCATCTGGAGAAAATTCGACAGGTCACGGGTCATCGTTTTTCATCAGAAAATTGATTTTTTGGACTGTCGAAAAATTGATTCAAAATGTCATTTGGATTGTGCCTCATGTTGAATAACTACTTTTTAAAGCCTCAATGTGACCAAAATTGCCATTTTTACAAACTTTTTCTCCTTTTCAGAAGCTTCTATTTCGACCAATTTCAGGCATTAAAATGACTCTAAACACACTAATTTTAATTCAAGGAGTTCTAATTCACATGCAATAGTCATTTACAGTCAATAAGTTAAACATTAAAAAATAATAATTTCTGACCATCTGGAGAAAATTCGACAGGTCACGGGTCATCGTTTTTCATCAGAAAATTGATTTTTTGGACTGTCGAAAAATTGATTCAAAATTTCATTTGGATTGTGCCTCATGTTGAATAAATACATTTTAAAGCCTCAATGTGTCCAAAATTGCCATTTTTACAGACCATTTTTACAGACTTTTTCTCCTACTCAGAAGCTTCTATTTCGACCAATTTCAGGCATTAAAATGACTCTAAACACAATAATTTTAGTTCTAAGAGTTCTAATTCACATGCGATAGTCATTTACAGTCAATAAGTTAAACATTAAAAAATTATAATTTCTGACCATCTGGAGAAAATTCGACAGGTCACGGGTCATCGTTTTTCATCAGAAAATTGATTTTTTGGACTGTCAAAAAATTGATTCAAAATGTCATTTGGATTGTGCCTCATGTTGAATAACTACTTTTTAAAGCCTCAATGTGACCAAAATTGCCATTTTTACAGACTTTTTCTCCTACTCAGAAGCTTCTATTTCAACCAATTTCAGGCATTAAAATGACTCTAAACACACCAATTTTAATTCTAAGAGTTCTAATTCACATGCAATAGTCATTTGGAGTCAATAAATTAAACATTAAAAAATTACCATTTCTGACCATCTGGAGAAAATTCGACAGGTCACGGGTCATCGTTTTTCATCAGAAAATTGATTTTTTTGGACTGTCGAAAATTTGATCCAAAATGTCATTTGGATTGTCCCTCCTGTTGAATAACTACTTTTTAAAGCCTCAATGTGACCAAAATTGCCATTTTTACAGACTTTTTCTCCTACTCAGAAGCTTCTATTTCGACCAATTTCAGGCATTAAAATGACTCTAAACACACTCATTTTAGTTCTAAGAGTTCTAATTCACATGCGATAGTCATTTACAGTCAATAAGTTAAACATTAAAAAATTACCATTTCTGACCATCTGGAGAAAATTCGACAGGTCACGGGTCATCGTTTTTCATCAGAAAATAGATTTTTTGGACTGTCGAAAAATTGATTCAAAATGTCATTTGGATTGTGCCTCATGTTGAATAACTACTTTTTAAAGCCTCAATGTGACCAAAATTGCCATTTTTACAAACTTTTTCTCCTTTTCAGAAGCTTCTATTTCGACCAATTTCAGGCATTAAAATGACTCTAAACACACTAATTTTAATTCAAGGAGTTCTAATTCACATGCAATAGTCATTTACAGTCAATAAGTTAAACATTAAAAAATTATAATTTCTGACCATCTGGAGAAAATTCGACAGGTCACGGGTCATCGTTTTTCATCAGAAAATTGATTTTTTGGACTGTCGAAAAATTGATTCAAAATTTCATTTGGATTGTGCCTCATGTTGAATAAATACATTTTAAAGCCTCAATGTGACCAAAATTGCCATTTTTACAGACTTTTTCTCCTACTCAGAAGCTTCTATTTCGACCAATTTCAGGCATTAAAATGACTCTAAACACAATAATTTTAGTTCTAAGAGTTCTAATTCACATGCGATAGTCATTTACAGTCAATAAGTTAAACATTAAAAAATTATAATTTCTGACCATCTGGAGAAAATTCGACAGGTCACGGGTCATCGTTTTTCATCAGAAAATTGATTTTTTGGACTGTCAAACAATTGATTCAAAATGTCATTTGGATTGTGCCTCATGTTGAATAACTACTTTTTAAAGCCTCAATGTGACCAAAATTGCCATTTTTACAGACATTTTCTCCTACTCAGAAGCTTCTATTTCGACCAATTTCAGGCATTAAAATGACTCTAAACACACTAATTTTAGTTCTAAGAGTTCTAATTCACATGCGATAGTCATTTACAGTCAATAAGTTAAACATTAAAAAATTACCATTTCTGACCATCTGGAGAAAATTCGACAGGTCACGGGTCATCGTTTTTCATCCTAAAATTGATTTTTTGGACTGTCGAAAAATTGATTCAAAATTTCATTTGGATTGTGCCTCATGTTAAATAACTACATTTTAAAGCCTCAATATGAACAAAATTGCCATTTTTGCAGACTTTTTCTCCTACTCAGAAGCTTCTATTTCGACCAATTTCAGGCATTAAAATGACTCTAACACTAATTTTAGTTCTAAGAGTTCTAATTCACATGCAATAGTCATTTATAGTCAATAAATTAAACATTAAAAAATTATAATTTCTGACCATCTGGAGAAAATTCGACAGGTCACGGGTCATCGTTTTTCATCAGAAAATTGATTTTTTTGGACTGTCGAAAAATTGATTCAAAATGTCATTTGGATTGTGCCTCATGTTGAATAACTACTTTTTAAAGCCTCAATGTGACCAAAATTGCCATTTTTACAAACTTTTTCTCCTTTTCAGAAGCTTCTATTTCGACCAATTTCAGGCATTAAAATGACTCTAAACACACTAATTTTAATTCAAGGAGTTCTAATTCACATGCAATAGTCATTTACAGTCAATAAGTTAAACATTAAAAAATTATAATTTCTGACCATCTGGAGAAAATTCGACAGGTCACGGGTCATCGTTTTTCATCAGAAAATTGATTTTTTGGACTGTCGAAAAATTGATTCAAAATGTCATTTGGATTGTGCCTCATGTTGAATAACTACTTTTTAAAGCCTCAATGTGACCAAAATTGCCATTTTTACAAACTTTTTCACCTTTTCAGAAGCTTCTATTTCGACCAATTTCAGGCATTAAAATGACTCTAAACACACTCATTTTAATTCTAAGAGTTCTAATTCACATGCAATAGTCATTTGCAGTCAAAAAATTCACTATTAAAAAATTACCATTTCTGACCATCTGGAGAAAATTCGACAGGTCATGGGTCATCGTTTTTCATCAGAAAATTGATTTTTTGGACTGTCGAAAAATTGATTCAAAATTTCATTTGGATTGTGCCTCATGTTGAATAAATACATTTTAAAGCCTCAATGTGACCAAAATTGCCATTTTTACAGACTTTTTCTCCTACTCAGAAGCTTCTATTTCGACCAATTCCAGGCATTAAAATGACTCTAAACACACTAATTTTAGTTCTAAGAGTTCTAATTCACATGCAATAGTCATTTACAGTCAATAAGTTAAACATTAAAAAATTATAATTTCTGACCATCTGGAGAAAATTCGACAGGTCACGGGTCATCGTTTTTCATCAGAAAATTGATTTTTTGGACTGTCGAAAAATTGATTCAAAATGTCATTTGGATTGTGCCTCATGTTGAATAACTACTTTTTAAAGCCTCAATGTGACCAAAATTGCCATTTTTACAAACTTTTTCTCCTTTTCAGAAGCTTCTATTTCGACCAATTTCAGGCATTAAAATGACTCTAAACACACTAATTTTAATTCTAAGACTTCTAATTCACATGCAATAGTCATTTGCAGTCAAAAAATTAAACATTAAAAAATTACCATTTCTGACCATCTGGAGAAAATTCGACAGGTCACGGGTCATCGTTTTTCATCAGAAAATTGATTTTTTGGACTGTCGAAAAATTGATTCGAAATTTCATTTGGATTGTGCCTCATGTTGAATAAATACATTTTAAAGCCTCAATGTGACCAAAATTGCCATTTTTGCAGACTTTTTCTCCTACTCAGAAGCTTCTATTTCGACCAATTTCAGGCATTAAAATGACTCTAAACACACTAATTTTAGTTCTAAGAGTTCTAATTCACATGCAATAGTCATTTACAGTCAATAAGTTAAACATTAAAAAATTACCATTTCTGACCATCTGGTGAAAATTCGACAGGTCACGGGTCATCGTTTTTCATCCTAAAATTTATTTTTTGGACTGTCGAAAAATTGATTCAAAATTTCATTTGGATTGTGCCTCATGTTAAATAACTACATTTTAAAGCCTCAATGTGACCAAAATTGCCATTTTTGCAGACTTTTTCTCCTACTCAGAAGCTTCTATTTCGACCAATTTCAGGCATTAAAATGACTCTAACACTAATTTTAGTTCTAAGAGTTCTAATTCACATGCAATAGTCATTTACAGTCAATAAGTTAAACATTAAAAAATTATAATTTCTGACCATCTGGAGAAAATTCGACAGGTCACGGGTCATCGTTTTTCATCAGAAAATTGATTTTTTGGACTGTCGAAAAATTGATTCGAAATTTCATTTGGATTGTGCCTCATGTTGAATAAATACATTTTAAAGCCTCAATGTGACCAAAATTGCCATTTTTACAGACTTTTTCTCCTACTCAGAAGCTTCTATTTCAACCAATTTCAGGCATTAAAATGACTCTAAACACACCAATTTTAATTCTAAGAGTTCTAATTCACATGCAATAGTCATTTGGAGTCAATAAATTAAACATTAAAAAATTACCATTTCTGACCATCTGGAGAAAATTCGACAGGTCACGGGTCATCGTTTTTCATCAGAAAATTGATTTTTTTGGACTGTCGAAAATTTGATCCAAAATGTCATTTGGATTGTCCCTCCTGTTGAATAACTACTTTTTAAAGCCTCAATGTGACCAAAATTGCCATTTTTACAGACTTTTTCTCCTACTCAGAAGCTTCTATTTCAACCAATTTCAGGCATTAAAATGACTCTAAACACACTCATTTTAGTTCTAAGAGTTCTAATTCACATGCGATAGTCATTTACAGTCAATAAGTTAAACATTAAAAAATTACCATTTCTGACCATCTGGAGAAAAATCGACAGGTCACGGGTCATCGTTTTTCATCATAAAATTGATTTTTTGCACTGTCGAAAAATTGATTCAAAATTTCATTTGGATTGTGCCTCATGTTAAATAACTACATTTTAAAGCCTCAATGTGACCAAAATTGCCATTTTTGCAGACTTTTTCTCCTACTCAGAAGCTTCTATTTCGACCAATTTCAGGCATTAAAATGACTCTAAACACACTAATTTTAGTTCTAAGAGTTCTAATTCACATGCAATAGTCATTTACAGTCAATAAGTTAAACATTAAAAAATTACCATTTCTGACCATCTGGAGAAAATTCGACAGGTCACGGGTCATCGTTTTTCATCCTAAAATTGATTTTTTGGACTGTCGAAAAATTGATTCAAAATTTCATTTGGATTGTGCCTCATGTTAAATAACTACATTTTAAAGCCTCAATGTGAACAAAATTGCCATTTTTGCAGACTTTTTCTCCTACTCAGTAGCTTCTATTTCGACCAATTTCAGGCATTAAAATGACTCTAACACTAATTTTAGTTCTAAGAGTTCTAATTCACATGCAATAGTCATTTATAGTCAATAAATTAAACATTAAAAAATTATAATTTCTGACCATCTGGAGAAAATTCGACAGGTCACGGGTCATCGTTTTTCATCAGAAAATTGATTTTTTTGGACTGTCGAAAAATTGATTCAAAATGTCATTTGGATTGTGCCTCATGTTGAATAACTACTTTTTAAAGCCTCAATGTGACCAAAATTGCCATTTTTACAAACTTTTTCTCCTTTTCAGAAGCTTCTATTTCGACCAATTTCAGGCATTAAAATGACTCTAAACACACTAATTTTAATTCAAGGAGTTCTAATTCACATGCAATAGTCATTTGCAGTCAAAAAATTCACTATTAAAAAATTACCATTTCTGACCATCTGGAGAAAATTCGACAGGTCATGGGTCATCGTTTTTCATCAGAAAATTGATTTTTTGGACTGTCGAAAAATTGATTCAAAATTTCATTTGGATTGTGCCTCATGTTGAATAAATACATTTTAAAGCCTCAATGTGACCAAAATTGCCATTTTTACAGACTTTTTCTCCTACTCAGAAGCTTCTATTTCGACCAATTCCAGGCATTAAAATGACTCTAAACACACTAATTTTAGTTCTAAGAGTTCTAATTCACATGCAATAGTCATTTACAGTCAATAAGTTAAACATTAAAAAATTATAATTTCTGACCATCTGGAGAAAATTCGACAGGTCACAGGTCATCGTTTTTCATCAGAAAATTGATTTTTTGGACTGTCGAAAAATTGATTCAAAATGTCATTTGGATTGTGCCTCATGTTGAATAACTACTTTTTAAAGCCTCAATGTGACCAAAATTGCCATTTTTACAAACTTTTTCTCCTTTTCAGAAGCTTCTATTTCAACCAATTTCAGGCATTAAAATGACTCTAAAAACACTAATTTTAATTCTAAGAGTTCTAATTCACATGCAATAGTCATTTACAGTCAATAAGTGAAACATTAAAAAATTATAATTTCTGACCTTCTGGAGAAAATTCGACAGGTCACGGGTCATCGTTTTTCATCAGAAAATTGATTTTTTGGACTGTCGAAAAATTGATTCAAAATGTCATTTGGATTGTGCCTCATGTTGAATAACTAGTTTTTGAAGCCTCGATGTGACCAAAATTGCCATTTTTACAGACTTTTTCTCCTACTCAGAAGCTTCTATTTCGACCAATTTCAGGCATTAAAATGACTCTAAACACACTAATTTTAGTTCTAAGAGTTCTAATTCACATGCAATAGTCATTTACAGTCAATAAGTTAAACATTAAAAAATTACCATTTCTGACCATCTGGAGAAAATTCGACAGGTCACGGGTCATCGTTTTTCATCAGAAAATTGATTTTTTGGACTGTCGAAAAATTGATTCGAAATTTCATTTGGATTGTGCCTCATGTTGAATAAATACATTTTAAAGCCTCAATGTGACCAAAATTGCCATTTTTGCAGACTTTTTCTCCTACTCAGAAGCTTCTATTTCGACCAATTTCAGGCATTAAAATGACTCTAAACACACTAATTTTAGTTCTAAGAGTTCTAATTCACATGCAATAGTCATTTACAGTCAATAAGTTAAACATTAAAAAATTACCATTTCTGACCATCTGGTGAAAATTCGACAGGTCACGGGTCATCGTTTTTCATCCTAAAATTTATTTTTTGGACTGTCAAAAAATTGATTCAAAATTTCATTTGGATTGTGCCTCATGTTAAATAACTACATTTTAAAGCCTCAATGTGACCAAAATTGCCATTTTTGCAGACTTTTTCTCCTACTCAGAAGCTTCTATTTCGACCAATTTCAGGCATTAAAATGACTCTAACACTAATTTTAGTTCTAAGAGTTCTAATTCACATGCAATAGTCATTTATAGTCAATAAATTAAACATTAAAAAATTATAATTTCTGACCATCTGGAGAAAATTCGACAGGTCACGGGTCATCGTTTTTCATCAGAAAATTGATTTTTTGGACTGTTGAAAAATTGATTCAAAATGTCATTTGGATTGTGCCTCATGTTGAATAACTACTTTTTAAAGCCTCAATGTGACCAAAATTGCCATTTTTACAAACTTTTTCTCCTTTTCAGAATCTTCTATTTCAACCAATTTCAGGCATTAAAATCACTCTAAACACACTAATTTTAATTCTAAGAGTTCTAATTCACATGCAATAGTCATTTACAGTCAATAAGTTAAACATTAAAAAATTATAATTTCTGACCATCTGGAGAAAATTCGACAGGTCACGGGTCATCGTTTTTCATCAGAAAATTGATTTTTTGGACTGTCGAAAAATTGATTCAAAATGTCATTTGGATTGTGCCTCATGTTGAATAACTACTTTTTAAAGCCTCAATGTGACCAAAATTGCCATTTTTACAAACTTTTTCACCTTTTCAGAAGCTTCTATTTCGACCAATTTCAGGCATTAAAATGACTCTAAACACACTCATTTTAATTCTAAGAGTTCTAATTCACATGCAATAGTCATTTGCAGTCAAAAAATTCACTATTAAAAAATTACCATTTCTGACCATCTGGAGAAAATTCGACAGGTCACGGGTCATCGTTTTTCATCCTAAAATTGATTTTTTGGACTGTCGAAAAATTGATTCGAAATTTCATTTGGATTGTGCCTCATGTTGAATAAATACATTTTAAAGCCTCAATGTGACCAAAATTGCCATTTTTACAGACTTTTTCTCCTACTCAGAAGCTTCTATTTCGACCAATTTCAGGCATTAAAATGACTCTAAACACACTAATTTTAGTTCTAAGAGTTCTAATTCACATGCGATAGTCATTTACAGTCAATAAGTTAAACATTAAAAAATTACCATTTCTGACCATCTGGAGAAAATTCGACAGGTCACGGGTCATCGTTTTTCATCATAAAATTGATTTTTTGGATTATCGAAAAATTGATTGGAAATTTCATTTGGATTGTGCCTCATGTTGAATAACTACTTTTTAAAGCCTCAATGTGACCAAAATTGCCATTTTTACAAACTTTTTCTCCTTTTCAGAAGCTTCTATTTCGACCAATTTCAGGCATTAAAATGACTCTAAACACACTAATTTTAATTCTAAGAGTTCTAATTCACATGCAATAGTCATTTGCAGTCAAAAAATTAAACATTAAAAAATTACCATTTCTGACCATCTGGAGAAAATTCGACAGGTCACGGGTCATCGTTTTTCATCAGAAAATTGATTTTTTGGACTGTCGAAAAATTGATTCGAAATATCATTTGGATTGTGCCTCATGTTGAATAAATACATTTTAAAGCCTCAATGTGACCAAAATTGCCATTTTTACAGACTTTTTCTCCTACTCAGAAGGTTCTATTTCAACCAATTTCAGGCATTAAAATGACTCTAAACACACTAATTTTAATTCTAAGAGTTCTAATTCACATGCAATAGTCATTTACAGTCAATAAGTTAAACATTAAAAAATTATAATTTCTGACCATCTGGAGAAAATTCGACAGGTCACGGGTCATCGTTTTTCATCAGAAAATTGATTTTTTGGACTGTCGAAAAATTGATTCGAAATTTCATTTGGATTGTGCCTCATGTTGAATAAATACATTTTAAAGCCTCAATGTGACCAAAATTGCCATTTTTACAGACTTTTTCTCCTACTCAGAAGCTTCTATTTCAACCAATTTCAGGCATTAAAATGACTCTAAACACACTAATTTTAATTCTAAGAGTTCTAATTCACATGCAATAGTCATTTACAGTCAATAAGTTAAACATTAAAAAATTATAATTTCTGACCATCTGGAGAAAATTCGACAGGTCACGGGTCATCGTTTTTCATCAGAAAATTGATTTTTTGGACTGTCGAATAATTGATTCAAAATGTCATTTGGATTGTGCCTCATGTTGAATAACTACTTTTTAAAGCCTCAATGTGACCAAAATTGCCATTTTTACAGACTTTTTCTCCTACTCAGAAGCTTCTATTTCGACCAATTTCAGGCATTAAAATGACTCTAAACACACTAATTTTAGTTCTAAGAGTTCTAATTCACATGCAATAGTCATTTACAGTCAATAAGTTAAACATCAAAAAATTACCATTTCTGACCATCTGGAGAAAATTCGACAGGTCACGGGTCATCATTTTTCATCATAAAATTGATTTTTTGGACTGTTGAAAAATTGATTCAAAATTTCATTTGGATTGTGCCTCATCTTGAATAACTACTTTTTAAAGCCTCAATGTGACCAAAATTGCCATTTTTACAAACTTTTTCTCCTTTTCAGAAGCTTCTATTTCGACCAATTTCAGACATTAAAATGACTCTAAACACACTAATTTTAATTCTAAGAGTTCTAATTCACATGCAATAGTCATTTACAGTCAATAAGTTAAACATTAAAAAATTATAATTTCTGACCATCTGGAGAAAATTCGACAGGTCACGGGTCATCGTTTTTCATCAGAAAATTGATTTTTTGGACTGTCGAAAAATTGATTCGAAATTTCATTTGGATTGTGCCTCATGTTGAATAAATACATTTTAAAGCCTCAATGTGACCAAAATTGCCATTTTTACAGACTTTTTCTCCTACTCAGAAGCTTCTATTTCAACCAATTTCAGGCATTAAAATGACTCTAAACACACTAATTTTAATTCTAAGAGTTCTAATTCACATGCAATAGTCATTTGCAGTCAATAAATTAAACATTAAAAAATTACCATTTCTGACCATCTGGAGAAAATTCGACAGGTCACGGGTCATCGTTTTTCATCAGAAAATTGATTTTTTTGGACTGTCGAAAATTTGATCCAAAATGTCATTTGGATTGTCCCTCCTGTTAAATAACTACTTTTTAAAGCCTCAATGTGACCAAAATTGCAATTTTTACAGACTTTTTCTCCTACTCAGAAGCTTCTATTTCGACCAATTTCAGGCATTAAAATGACTCTAAACACACTAATTTTAGTTCTAAGAGTTCTAATTCACATGCCATAGTCATTTACAGTCAATAAGTTAAACATTAAAAAATTACCATTTCTGACCATCTGGAGAAAATTCGACAGGTCACGGGTTATTGCTTTTTCATCATGAAATTGATTTTTTGGACTGTCGAAAAATTGATTCAAAATTTCATTTGGATTGTGCCTCATGTTAAATAACTACATTTTAAAGCCTCAATGTGAGCAAAATTGCCATTTTTGCAGACTTTTTCTCCTACTCAGAAGCTTCTATTTCGACCAATTTTAGGCATTAAAATGACTCTAAACACACTAATTTTAGTTCTAAGAGTTCTAATTCACATGCGATAGTCATTTACGTCAATAAGTTAAACATTAAAAAATTACCATTTCTGACCATCTGGAGAAAATACGACAGGTCACGGGTCATCGTTTTTCATCCTAAAATTGATTTTTTGGACTGTCGAAAAATTGATTCGAAATTTCATTTGGATTGTGCCTCATGTTGAATAAATACATTTTAAAGCCTCAATGTGACCAAAATTGCCATTTTTACAGTCTTTTTCTCCTACTCAGAAGCTTCTATTTCAACCAATTTCAGGCATTAAAATGACTCTAAACACACTAATTTTAATTCTAAGAGTTCTAATTTACATGCAATAGTCATTTGGAGTCAATAAATTAAACATTAAAAAATTACCATTTCTGACCATCTGGAGAAAATTCGACAGGTCACGGGTCATCGTTTTTCATCAGAAAATTGATTTTTTTGGATTGTCGAAAATTTGATCCAAAATGTCATTTGGATTGTCCCTCCTGTTGAATAACTACTTTTTAAAGCCTCAATGTGACCAAAATTGCCATTTTTACAGACTTTTTCCCCTACTCAGAAGCTTCTATTTCGACCAATTTCAGGCATTAAAATGACTCTAAACACACTAATTTTAGTTCTAAGAGTTCTAATTCACATGCAATAGTCATTTACAGTCAATAAATTAAACATTAAAAAATTACCATTTCTGACCATCTGGAGAAAATTCGACAGGTCACGGGTCATCGATTTTCATCAGAAAATTGATTTTTTTGGACTGTCGAAAATTTGATCCAAAATGTCATTTGGATTGTCCCTCCTGTTGAATAATTACTTTTTAAAGCCTCAATGTGACCAAAATTGCCATTTTTACAGACTTTTTCTCCTACTCAGAAGCTTCTATTTCGACCAATTTCAGGCATTAAAATGACTCTAAACACACTAATTTTAGTTCTAAGAGTTCTAATTCACATGCGATAGTCATTTACAGTCAATAAGTTAAACATTAAAAAATTACCATTTCTGACCATCTGGAGAAAATTCGACAGGTCACGGGTCATCGTTTTTCATCATAAAATTGATTTTTTGGATTGTCGAAAAATTGATTCGAAATTTCATTTGGATTGTGCCTCATGTTAAATAACTACATTTTAAAGCCTCAATGTGACTAAAATTGCCATTTTTGCAGACTTTTTCTCCTACTCAGAAGCTTCTATTTCGACCAATTTCAGGCATTAAAATGACTCTAAACACACTAATTTTAGTTCTAAGAGTTCTAATTCACATGCAATAGTCATTTACAGTCAATAAGTTAAACATTAAAAAATTACCATTTCTGACCATCTGGAGAAAATTCGACAGGTCACGGGTCATTTTTCATCATAAAATTGATTTTTTGGACTGTCGAAAAATTGATTCAAAATTTCATTTGGATTGTGCCTCATGTTAAATAACTACATTTTAAACCCTCAATGTGACCAAAATTGCCATTTTTGCAGACTTTTTCTCCTTCTCAGAAGCTTCTATTTCGACCAATTTCAGGCATTAAAATGACTCTAAACACACTAATTTTAGTTCTAAGAGTTCTAATTCACA
The DNA here is from genome assembly GCF_964204655.1 of Triturus cristatus. Classification (NCBI taxonomy): domain Eukaryota; kingdom Metazoa; phylum Chordata; class Amphibia; order Caudata; family Salamandridae; genus Triturus; species Triturus cristatus. Next base: position 358,238 of record NW_028188427.1, read on the forward strand.
TGCAATAGTCATTTACAGTCAATAAGTTAAACATTAAAAAATTATAATTTCTGACCATCTGGAGAAAATTCGACAGGTCACGGGTCATCGTTTTTCATCAGAAAATTGATTTTTTGGACTGTCGAAAAATTGATTCAAAATGTCATTTGGATTGTGCCTCATGTTGAATAACTACTTTTTAAAGCCTCAATGTGACCAAAATTGCCATTGTTTACAAACTTTTTCTCCTTTTCAGAAGCTTCTATTTCGACCAATTTCAGGCATTAAAATGACTCTAAACACACTAATTTTAATTCTAAGAGTTCTAATTCACATGCAATAGTCATTTACAGTCAATAAGTTAAACATTAAAAAATTATAATTTCTGACCATCTGGAGAAAATTCGACAGGTCACGGGTCATCGTTTTTCATCAGAAAATTGATTTTTTGGACTGTCAAAAAATTGATTCAAAATGTCATTTGGATTGTGCCTCATGTTGAATAACTACTTTTTAAAGCCTCAATGTGACCAAAATTGCCATTTTTACAAACTTTTTCTCCTTTTCAGAAGCTTCTATTTCGACCAATTTCAGGCATTAAAATGACTCTAAACACACTAATTTTAATTCTAAGAGTTCTAATTCACATGCAATAGTCATTTGCAGTCAAAAAATTAAACATTAAAAAATTACCATTTCTGACCATCTGGAGAAAATTCGACAGGTCACGGGTCATCGTTTTTCATCAGAAAATTGATTTTTTGGACTGTCGAAAAATTGATTCGAAATTTCATTTGGATTGTGCCTCATGTTGAATAAATACATTTTAAAGCCTCAATGTGACCAAAATTGCCATTTTTACAAACTTTTTCTCCTTTTCAGAAGCTTCTATTTCGACCAATTTCAGGCATTAAAATGACTCTAAACACACTAATTTTAATTCTAAGAGTTCTAATTCACATGCAATAGTCATTTGCAGTCAATAAATTAAACATTAAAAAATTACCATTTCTGACCATCTGGAGAAAATTCGACAGGTCACGGGTCATCGTTTTTCATCATAAAATTGATTTTTTGGACTGTCGAAAAATTGATTCAAAATTTCATTTGGATTGTGCCTCATGTTAAATAACTACATTTTAAAGCCTCAATGTGACCAAAATTGCCATTTTTGCAGACTTTTTCTCCTACTCAGAAGCTTCTATTTCGACCAATTTCAGGCATTAAAATGACTCTAAACACACTAATTTTAGTTCTAAGAGTTCTAATTCACATGCGATAGTCATTTACAGTCAATAAGTTAAACATTAAAAAATTACCATTTCTGACCATCTGGAGAAAATTCGACAGGTCACGGGTCATCGTTTTTCATCATAAAATTGATTTTTTGGACTGTCGAAATATTGATTCAAAATTTCATTTGGATTGTGCCTCATGTTAAATAACTACATTTTAAAGCCTCAATGTGACCAAAATTGCCATTTTTGCAGACTTTTTCTCCTACTCAGAAGCTTCTATTTCGACCAATTTCAGGCATTAAAATGACTCTAAACACACTAATTTTAGTTCTAAGAGTTCTAATTCACATGCGATAGTCATTTACAGTCAATAAGTTAAACATTAAAAAATTACCATTTCTGACCATCTGGAGAAAATTCGACAGGTCACGGGTCATCGTTTTTCATCATAAAATTGATTTTTTGGACTGTCGAAAAATTGATTCAAAATTTCATTTGGATTGTGCCTCATGTTAAATAACTACATTTTAAAGCCTCAATGTGACCAAAATTGCCATTTTTGCAGACTTTTTCTCCTACTCAGAAGCTTCTATTTCGACCAATTTCAGGCATTAAAATGACTCTAAACACACTAATTTTAGTTCTAAGAGTTCTAATTCACATGCGATAGTCATTTACAGTCAATAAGTTAAACATTAAAAAATTACCATTTCTGACCATCTGGAGAAAATTCGACAGGTCACGGGTCATCGTTTTTCATCAGAAAATTGATTTTTTGGACTGTCGAAAAATTGATTCAAAATGTCATTTGGATTGTGCCTCATGTTAAATAACTACATTTTAAAGCCTCAATGTGACCAAAATTGCCATTTTTGCAGACTTTTTCTCCTACTCAGAAGCTTCTATTTCGACCAATTTCAGGCATTAAAATGACTCTAAACACACTAATTTTAGTTCTAAGAGTTCTAATTCACATGCAATAGTCATTTACAGTCAATAAATTAAACATTAAAAAATTACCATTTCTGACCATCTGGAGAAAATTCGACAGGTCACGGGTCATCGATTTTCATCAGAAAATTGATTTTTTTGGACTGTCGAAAATTTGATCCAAAATGTCATTTGGATTGTCCCTCCTGTTGAATAATTACTTTTTAAAGCCTCAATGTGACCAAAATTGCCATTTTTACAGACTTTTTCTCCTACTCAGAAGCTTCTATTTCGACCAATTTCAGGCATTAAAATGACTCTAAACACACTAATTTTAGTTCTAAGAGTTCTAATTCACATGCGATAGTCATTTACAGTCAATAAGTTAAACATTAAAAAATTACCATTTCTGACCATCTGGAGAAAATTCGACAGGTCACGGGTCATCGTTTTTCATCATAAAATTGATTTTTTGGATTGTCGAAAAATTGATTCGAAATTTCATTTGGATTGTGCCTCATGTTAAATAACTACATTTTAAAGCCTCAATGTGACTAAAATTGCCATTTTTGCAGACTTTTTCTCCTACTCAGAAGCTTCTATTTCGACCAATTTCAGGCATTAAAATGACTCTAAACACACTAATTTTAGTTCTAAGAGTTCTAATTCACATGCAATAGTCATTTACAGTCAATAAGTTAAACATTAAAAAATTACCATTTCTGACCATCTGGAGAAAATTCGACAGGTCACGGGTCATTTTTCATCATAAAATTGATTTTTTGGACTGTCGAAAAATTGATTCAAAATTTCATTTGGATTGTGCCTCATGTTAAATAACTACATTTTAAACCCTCAATGTGACCAAAATTGCCATTTTTGCAGACTTTTTCTCCTTCTCAGAAGCTTCTATTTCGACCAATTTCAGGCATTAAAATGACTCTAAACACACTAATTTTAGTTCTAAGAGTTCTAATTCACATGCAATAGAATTTCTGACCATCTGGAGAAAATTCGACAGGTCACGGGTCATCGTTTTTCATCAGAAAATTGATTTTTTGGACTGTCGAAAAATTGATTCAAAATGTCATTTGGATTGTGCCTCATGTTGAATAACTACTTTTTAAAGCCTCAATGTGACCAAAATTGCCATTGTTTACAAACTTTTTCTCCTTTTCAGAAGCTTCTATTTCGACCAATTTCAGGCATTAAAATGACTCTAAACACACTAATTTTAATTCTAAGAGTTCTAATTCACATGCAATAGTCATTTACAGTCAATAAGTTAAACATTAAAAAATTATAATTTCTGACCATCTGGAGAAAATTCGACAGGTCACGGGTCATCGTTTTTCATCAGAAAATTGATTTTTTGGACTGTCAAAAAATTGATTCAAAATGTCATTTGGATTGTGCCTCATGTTGAATAACTACTTTTTAAAGCCTCAATGTGACCAAAATTGCCATTTTTACAAACTTTTTCTCCTTTTCAGAAGCTTCTATTTCGACCAATTTCAGGCATTAAAATGACTCTAAACACACTAATTTTAATTCTAAGAGTTCTAATTCACATGCAATAGTCATTTGCAGTCAAAAAATTAAACATTAAAAAATTACCATTTCTGACCATCTGGAGAAAATTCGACAGGTCACGGGTCATCGTTTTTCATCAGAAAATTGATTTTTTGGACTGTCGAAAAATTGATTCGAAATTTCATTTGGATTGTGCCTCATGTTGAATAAATACATTTTAAAGCCTCAATGTGACCAAAATTGCCATTTTTACAAACTTTTTCTCCTTTTCAGAAGCTTCTATTTCGACCAATTTCAGGCATTAAAATGACTCTAAACACACTAATTTTAATTCTAAGAGTTCTAATTCACATGCAATAGTCATTTGCAGTCAATAAATTAAACATTAAAAAATTACCATTTCTGACCATCTGGAGAAAATTCGACAGGTCACGGGTCATCGTTTTTCATCATAAAATTGATTTTTTGGACTGTCGAAAAATTGATTCAAAATTTCATTTGGATTGTGCCTCATGTTAAATAACTACATTTTAAAGCCTCAATGTGACCAAAATTGCCATTTTTGCAGACTTTTTCTCCTACTCAGAAGCTTCTATTTCGACCAATTTCAGGCATTAAAATGACTCTAAACACACTAATTTTAGTTCTAAGAGTTCTAATTCACATGCGATAGTCATTTACAGTCAATAAGTTAAACATTAAAAAATTACCATTTCTGACCATCTGGAGAAAATTCGACAGGTCACGGGTCATCGTTTTTCATCATAAAATTGATTTTTTGGACTGTCGAAATATTGATTCAAAATTTCATTTGGATTGTGCCTCATGTTAAATAACTACATTTTAAAGCCTCAATGTGACCAAAATTGCCATTTTTGCAGACTTTTTCTCCTACTCAGAAGCTTCTATTTCGACCAATTTCAGGCATTAAAATGACTCTAAACACACTAATTTTAGTTCTAAGAGTTCTAATTCACATGCGATAGTCATTTACAGTCAATAAGTTAAACATTAAAAAATTACCATTTCTGACCATCTGGAGAAAATTCGACAGGTCACGGGTCATCGTTTTTCATCATAAAATTGATTTTTTGGACTGTCGAAAAATTGATTCAAAATTTCATTTGGATTGTGCCTCATGTTAAATAACTACATTTTAAAGCCTCAATGTGACCAAAATTGCCATTTTTGCAGACTTTTTCTCCTACTCAGAAGCTTCTATTTCGACCAATTTCAGGCATTAAAATGACTCTAAACACACTAATTTTAGTTCTAAGAGTTCTAATTCACATGCGATAGTCATTTACAGTCAATAAGTTAAACATTAAAAAATTACCATTTCTGACCATCTGGAGAAAATTCGACAGGTCACGGGTCATCGTTTTTCATCAGAAAATTGATTTTTTGGACTGTCGAAAAATTGATTCAAAATGTCATTTGGATTGTGCCTCATGTTGAATAACTACTTTTTAAAGCATCAATGGGACCAAAATTGCCATTTTTACAGACTTTTTCTCCTACTCAGAAGCTTCTATTTCGACCAATTTCAGGCATTAAAATGACTCTAAACACACTAATTTTAATTATAAGAGTTCTAATTCACATGCAATAGTCATTTGCAGTCAATAAATTAAACATTAAAAAATTACCATTTCTGACCATCTGGAGAAAATTCGACAGGTCACGGGTCATCGTTTTTCATCAGAAAATTGATTTTTTTGGACTGTCGAAAAAATGATCCAAAATGTCATTTGGATTGTCCCTCCTGTTGAATAACTACTTTTTAAAGCCTCAATGTGACCAAAATTGCCATTTTTACAGACATTTTCTCCTACTCAGAAGCTTCTATTTCGACCAATTTCAGGCATTAAAATGACTCTAAACACACTAATTTTAATTCTAAGAGTTCTAATTCACATGCGATAGTCATTTACAGTCAATAAGTTAAACATTAAAAAATTACCATTTCTGACCATCTGGAGAAAATTCGACAGGTCACGGGTCATCGTTTTTCATCATAAAATTGATTTTTTGGACTGTCGAAAAATTGATTCAAAATTTCATTTGGATTGTGCCTCATGTTAAATAACTACATTTTAAAGCCTCAATGTGACCAAAATTGCCATTTTTGCAGACTTTTTCTCCTACTCAGAAGCTTCTATTTCGACCAATTTCAGGCATTAAAATGACTCTAAACACACTAATTTTAGTTCTAAGAGTTCTAATTCACATGCGATAGTCATTTACAGTCAATAAGTTAAACATTAAAAAATTACCATTTCTGACCATCTGGAGAAAATTCGACAGGTCACGGGTCATCGTTTTTCATCATAAAATTGATTTTTTGGATTGTCGAAAAATTGATTCGAAATTTCATTTGGATTGTGCCTCATGTTAAATAACTACATTTTAAAGCCTCAATGTGACTAAAATTGCCATTTTTGCAGACTTTTTCTCCTACTCAGAAGCTTCTATTTCGACCAATTTCAGGCATTAAAATGACTCTAAACACACTAATTTTAGTTCTAAGAGTTCTAATTCACATGCAATAGTCATTTACAGTCAATAAGTTAAACATTAAAAAATTACCATTTCTGACCATCTGGAGAAAATTCGACAGGTCACGGGTCATCATTTTTCATCATAAAATTGATTTTTTGGACTGTCGAAAAATTGATTCAAAATTTCATTTGGATTGTGCCTCATGTTAAATAACTACATTTTAAACCCTCAATGTGACCAAAATTGCCATTTTTGCAGACTTTTTCTCCTTCTCAGAAGCTTCTATTTCGACCAATTTCAGGCATTAAAATGACTCTAAACACACTAATTTTAGTTCTAAGAGTTCTAATTCACATGCAATAGTCATTTACAGTCAATAAGTTAAACATTAAAAAATTATAATTTCTGACCATCTGGAGAAAATTCGACAGGTCACGGGTCATCGTTTTTCATCAGAAAATTGATTTTTTGGACTGTCGAAAAATTGATTCAAAATGTCATTTGGATTGTGCCTCATGTTGAATAACTACTTTTTAAAGCCTCAATGTGACCAAAATTGCCATTGTTTACAAACTTTTTCTCCTTTTCAGAAGCTTCTATTTCGACCAATTTCAGGCATTAAAATGACTCTAAACACACTAATTTTAATTCTAAGAGTTCTAATTCACATGCAATAGTCATTTACAGTCAATAAGTTAAACATTAAAAAATTATAATTTCTGACCATCTGGAGAAAATTCGACAGGTCACGGGTCATCGTTTTTCATCAGAAAATTGATTTTTTGGACTGTCGAAATATTGATTCAAAATTTCATTTGGATTGTGCCTCATGTTAAATAACTACATTTTAAAGCCTCAATGTGACCAAAATTGCCATTTTTGCAGACTTTTTCTCCTACTCAGAAGCTTCTATTTCGACCAATTTCAGGCATTAAAATGACTCTAAACACACTAATTTTAATTATAAGAGATCTAATTCACATGCAATAGTCATTTGCAGTCAATAAATTAAACATTAAAAAATTACCATTTCTGACCATCTGGAGAAAATTCGACAGGTCACGGGTCATCGTTTTTCATCAGAAAATTGATTTTTTTGGACTGTCGAAAAATTGATCCAAAATGTCATTTGGATTGTCCCTCCTGTTGAATAACTACTTTTTAAAGCCTCAATGTGACCAAAATTGCCATTTTTACAGACATTTTCTCCTACTCAGAAGCTTCTATTTCGACCAATTTCAGGCATTAAAATGACTCTAAACACACTAATTTTAGTTCTAAGAGTTCTAATTCACATGCGATAGTCATTTACAGTCAATAAGTTAAACATTAAAAAATTACCATTTCTGACCATCTGGAGAAAATTCGACAGGTCACGGGTCATCGTTTTTCATCATAAAATTGATTTTTTGGACTGTCGAAAAATTGATTCAAAATTTCATTTGGATTGTGCCTCATGTTAAATAACTACATTTTAAAGCCTCAATGTGACCAAAATTGCCATTTTTGCAGACTTTTTCTCCTACTCAGAAGCTTCTATTTCGACCAATTTCAGGCATTAAAATGACTCTAAACACACTAATTTTAGTTCTAAGAGTTCTAATTCACATGCGATAGTCATTTACAGTCAATAAGTTAAACATTAAAAAATTACCATTTCTGACCATCTGGAGAAAATTCGACAGGTCACGGGTCATCGTTTTTCATCATAAAATTGATTTTTTGGACTGTCGAAAAATTGATTCAAAATTTCATTTGGATTGTGCCTCATGTTAAATAACTACATTTTAAAGCCTCAATGTGACCAAAATTGCCATTTTTGCAGACTTTTTCTCCTACTCAGAAGCTTCTATTTCGACCAATTTCAGGCATTAAAATGACTCTAAACACACTAATTTTAGTTCTAAGAGTTCTAATTCACATGCAATAGTCATTTACAGTCAATAAGTTAAACATTAAAAAATTACCATTTCTGACCATCTGGAGAAAATTCGACAGGTCACGGGTCATCATTTTTCATCATAAAATTGATTTTTTGGACTGTCGAAAAATTGATTCAAAATTTCATTTGGATTGTGCCTCATGTTAAATAACTACATTTTAAAGCCTCAATGTGACCAAAATTGCCATTTTTGCAGACTTTTTCTCCAACTCAGAAGCTTCTATTTCGACCAATTTCAGGCTTTAAAATGACTCTAAACACACTAATTTTAGTTCTAAGAGTTCTAATTCACATGCGATAGTCATTTACGTCAATAAGTTAAACATTAAAAAATTACCATTTCTGACCATCTGGAGAAAATTCGACAGGTCACGGGTCATCGTTTTTCATCATAAAATTGATTTTTTGGACTGTCGAAAAATTGATTCAAAATTCCATTTGGATTGTGCCTCATGTTAAATAACTACATTTTAAAGCCTCAATGTGACCAAAATTGCCATTTTTGCAGACTTTTTCTCCTTTTCAGAAGCTTCTATTTCGACCAATTTCAGGCATTAAAATGACTCTAAACACACTAATTTTAGTTCTAAGAGTTCTAATTCACATGCAATAGTCATTTACAGTCAATAAGTTAAACATTAAAAAATTATAATTTCTGACAAACTGGAGAAAATTCGACAGGTCACGGGTCATCGTTTTTCATCAGAAAATTGATTTTTTGGACTGTCGAAAAATTGATTCAAAATGTCATTTGGATTGTGCCTCATGTTGAATAACTACTTTTTAAAGCCTCAATGGGACCAAAATTGCCATTTTTACAGACTTTTTCTCCTACTCAGAAGCTTCTATTTCGACCAATTTCAGGCATTAAAATGACTCTAAACACACTAATTTTAATTCTAAGAGTTCTAATTCACATGCAATAGTCATTTGCAGTCAATAAATTAAACATTAAAAAATTACCATTTCTGACCATCTGGAGAAAATTCGACAGGTCACGGGTCATCGTTTTTCATCAGAAAATTGATTTTTTTGGACTGTCGAAAAATTGATCCAAAATGTCATTTGGATTGTCCCTCCTGTTGAATAACTACTTTTTAAAGCCTCAATGTGACCAAAATTGCCATTTTTACAGACATTTTCTCCTACTCAGAAGCTTCTATTTCGACCAATTTCAGGCATTAAAATGACTCTAAACACACTAATTTTAGTTCTAAGAGTTCTAATTCACATGCGATAGTCATTTACAGTCAATAAGTTAAACATTAAAAAATTACCATTTCTGACCATCTGGAGAAAATTCGACAGGTCACGGGTCATCGTTTTTCATCATAAAATTGATTTTTTGGACTGTCGAAAAATTGATTCAAAATTTCATTTGGATTGTGCCTCATGTTAAATAACTACATTTTAAACCCTCAATGTGACCAAAATTGCCATTTTTGCAGACTTTTTCTCCTACTCAGAAGCTTCTATTTCGACCAATTTCAGGCATTAAAATGACTCTAAACACACTAATTTTAGTTCTAAGAGTTCTAATTCACATGCGATAGTCATTTACAGTCAATAAGTTAAACATTAAAAAATTACCATTTCTGACCATCTGGAGAAAATTCGACAGGTCACGGGTCATCGTTTTTCATCATAAAATTGATTTTTTGGATTGTCGAAAAATTGATTCGAAATTTCATTTGGATTGTGCCTCATGTTAAATAACTACATTTTAAAGCCTCAATGTGACTAAAATTGCAATTTTTGCAGACTTTTTCTCCTACTCAGAAGCTTCTATTTCGACCAATTTCAGGCATTAAAATGACTCTAAACACACTAATTTTAGTTCTAAGAGTTCTAATTCACATGCGATAGTCATTTACAGTCAATAAGTTAAACATTAAAAAATTACCATTTCTGACCATCTGGAGAAAATTGACAGGTCACGGGTCATCGTTTTTCATCATAAAATTGATTTTTTGGACTGTCGAAAAATTGATTCAAAATTTCATTTGGATTGTGCCTCATGTTAAATAACTACATTTTAAAGCCTCAATGTGACCAAAATTGCCATTTTTGCAGACTTTTTCTCCTTTTCAGAAGCTTCTATTTCGACCAATTTCAGGCATTAAAATGACTCTAAACACACTAATTTTAGTTCTAAGAGTTCTAATTCACATGCAATAGTCATTTACAGTCAATAAGTTAAACATTAAAAAATTATAATTTCTGACCATCTGGAGAAAATTCGACAGGTCACGGGTCATCGTTTTTCATCAGAAAATTGATTTTTTGGACTGTCGAAAAATTGATTCAAAATGTCATTTGGATTGTGCCTCATGTTGAATAACTACTTTTTAAAGCCTCAATGTGACCAAAATTGCCATTTTTACAAACTTTTTCTCCTTTTCAGAAGCTTCTATTTCGACCAATTTCAGGCATTAAAATGACTCTAAACACACTAATTTTAATTCTAAGAGTTCTAATTCACATGCAATAGTCATTTGCAGTCAAAAAATTAAACATTAAAAAATTACCATTTCTGACCATCTGGAGAAAATTCGACAGGTCACGGGTCATCGTTTTTCATCAGAAAATTGATTTTTTGGACTGTCGAAAAATTGATTCAAAATTTCATTTGGATTGTGCCTCATGTTGAATAAATACATTTTAAAGCCTCAATGTGACCAAAATTGCCATTTTTACTGACTTTTTCTCCTACTCAGAAGCTTCTATTTCGACCAATTTCAGGCATTAAAATGACTCTAAACACACTAATTTTAGTTCTAAGAGTTCTAATTCACATGCGATAGTCATTTACAGTCAATAAGTTAAACATTAAAAAATTACCATTTCTGACCATCTGGAGAAAATTCGACAGGTCACGGGTCATCGTTTTTCATCAGAAAATTGATTTTTTGGACTGTCGAAAAATTGATTCAAAATGTCATTTGGATTGTGCCTCATGTTGAATAACTACTTTTTAAAGCCTCAATGTGACCAAAATTGCCATTTTTACAGACTTTTTCTCCTACTCAGAAGCTTCTATTTCGACCAATTTCAGGCATTAAAATGACTCTAAACACACTAATTTTAATTCTAAGAGTTCTAATTCACATGCAATAGTCATTTGCAGTCAATAAATTAAACATTAAAAAATTACCATTTCTGACCATCTGGAGAAAATTCGACAGGTCACGGGTCATCGTTTTTCATCAGAAAATTGATTTTTTTGGACTGTCGAAAAATTGATCCAAAATGTCATTTGGATTGTCCCTCCTGTTGAATAACTACTTTTTAAAGCCTCAATGTGACCAAAATTGCCATTTTTACAGACATTTTCTCCTACTCAGAAGCTTCTATTTCGACCAATTTCAGGCATTAAAATGACTCTAAACACACTAATTTTAGTTCTAAGAGTTCTAATTCACATGCGATAGTCATTTACAGTCAATAAGTTAAACATTAAAAAATTACCATTTCTGACCATCTGGAGAAAATTTGACAGGTCACGGGTCATCGTTTTTCATCATAAAATTGATTTTTTGGATTGTCGAAAAATTGATTGGAAATTTCATTTGGATTGTGCCTCATGTTGAATAACTACTTTTTAAAGCCTCAATGTGACCAAAATTGCCATTTTTACAAACTTTTTCTCCTTTTCAGAAGCTTCTATTTCGACCAATTTCAGGCATTAAAATGACTCTAAACACACTAATTTCAATTCTAAGAGTTCTAATTCACATGCAATAGTCATTTACAGTCAATAAGTTAAACATTAAAAAATTATAATTTCTGACCATCTGGAGAAAATTCGACAGGTCACGGGTCATAGTTTTTCATCAGAAAATTGATTTTTTGGACTGTCGAAAAATTGATTCGAAATTTCATTTGGATTGTGCCTCATGTTGAATAAATACATTTTAAAGCCTCAATGTGACCAAAATTGCCATTTTTACAGACTTTTTCTCCTACTCAGAAGCTTCTATTTCAACCAATTTCAGGCATTAAAATGACTCTAAACACACTAATTTTAATTCTAAGAGTTCTAATTCACATGCAATAGTCATTTACAGTCAATAAGTTAAACATTAAAAAATTATAATTTCTGACCATCTGGAGAAAATTCGACAGGTCACGGGTCATCGTTTTTCATCAGAAAATTGATTTTTTGGACTGTCGAATAATTGATTCAAAATGTCATTTGGATTGTGCCTCATGTTGAATAACTACTTTTTAAAGCCTCAATGTGACCAAAATTGCCATTTTTACAGACTTTTTCTCCTACTCAGAAGCTTCTATTTCGACCAATTTCAGGCATTAAAATGACTCTAAACACACTAATTTTAGTTCTAAGAGTTCTAATTCACATGCAATAGTCATTTACAGTCAATAAGTTAAACATCAAAAAATTACCATTTCTGACCATCTGGAGAAAATTCGACAGGTCACGGGTCATCGTTTTTCATCATAAAATTGATTTTTTGGATTGTCGAAAAATTGATTCGAAATTTCATTTGGATTGTGCCTCATGTTAAATAACTACATTTTAAAGCCTCAATGTGACTAAAATTGCCATTTTTGCAGACTTTTTCTCCTACTCAGAAGCTTCTATTTCGACCAATTTCAGGCATTAAAATGACTCTAAACACACTAATTTTAGTTCTAAGAGTTCTAATTCACATGCAATAGTCATTTACAGTCAATAAGTTAAACATTAAAAAATTACCATTTCTGACCATCTGGAGAAAATTCGACAGGTCACGGGTTATTGCTTTTTCATCATAAAATTGATTTTTTGGACTGTCGAAAAATTGATTCAAAATTTCATTTGGATTGTGCCTCATGTTAAATAACTACATTTTAAAGCCTCAATGTGAGCAAAATTGCCATTTTTGCAGACTTTTTCTCCTACTCAGAAGCTTCTATTTCGACCAATTTCAGGCATTAAAATGACTCTAAACACACTAATTTTAGTTCTAAGAGTTCTAATTCACATGCAATAGTCATTTACAGTCAATAAGTTAAACATTAAAAAATTACCATTTCTGACCATCTGGAGAAAATACGACAGGTCACGGGTCATCGTTTTTCATCCTAAAATTGATTTTTTGGACTGTCGAAAAATTGATTCGAAATTTCATTTGGATTGTGCCTCATGTTGAATAAATACATTTTAAAGCCTCAATGTGACCAAAATTGCCATTTTTACAGACTTTTTCTCCTACTCAGAAGCTTCTATTTCAACCAATTTCAGGCATTAAAATGACTCTAAACACACTAATTTTAATTCTAAGAGTTCTAATTTACATGCAATAGTCATTTGGAGTCAATAAATTAAACATTAAAAAATTACCATTTCTGACCATCTGGAGAAAATTCGACAGGTCACGGGTCATCGTTTTTCATCAGAAAATTGATTTTTTTGGACTGTCGAAAATTTGATCCAAAATGTCATTTGGATTGTCCCTCCTGTTGAATAACTACTTTTTAAAGCCTCAATGTGACCAAAATTGCCATTTTTACAGACTTTTTCTCCTACTCAGAAGCTTCTATTTCGACCAATTTCAGGCATTAAAATGACTCTAAACACACTCATTTTAGTTCTAAGAGTTCTAATTCACATGCGATAGTCATTTACAGTCAATAAGTTAAACATTAAAAAATTACCATTTCTGACCATCTGGAGAAAATTCGACAGGTCACGGCTCATCGTTTTTCATCATAAAATTGATTTTTTGGACTGTCGAAAAATTGATTCAAAATTTCATTTGGATTGTGCCTCATGTTAAATAACTACATTTTAAAGCCTCAATGTGACCAAAATTGCCATTTTTGCAGACTTTTTCTCCTACTCAGAAGCTTCTATTTCGACCAATTTCAGGCATTAAAATGACTCTAAACACACTAATTTTAGTTCTAAGAGTTCTAATTCACATGCAATAGTCATTTACAGTCAATAAATTAAACATTAAAAAATTACCATTTCTGACCATCTGGAGAAAATTCGACAGGTCACGGGTCATCGATTTTCATCAGAAAATTGATTTTTTTGGACTGTCGAAAATTTGATCCACAATGTCATTTGGATTGTCCCTCCTGTTGAATAATTACTTTTTAAAGCCTCAATGTGACCAAAATTGCCATTTTTACAGACTTTTTCTCCTACTCAGAAGCTTCTATTTCGACCAATTTCAGGCATTAAAATGACTCTAAACACACTAATTTTAGTTCTAAGAGTTCTAATTCACATGCGATAGTCATTTACAGTCAATAAGTTAAACATTAAAAAATTACCATTTCTGACCATCTGGAGAAAATTCGACAGGTCACGGGTCATCGTTTTTCATCATAAAATTGATTTTTTGGATTGTCGAAAAATTGATTCGAAATTTCATTTGGATTGTGCCTCATGTTAAATAACTACATTTTAAAGCCTCAATGTGACTAAAATTGCCATTTTTGCAGACTTTTTCTCCTACTCAGAAGCTTCTATTTCGACCAATTTCAGGCATTAAAATGACTCTAAACACACTAATTTTAGTTCTAAGAGTTCTAATTCACATGCAATAGTCATTTACAGTCAATAAGTTAAACATTAAAAAATTACCATTTCTGACCATCTGGAGAAAATTCGACAGGTCACGAGTCATCATTTTTCATCATAAAATTGATTTTTTGGACTGTCGAAAAATTGATTCAAAATTTCATTTGGATTGTGCCTCATGTTAAATAACTACATTTTAAACCCTCAATGTGACCAAAATTGCCATTTTTGCAGACTTTTTCTCCTTCTCAGAAGCTTCTATTTCGACCAATTTCAGGCATTAAAATGACTCTAAACACACTAATTTTAGTTCTAAGAGTTCTAATTCACATGCAATAGTCATTTACAGTCAATAAGTTAAACATTAAAAAATTATAATTTCTGACCATCTGGAGAAAATTCGACAGGTCACGGGTCATCGTTTTTCATCAGAAAATTGATTTTTTGGACTGTCGAAAAATTGATTCAAAATGTCATTTGGATTGTGCCTCATGTTGAATAACTACTTTTTAAAGCCTCAATGTGACCAAAATTGCCATTGTTTACAAACTTTTTCTCCTTTTCAGAAGCTTCTATTTCGACCAATTTCAGGCATTAAAATGACTCTAAACACACTAATTTTAATTCTAAGAGTTCTAATTCACATGCAATAGTCATTTACAGTCAATAAGTTAAACATTAAAAAATTATAATTTCTGACCATCTGGAGAAAATTCGACAGGTCACGGGTCATCGTTTTTCATCAGAAAATTGATTTTTTGGACTGTCAAAAAATTGATTCAAAATGTCATTTGGATTGTGCCTCATGTTGAATAACTACTTTTTAAAGCCTCAATGTGACCAAAATTGCCATTTTTACAAACTTTTTCTCCTTTTCAGAAGCTTCTATTTCGACCAATTTCAGGCATTAAAATGACTCTAAACACACTAATTTTAATTCTAAGAGTTCTAATTCACATGCAATAGTCATTTGCAGTCAAAAAATTAAACATTAAAAAATTACCATTTCTGACCATCTGGAGAAAATTCGACAGGTCACGGGTCATCGTTTTTCATCAGAAAATTG
Source organism: Triturus cristatus (assembly GCF_964204655.1). Lineage (NCBI taxonomy): Eukaryota > Metazoa > Chordata > Amphibia > Caudata > Salamandridae > Triturus > Triturus cristatus. The sequence goes on from NW_028188427.1 coordinate 373,966, forward strand.
ATTTTTTGGACTGTCGAAAAATTGATTCAAAATGTCATTTGGATTGTGCCTCATGTTGAATAACTACTTTTTAAAGCCTCAATGTGACCAAAATTGCCATTTTTACAGACTTTTTCTCCTACTCAGAAGCTTCTATTTCGACCAATTTCAGGCATTAAAATGACTCTAAACACACTAATTTTAATTCAAAGAGTTCTAATTCACATGCAATAGTCATTTGCAGTCAATAAATTAAACATTAAAAAATTACCATTTCTGACCATCTGGAGAAAATTCGACAGGTCACGGGTCATCGTTTTTCATCAGAAAATTGATTTTTTTGGACTGTCGAAAAATTGATCCAAAATGTCATTTGGATTGTCCCTCCTGTTGAATAACTACTTTTTAAAGCCTCAATGTGACCAAAATTGCCATTTTTACAGACATTTTCTCCTACTCAGAAGCTTCTATTTCGACCAATTTCAGGCATTAAAATGACTCTAAACACACTAATTTTAGTTCTAAGAGTTCTAATTCACATGCGATAGTCATTTACAGTCAATAAGTTAAACATTAAAAAATTACCATTTCTGACCATCTGGAGAAAATTTGACAGGTCACGGGTCATCGTTTTTCATCATAAAATTGATTTTTTGGATTGTCGAAAAATTGATTGGAAATTTCATTTGGATTGTGCCTCATGTTGAATAACTACTTTTTAAAGCCTCAATGTGACCAAAATTGCCATTTTTACAAACTTTTTCTCCTTTTCAGAAGCTTCTATTTCGACCAATTTCAGGCATTAAAATGACTCTAAACACACTAATTTCAATTCTAAGAGTTCTAATTCACATGCAATAGTCAATAAGTTAAACATTAAAAAATTATAATTTCTGACCATCTGGAGAAAATTCGACAGGTCACGGGTCATAGTTTTTCATCAGAAAATTGATTTTTTGGACTGTCGAAAAATTGATTCGAAATTTCATTTGGATTGTGCCTCATGTTGAATAAATACATTTTAAAGCCTCAATGTGACCAAAATTGCCATTTTTACAGACTTTTTCTCCTACTCAGAAGCTTCTATTTCAACCAATTTCAGGCATTAAAATGACTCTAAACACACTAATTTTAATTCTAAGAGTTCTAATTCACATGCAATAGTCATTTACAGTCAATAAGTTAAACATTAAAAAATTATAATTTCTGACCATCTGGAGAAAATTCGACAGGTCACGGGTCATCGTTTTTCATCAGAAAATTGATTTTTTGGACTGTCGAATAATTGATTCAAAATGTCATTTGGATTGTGCCTCATGTTGAATAACTACTTTTTAAAGCCTCAATGTGACCAAAATTGCCATTTTTACAGACTTTTTCTCCTACTCAGAAGCTTGTATTTCGACCAATTTCAGGCATTAAAATGACTCTAAACACACTAATTTTAGTTCTAAGAGTTCTAATTCACATGCAATAGTCATTTACAGTCAATAAGTTAAACATCAAAAAATTACCATTTCTGACCATCTGGAGAAAATTCGACAGGTCACGGGTCATCATTTTTCATCATAAAATTGATTTTTTGGATTGTCGAAAAATTGATTCGAAATTTCATTTGGATTGTGCCTCATGTTAAATAACTACATTTTAAAGCCTCAATGTGACTAAAATTGCCATTTTTGCAGACTTTTTCTCCTACTCAGAAGCTTCTATTTCGACCAATTTCAGGCATTAAAATGACTCTAAACACACTAATTTTAGTTCTAAGAGTTCTAATTCACATGCAATAGTCATTTACAGTCAATAAGTTAAACATTAAAAAATTACCATTTCTGACCATCTGGAGAAAATTCGACAGGTCACGGGTTATTGCTTTTTCATCATAAAATTGATTTTTTGGACTGTCGAAAAATTGATTCAAAATTTCATTTGGATTGTGCCTCATGTTAAATAACTACATTTTAAAGCCTCAATGTGAGCAAAATTGCCATTTTTGCAGACTTTTTCTCCTACTCAGAAGCTTCTATTTCGACCAATTTCAGGCATTAAAATGACTCTAAACACACTAATTTTAGTTCTAAGAGTTCTAATTCACATGCAATAGTCATTTACAGTCAATAAGTTAAACATTAAAAAATTACCATTTCTGACCATCTGGAGAAAATACGACAGGTCACGGGTCATCGTTTTTCATCCTAAAATTGATTTTTTGGACTGTCGAAAAATTGATTCGAAATTTCATTTGGATTGTGCCTCATGTTGAATAAATACATTTTAAAGCCTCAATGTGACCAAAATTGCCATTTTTACAGACTTTTTCTCCTACTCAGAAGCTTCTATTTCAACCAATTTCAGGCATTAAAATGACTCTAAACACACTAATTTTAATTCTAAGAGTTCTAATTTACATGCAATAGTCATTTGGAGTCAATAAATTAAACATTAAAAAATTACCATTTCTGACCATCTGGAGAAAATTCGACAGGTCACGGGTCATCGTTTTTCATCAGAAAATTGATTTTTTTGGACTGTCGAAAATTTGATCCAAAATGTCATTTGGATTGTCCCTCCTGTTGAATAACTACTTTTTAAAGCCTCAATGTGACCAAAATTGCCATTTTTACAGACTTTTTCTCCTACTCAGAAGCTTCTATTTCGACCAATTTCAGGCATTAAAATGACTCTAAACACACTCATTTTAGTTCTAAGAGTTCTAATTCACATGCGATAGTCATTTACAGTCAATAAGTTAAACATTAAAAAATTACCATTTCTGACCATCTGGAGAAAATTCGACAGGTCACGGCTCATCGTTTTTCATCATAAAATTGATTTTTTGGACTGTCGAAAAATTGATTCAAAATTTCCTTTGGATTGTGCCTCATGTTAAATAACTACATTTTAAAGCCTCAATGTGACCAAAATTGCCATTTTTGCAGACTTTTTCTCCTACTCAGAAGCTTCTATTTCGACCAATTTCAGGCATTAAAATGACTCTAAACACACTAATTTTAGTTCTAAGAGTTCTAATTCACATGCAATAGTCATTTACAGTCAATAAATTAAACATTAAAAAATTACCATTTCTGACCATCTGGAGAAAATTCGACAGGTCACGGGTCATCGATTTTCATCAGAAAATTGATTTTTTTGGACTGTCGAAAATTTGATCCAAAATGTCATTTGGATTGTCCCTCCTGTTGAATAATTACTTTTTAAAGCCTCAATGTGACCAAAATTGCCATTTTTACAGACTTTTTCTCCTACTCAGAAGCTTCTATTTCGACCAATTTCAGGCATTAAAATGACTCTAAACACACTAATTTTAGTTCTAAGAGTTCTAATTCACATGCGATAGTCATTTACAGTCAATAAGTTAAACATTAAAAAATTACCATTTCTGACCATCTGGAGAAAATTCGACAGGTCACGGGTCATCGTTTTTCATCATAAAATTGATTTTTTGGATTGTCGAAAAATTGATTCGAAATTTCATTTGGATTGTGCCTCATGTTAAATAACTACATTTTAAAGCCTCAATGTGACTAAAATTGCCATTTTTGCAGACTTTTTCTCCTACTCAGAAGCTTCTATTTCGACCAATTTCAGGCATTAAAATGACTCTAAACACACTAATTTTAGTTCTAAGAGTTCTAATTCACATGCAATAGTCATTTACAGTCAATAAGTTAAACATTAAAAAATTACCATTTCTGACCATCTGGAGAAAATTCGACAGGTCACGGGTCATCATTTTTCATCATAAAATTGATTTTTTGGACTGTCGAAAAATTGATTCAAAATTTCATTTGGATTGTGCCTCATGTTAAATAACTACATTTTAAACCCTCAATGTGACCAAAATTGCCATTTTTGCAGACTTTTTCTCCTTCTCATAAGCTTCTATTTCGACCAATTTCAGGCATTAAAATGACTCTAAACACACTAATTTTAGTTCTAAGAGTTCTAATTCACATGCAATAGTCATTTACAGTCAATAAGTTAAACATTAAAAAATTATAATTTCTGACCATCTGGAGAAAATTCGACAGGTCACGGGTCATCGTTTTTCATCAGAAAATTGATTTTTTGGACTGTCGAAAAATTGATTCAAAATGTCATTTGGATTGTGCCTCATGTTGAATAACTACTTTTTAAAGCCTCAATGTGACCAAAATTGCCATTGTTTACAAACTTTTTCTCCTTTTCAGAAGCTTCTATTTCGACCAATTTCAGGCATTAAAATGACTCTAAACACACTAATTTTAATTCTAAGAGTTCTAATTCACATGCAATAGTCATTTACAGTCAATAAGTTAAACATTAAAAAATTATAATTTCTGACCATCTGGAGAAAATTCGACAGGTCACGGGTCATCGTTTTTCATCAGAAAATTGATTTTTTGGACTGTCAAAAAATTGATTCAAAATGTCATTTGGATTGTGCCTCATGTTGAATAACTACTTTTTAAAGCCTCAATGTGACCAAAATTGCCATTTTTACAAACTTTTTCTCCTTTTCAGAAGCTTCTATTTCGACCAATTTCAGGCATTAAAATGACTCTAAACACACTAATTTTAATTCTAAGAGTTCTAATTCACATGCAATAGTCATTTGCAGTCAAAAAATTAAACATTAAAAAATTACCATTTCTGACCATCTGGAGAAAATTCGACAGGTCACGGGTCATCGTTTTTCATCAGAAAATTGATTTTTTGGACTGTCGAAAAATTGATTCGAAATTTAATTTGGATTGTGCCTCATGTTGAATAAATACATTTTAAAGCCTCAATGTGACCAAAATTGCCATTTTTACAAACTTTTTCTCCTTTTCAGAAGCTTCTATTTCGACCAATTTCAGGCATTAAAATGACTCTAAACACACTAATTTTAATTCTAAGAGTTCTAATTCACATGCAATAGTCATTTGCAGTCAATAAATTAAACATTAAAAAATTACCATTTCTGACCATCTGGAGAAAATTCGACAGGTCACGGGTCATCGTTTTTCATCATAAAATTGATTTTTTGGACTGTCGAAAAATTGATTCAAAATTTCATTTGGATTGTGCCTCATGTTAAATAACTACATTTTAAAGCCTCAATGTGACCAAAATTGCCATTTTTGCAGACTTTTTCTCCTACTCAGAAGCTTCTATTTCGACCAATTTCAGGCATTAAAATGACTCTAAACACACTAATTTTAGTTCTAAGAGTTCTAATTCACATGCGATAGTCATTTACAGTCAATAAGTTAAACATTAAAAAATTACCATTTCTGACCATCTGGAGAAAATTCGACAGGTCACGGGTCATCGTTTTTCATCATAAAATTGATTTTTTGGACTGTCGAAATATTGATTCAAAATTTCATTTGGATTGTGCCTCATGTTAAATAACTACATTTTAAAGCCTCAATGTGACCAAAATTGCCATTTTTGCAGACTTTTTCTCCTACTCAGAAGCTTCTATTTCGACCAATTTCAGGCATTAAAATGACTCTAAACACACTAATTTTAGTTCTAAGAGTTCTAATTCACATGCGATAGTCATTTACAGTCAATAAGTTAAACATTAAAAAATTACCATTTCTGACCATCTGGAGAAAATTCGACAGGTCACGGGTCATCGTTTTTCATCATAAAATTGATTTTTTGGACTGTCGAAAAATTGATTCAAAATTTCATTTGGATTGTGCCTCATGTTAAATAACTACATTTTAAAGCCTCAATGTGACCAAAATTGCCATTTTTGCAGACTTTTTCTCCTACTCAGAAGCTTCTATTTCGACCAATTTCAGGCATTAAAATGACTCTAAACACACTAATTTTAGTTCTAAGAGTTCTAATTCACATGCGATAGTCATTTACAGTCAATAAGTTAAACATTAAAAAATTACCATTTCTGACCATCTGGAGAAAATTCGACAGGTCACGGGTCATCGTTTTTCATCAGAAAATTGATTTTTTGGACTGTCGAAAAATTGATTCAAAATGTCATTTGGATTGTGCCTCATGTTGAATAACTACTTTTTAAAGCCTCAATGGGACCAAAATTGCCATTTTTACAGACTTTTTCTCCTACTCAGAAGCTTCTATTTCGACCAATTTCAGGCATTAAAATGACTCTAAACACACTAATTTTAATTATAAGAGTTCTAATTCACATGCAATAGTCATTTGCAGTCAATAAATTAAACATTAAAAAATTACCATTTCTGACCATCTAGAGAAAATTCGACAGGTCACGGGTCATCGTTTTTCATCAGAAAATTGATTTTTTTGGACTGTCGAAAAATTGATCCAAAATGTCATTTGGATTGTCCCTCCTGTTGAATAACTACTTTTTAAAGCCTCAATGTGACCAAAATTGCCATTTTTACAGACATTTTCTCCTACTCAGAAGCTTCTATTTCGACCAATTTCAGGCATTAAAATGACTCTAAACACACTAATTTTAGTTCTAAGAGTTCTAATTCACATGCGATAGTCATTTACAGTCAATAAGTTAAACATTAAAAAATTACCATTTCTGACCATCTGGAGAAAATTCGACAGGTCACGGGTCATCGTTTTTCATCATAAAATTGATTTTTTGGACTGTCGAAAAATTGATTCAAAATTTCATTTGGATTGTGCCTCATGTTAAATAACTACATTTTAAAGCCTCAATGTGACCAAAATTGCCATTTTTGCAGACTTTTTCTCCTACTCAGAAGCTTCTATTTCGACCAATTTCAGGCATTAAAATGACTCTAAACACACTAATTTTAGTTCTAAGAGTTCTAATTCACATGCGATAGTCATTTACAGTCAATAAGTTAAACATTAAAAAATTACCATTTCTGACCATCTGGAGATAATTCGACAGGTCACGGGTCATCGTTTTTCATCATAAAATTGATTTTTTGGACTGTCGAAAAATTGATTCAAAATTTCATTTGGATTGTGCCTCATGTTAAATAACTACATTTTAAAGCCTCAATGTGACCAAAATTGCCATTTTTGCAGACTTTTTCGCCTACTCAGAAGCTTCTATTTCGACCAATTTCAGGCATTAAAATGACTCTAAACACACTAATTTTAGTTCTAAGAGTTCTAATTCACATGCAATAGTCATTTACAGTCAATAAGTTAAACATTAAAAAATTACCATTTCTGACCATCTGGAGAAAATTCGACAGGTCACGGGTCATCATTTTTCATCATAAAATTGATTTTTTGGACTGTCGAAAAATTGATTCAAAATTTCATTTGGATTGTGCCTCATGTTAAATAACTACATTTTAAAGCCTCAATGTGACCAAAATTGCCATTTTTGCAGACTTTTTCTCCAACTCAGAAGCTTCTATTTCGACCAATTTCAGGCTTTAAAATGACTCTAAACACACTAATTTTAGTTCTAAGAGTTCTAATTCACATGCGATAGTCATTTACAGTCAATAAGTTAAACATTAAAAAATTACCATTTCTGACCATCTGGAGAAAATTCGACAGGTCACGGGTCATCGTTTTTCATCATAAAATTGATTTTTTGGACTGTCGAAAAATTGATTCAAAATTCCATTTGGATTGTGCCTCATGTTAAATAACTACATTTTAAAGCCTCAATGTGACCAAAATTGCCATTTTTGCAGACTTTTTCTCCTTTTCAGAAGCTTCTATTTCGACCAATTTCAGGCATTAAAATGACTCTAAACACACTAATTTTAGTTCTAAGAGTTCTAATTCACATGCAATAGTCATTTACAGTCAATAAGTTAAACATTAAAAAATTATAATTTCTGACAAACTGGAGAAAATTCGACAGGTCACGGGTCATCGTTTTTCATCAGAAAATTGATTTTTTGGACTGTCGAAAAATTGATTCAAAATGTCATTTGGATTGTGCCTCATGTTGAATAACTACATTTTAAAGCCTCAATGTGACCAAAATTGCCATTTTTACAAACTTTTTCTCCTTTTCAGAAGCTTCTATTTCGACCAATTTCAGGCATTAAAATGACTCTAAACACACTAATTTTAATTCTAAGAGTTCTAATTCACATGCAATAGTCATTTACAGTCAATAAGTTAAACATTAAAAAATTATAATTTCTGACCATCTGGAGAAAATTCGACAGGTCACGGGTCATTGTTTTTCATCAGAAAATTGATTTTTTGGACTGTCGGAAAATTGATTCAAAATGTCATTTGGATTGTGCCTCATGTTGAATAACTACTTTTTAAAGCCTCAATGTGACCAAAATTGCCATTTTTACAAACTTTTTCACCTTTTCAGAAGCTTCTATTTCGACCAATTTCAGGCATTAAAATGACTCTAAACACACTCATTTTAATTCTAAGAGTTCTAATTCACATGCAATAGTCATTTGCAGTCAAAAAATTCACTATTAAAAAATTACCATTTCTGACCATCTGGAGAAAATTCGACAGGTCATGGGTCATCGTTTTTCATCAGAAAATTGATGTTTTGGACTGTCGAAAAATTCATTCAAAATTTCATTTGGATTGGGCCTCATGTTGAATAAATACATTTTAAAGCCTCAATGTGACCAAAATTGCCATTTTTACAGACTTTTTCTCCTACTCAGAAGCTTCTATTTCGACCAATTTCAGGCATTAAAATGACTCTAAACACACTAATTTTAGTTCTAAGAGTTCTAATTCACATGCGATAGTCATTTACAGTCAATAAGTTAAACATTAAAAAATTACCATTTCTGACCATCTGGAGAAAATTCGACAGGTCACGGGTCATCGTTTTTCATCATAAAATTGATTTTTTGGACTGTCGAAAAATTGATTCAAAATTTCATTTGGATTGTGCCTCATGTTGAATAACTACTTTTTAAAGCCTCAATGTGACCAAAATTGCCATTTTTACAAACTTTTTCACCTTTTCAGAAGCTTCTATTTCGACCAATTTCAGGCATTAAAATGACTCTAAACACACTCATTTTAATTCTAAGAGTTCTAATTCACATGCAATAGTCATTTGCAGTCAAAAAATTCACTATTAAAAAATTACCATTTCTGACCATCTGGAGAAAATTCGACAGGTCATGGGTCATCGTTTTTCATCAGAAAATTGATGTTTTGGACTGTCGAAAAATTGATTCAAAATTTCATTTGGATTGTGCCTCATGTTGAATAAATACATTTTAAAGCCTCAATGTGACCAAAATTGCCATTTTTACAGACTTTTTCTCCTACTCAGAAGCTTCTATTTCGACCAATTTCAGGCATTAAAATGACTCTAAACACACTAATTTTAGTTCTAAGAGTTCTAATTGACATGCGATAGTCATTTACAGTCAATAAGTTAAACATTAAAAAATTACCATTTCTGACCATCTGGAGAAAATTCGACAGGTCACGGGTCATCGTTTTTCATCAGAAAATTGATTTTTTGGACTGTCGAAAAATTGATTCAAAATTTCATTTGGATTGTCCCTCCTGTTGAATAACTACTTTTTAAAGCCTCAATGTGACCAAAATTGCAATTTTACAGACTTTTTCTCCTACTCAGAAGCTTCTATTTCGACCAATTTCAGGCATTAAAATGACTCTAAACACACTAATTTTAGTTCTAAGAGTTCTAATTCACATGCAATAGTCATTTACAGTCAATAAGTTAAACATTAAAAAATTATAATTTCTGACCATCTGGAGAAAATTCGACAGGTCACGGGTCATCGTTTTTCATCAGAAAATTGATTTTTTGGACTGTCAAAAAATTGATTCAAAATGTCATTTGGATTGTGCCTCATGTTGAATAACTACTTTTTAAAGCCTCAATGTGACCAAAATTGCCATTTTTACAAACTTTTTCTCCTTTTCAGAAGCTTCTATTTCGACCAATTTCAGGCATTAAAATGACTCTAAACACACTAATTTTAATTCTAAGAGTTCTAATTCACATGCAATAGTCATTTGCAGTCAAAAAATTAAACATTAAAAAATTACCATTTCTGACCATCTGGAGAAAATTCGACAGGTCACGGGTCATCGTTTTTCATCAGAAAATTGATTTTTTGGACTGTCGAAAAATTGATTCGAAATTTCATTTGGATTGTGCCTCATGTTGAATAAATGCATTTTAAAGCCTCAATGTGACCAAAATTGCCATTTTTACAGACTTTTTCTCCTACTCAGAAGCTTCTATTTCAACCAATTTCAGGCATTAAAATGACTCTAAACACACCAATTTTAATTCTAAGAGTTCTAATTCACATGCAATAGTCATTTGGAGTCAATAAATTAAACATTAAAAAATTACCATTTCTGACCATCTGGAGAAAATTCGACAGGTCACGGGTCATCGTTTTTCATCAGAAAATTGATTTTTTTGGACTGTCGAAAATTTGATCCAAAATGTCATTTGGATTGTCCCTCCTGTTGAATAACTACTTTTTAAAGCCTCAATGTGACCAAAATTGCCATTTTTACAGACTTTTTCTCCTACTCAGAAGCTTCTATTTCGACCAATTTCAGGCATTAAAATGACTCTAAACACACTCATTTTAGTTCTAAGAGTTCTAATTCACATGCTATAGTCATTTACAGTCAATAAGTTAAACACTAAAAAATTACCATTTCTGACCATCTGGAGAAAATTCGACAGGTCACGGGTCATCGTTTTTCATCCTAAAATTGATTTTTTGGACTGTCGAAAAATTGATTCAAAATTTCATTTGGATTGTGCCTCATGTTAAATAACTACATTTTAAAGCCTCAATGTGACCAAAATTGCCATTTTTGCAGACTTTTTCTCCTACTCAGAAGCTTCTATTTCGACCAATTTCAGGCATTAAAATGACTCTAAACACACTAATTTTAGTTCTTAGAGTTCTAATTCACATGCAATAGTCATTTACAGTCAATAAGTTAAACATTAAAAAATTACCATTTCTGACCATCTGGAGAAAATTCGACAGGTCACGGGTCATCGTTTTTCATCCTAAAATTGATTTTTTGGACTGTCGAAAAATTGATTCAAAATTTCATTTGGATTGTGCCTCATGTTAAATTACTACATTTTAAAGCCTCAATGTGAACAAAATTGCCATTTTTGCAGACTTTTTCTCCTACTCAGAAGCTTCTATTTCGACCAATTTCAGGCATTAAAATGACTCTAACACTAATTTTAGTTCTAAGAGTTCTAATTCACATGCAATAGTCATTTATAGTCAATAAATTAAACAGTAAAAAATTATAATTTCTGACCATCTGGAGAAAATTCGACAGGTCACGGGTCATCGTTTTTCATCAGAAAATTGATTTTTTGGACTGTCGAAAAATTGATTCAAAATGTCATTTGGATTGTGCCTCATGTTGAATAACTACTTTTTAAAGCCTCAATGTGACCAAAATTGCCATTTTTACAAACTTTTTCTCCTTTTCAGAAGCTTCTATTTCGACCAATTTCAGGCATTAAAATGACTCTAAACACACTAATTTTAATTCAAGGAGTTCTAATTCACATGCAATAGTCATTTACAGTCAATAAGTTAAACATTAAAAAATAATAATTTCTGACCATCTGGAGAAAATTCGACAGGTCACGGGTCATCGTTTTTCATCAGAAAATTGATTTTTTGGACTGTCGAAAAATTGATTCAAAATTTCATTTGGATTGTGCCTCATGTTGAATAAATACATTTTAAAGCCTCAATGTGACCAAAATTGCCATTTTTACAGACTTTTTCTCCTACTCAGAAGCTTCTATTTCGACCAATTTCAGGCATTAAAATGACTCTAAACACAATAATTTTAGTTCTAAGAGTTCTAATTCACATGCGATAGTCATTTACAGTCAATAAGTTAAACATTAAAAAATTATAATTTCTGACCATCTGGAGAAAATTCGACAGGTCACGGGTCATCGTTTTTCATCAGAAAATTGATTTTTTGGACTGTCAAAAAATTGATTCAAAATGTCATTTGGATTGTGCCTCATGTTGAATAACTACTTTTTAAAGCCTCAATGTGACCAAAATTGCCATTTTTACAGACTTTTTCTCCTACTCAGAAGCTTCTATTTCAACCAATTTCAGGCATTAAAATGACTCTAAACACACCAATTTTAATTCTAAGAGTTCTAATTCACATGCAATAGTCATTTGGAGTCAATAAATTAAACATTAAAAAATTACCATTTCTGACCATCTGGAGAAAATTCGACAGGTCACGGGTCATCGTTTTTCATTAGAAAATTGATTTTTTTGGACTGTCGAAAATTTGATCCAAAATGTCATTTGGATTGTCCCTCCTGTTGAATAACTACTTTTTAAAGCCTCAATGTGACCAAAATTGCCATTTTTACAGACTTTTTCTCCTACTCAGAAGCTTCTATTTCGACCAATTTCAGGCATTAAAATGACTCTAAACACACTCATTTTAGTTCTAAGAGTTCTAATTCACATGCGATAGTCATTTACAGTCAATAAGTTAAACATTAAAAAATTACCATTTCTGACCATCTGGAGAAAATTCGACAGGTCACGGGTCATCGTTTTTCATCAGAAAATTGATTTTTTGGACTGTCGAAAAATGTATTCAAAATGTCATTTGGATTGTGCCTCATGTTGAATAACTACTTTTTAAAGCCTCAATGTGACCAAAATTGCCATTTTTACAAACTTTTTCTCCTTTTCAGAAGCTTCTATTTCGACCAATTTCAGGCATTAAAATGACTCTAAACACACTAATTTTAATTCAAGGAGTTCTAATTCACATGCAATAGTCATTTACAGTCAATAAATTAAACATTAAAAAATTACCATTTCTGACCATCTGCAGAAAATTCGACAGGTCACGGGTCATCGTTTTTCATCAGAAAATTGATTTTTTTGGACTGTCGAAAATTTGATCCAAAATGTCATTTGGATTGTCCCTCCTGTTGAATAACTACTTTTTAAAGCCTCAATGTGACCAAAATTGCCATTTTTACAGACTTTTTCTCCTACTCAGAAGCTTCTATTTCGACCAATTTCAGGCATTAAAATGACTCTAAACACACTCATTTTAGTTCTAAGAGTTCTAATTCACATGCGATAGTCATTTACAGTCAATAAGTTAAACATTAAAAAATTACCATTTCTGACCATCTGGAGAAAATTCGACAGGTCACGGGTCATCGTTTTTCATCATAAAATTGATTTTTTGGACTGTCGAAAAATTGATTCAAAATTTCATTTGGATTGTGCCTCATGTTAAATAACTACATTTTAAAGCCTCAATGTGACCAAAATTGCCATTTTTGCAGACTTTTTCTCCTACTCAGAAGCTTCTATTTCGACCAATTTCAGGCATTAAAATGACTCTAAACACACTAATTTTAGTTCTAAGAGTTCTAATTCACATGCAATAGTCATTTACAGTCAATAAGTTAAACATTAAAAAATTACCATTTCTGACCATCTGGAGAAAATTCGACAGGTCACAGGTCATCGTTTTTCATCCTAAAATTGATTTTTTGGACTGTCGAAAAATTGATTCAAAATTTCATTTGGATTGGGCCTCATGTTAAATAACTACATTTTAAAGCCTCAATGTGAACAAAATTGCCATTTTTGCAGACTTTTTCTCCTACTCAGAAGCTTCTATTTCGACCAATTTCAGGCATTAAAATGACTCTAACACTAATTTTAGTTCTAAGAGTTCTAATTCACATGCAATAGTCATTTATAGTCAATAAATTAAACATTAAAAAATTATAATTTCTGACCATCTGGAGAAAATTCGACAGGTCACGGGTCATCGTTTTTCATCAGAAAATTGATTTTTTTGGACTGTCGAAAAATTGATTCAAAATGTCATTTGGAATGTGCCTCATGTTGAATAACTACTTTTTAAAGCCTCAATGTGACCAAAATTGCCATTTTTACAAACTTTTTCTCCTTTTCAGAAGCTTCTATTTCGACCAATTTCAGGCATTAAAATGACTCTAAACACACTAATTTTAATTCAAGGAGTTCTAATTCACATGCAATAGTCATTTACAGTCAATAAGTTAAACATTAAAAAATTATAATTTCTGACCATCTGGAGAAAATTCGACAGGTCACGGGTCATCGTTTTTCATCAGAAAATTGATTTTTTGGACTGTCGAAAAATTGATTCAAAATGTCATTTGGATTGTGCCTCATGTTGAATAACTACTTTTTAAAGCCTCAATGTGACCAAAATTGCCATTTTTACAAACTTTTTCACCTTTTCAGAAGCTTCTATTTCGACCAATTTCAGGCATTAAAATGACTCTAAACACACTCATTTTAATTCTAAGAGTTCTAATTCACATGCAATAGTCATTTGCAGTCAAAAAATTCACTATTAAAAAATTACCATTTCTGACCATCTGGAGAAAATTCAACAGGTCATGGGTCATCGTTTTTCATCAGAAAATTGATTTTTTGGACTGGTGAAAAATTGATTCAAAATTTCATTTGGATTGTGCCTCATGTTAAATAACTACATTTTAAAGCCTCAATGTGAACAAAATTGCCATTTTTGCAGACTTTTTCTCCTACTCAGAAGCTTCTATTTCGACCAATTTCAGGCATTAAAATGACTCTAACACTAATTTTAGTTCTAAGAGTTCTAATTCACATGCAATACTCATTTATAGTCAATAAATTAAACATTAAAAAATTATAATTTCTGACCATCTGGAGAAAATTCGACAGGTCACGGGTCATCGTTTTTCATCAGAAAATTGATTTTTTTGGACTGTCGAAAAATTGATTCAAAATGTCATTTGGATTGTGCCTCATGTTGAATAACTACTTTTTAAAGCCTCAATGTGACCAAAATTGCCATTTTTACAAACTTTTTCTCCTTTTCAGAAGCTTCTATTTCGACCAATTTCAGGCATTAAAATGACTCTAAACACACTAATTTTAATTCAAGGAGTTCTAATTCACATGCAATAGTCATTTACAGTCAATAAGTTAAACATTAAAAAATTATAATTTCTGACCATCTGGAGAAAATTCGACAGGTCACGGGTCATCGTTTTTCATCAGAAAATTGATTTTTTGGACTGTCGAAAAATTGATTCAAAATGTCATTTGGATTGTGCCTCATGTTGAATAACTACTTTTTAAAGCCTCAATGTGACCAAAATTGCCATTTTTACAAACTTTTTCACCTTTTCAGAAGCTTCTATTTCGACCAATTTCAGGCATTAAAATGACTCTAAACACACTCATTTTAATTCTAAGAGTTCTAATTCACATGCAATAGTCATTTGCAGTCAAAAAATTCACTATTAAAAAATTACCATTTCTGACCATCTGGAGAAAATTCGACAGGTCATCGTTTTTCATCAGAAAATTGATTTTTTGGACTGTTGAAAAATTGATTCAAAATTTCATTTGGATTTTTCCTAATGTTGAATAAATACATTTTAAAGCCTCAATGTGACCAAAATTGCCATTTTTACAGACTTTTTCTCCTACTCAGAAGCTTCTATTTCGACCAATTCCAGGCATTAAAATGACTCTAAACACACTAATTTTAGTTCTAAGAGTTCTAATTCACATGCAATAGTCATTTACAGTCAATAAGTTAAACATTAAAAAATTATAATTTCTGACCATCTGGAGAAAATTCGACAGGTCACGGGTCATCGTTTTTCATCAGAAAATTGATTTTTTGGACTGTCGAAAAATTGATTCAAAATGTCATTTGGATTGTGCCTCATGTTGAATAACTACTTTTTAAAGCCTCAATGTGACCAAAATTGCAATATTTACAAACTTTTTCTCCTTTTCAGAAGCTTCTATTTCAACCAATTTCAGGCATTAAAATGACTCTAAACACACTAATTTTAATTCTAAGAGTTCTAATTCACATGCAATAGTCATTTACAGTCAATAAGTTAAACATTAAAAAATTACCATTTCTGACCATCTGGAGAAAATTCGACAGGTCATGGGTCATCGTTTTTCATCAGAAAATTGATTTTTTGGACTGTCGAAAAATTGATTCAAAATTTCATTTGGATTGTGCCTCATGTTGAATAAATACATTTTAAAGCCTCAATGTGACCAAAATTGCCATTTTTACAGACTTTTTCTCCTACTCAGAAGCTTCTATTTTGACCAATTTCAGGCATTAAAATGACTCTAAACACACTAATTTTAGTTCTAAGAGTTCTAATTCACATGCAATAGTCATTTACAGTCAATAAGTTAAACATTAAAAAATTATAATTTCTGACCATCTGGAGAAAATTCGACAGGTCACGGGTCATCGTTTTTCATCAGAAAATTGATTTTTTGGACTGTCGAAAAATTGATTCAAAATGTCATTTGGATTGTGCCTCATGTTGAATAACTACTTTTTAAAGCCTCAATGTGACCAAAATTGCCATTTTTACAAACTTTTTCTCCCTTTCAGAAGCTTCTATTTCGACCAATTTCAGGCATTAAAATGACTCTAAACACACTAATTTCAATTCTAAGAGTTCTAATTCACATGCAATAGTCATTTACAGTCAATAAGTTAAACATTAAAAAATTATAATTTCTGACCATCTGGAGAAAATTCGACAGGTCACGGGTCATCGTTTTTCATCAGAAAATTGATTTTTTGGACTGTCGAAAAATTGATTCGAAATTTCATTTGGATTGTGCCTCATGTTGAATAAATACATTTTAAAGCCTCAATGTGACCAAAATTGCCATTTTTACAGACTTTTTCTCCTACTCAGAAGCTTCTATTTCAACCAATTTCAGGCATTAAAATGACTCTAAACACACTAATTTTAATTCTAAGAGTTCTAATTCACATGCAATAGTCATTTACAGTCAATAAGTTAAACATTAAAAAATTATAATTTCTGACCATCTGGAGAAAATTCGACAGGTCACGGGTCATCGTTTTTCATCAGAAAATTGATTTTTTGGACTGTCGAATAATTGATTCAAAATGTCATTTGAATTGTGCCTCATGTTGAATAACTACTTTTTAAAGCCTCAATGTGACCAAAATTGCCATTTTTACAAACTTATTCTCCTTGTCAGAAGCTTCTATTTCGACCAATTTCAGGCATTAAAATGACTCTAAATACACTAATTTTAATTCTAAGAGTTCTAATTCACATGCAATAGTCATTTGCAGTCAAAAAATTAAACATTAAAAAATTACCATTTCTGACCATCTGGAGAAAATTCGACATGTCACGGGTCATCGTTTTTCATCAGAAAATTGATTTTTTGGACTGTCGAAAAATTGATTCGAAATTTCATTTGGATTGTGCCTCATGTTGAATAAATACATTTTAAAGCCTCAATGTGACCAAATTGCCATTTTTACAGACTTTTTCTCCTACTCAGAAGCTTCTATTTCGACCAATTTCAGGCATTAAAATGACTCTAAACACACTAATTTTAATTCTAAGAGTTCTAATTCACAGGCAATAGTCCTTTGCAGTCAATAAATTAAACATTAAAAAATTACCATTTCCGACCATCTGGAGAAAATTCGACAGGTCACGGGTCATCGATTTTCATCAGAAAATTTATTTTTTTGGACTGTCGAAAATTTGATCCAAAATGTCATTTGGATTGTCCCTCCTGTTGAATAACTACTTTTTAAAGCCTCAATGTGACCAAAATTGCCATTTTTACAGACTTTTTCTCCTACTCAGAAGCTTCTATTTCGACCAATTTCAGGCATTAAAATGACTCTAAACACACTAATTTTAGTTCTAAGAGTTCTAATTCACATGCAATAGTCATTTACAGTCAATAAGTTAAACATCAAAAATTACCATTTCTGACCATCTGGAGAAAATTCGACAGGTCACGGGTCATCGTTTTTCATCATAAAATTGATTTTTTGGATTGTCGAAAAATTGATTCGAAAATTTCATTTGGATTGTGCCTCATGTTAAATAACTACATTTTAAAGCCTCAATGTGACTAAAATTGCCATTTTTGCAGACTTTTTCTCCTACTCAGAAGCTTCTATTTCGACCAATTTCAGGCATTAAAATGACTCTAAACACACTAATTTTAGTTCTAAGAGTTCTAATTCACATGCAATAGTCATTTACAGTCAATAAGTTAAACATTAAAAAATTACCATTTCTGACCATCTGGAGAAAATTCGACAGGTCACGGGTCATCGTTTTTCATCAGAAAATTGATTTTTTGGACTGTCGAAAAATTGATTCGAAATTTCATTTGGATTGTGCCTCATGTTGAATAAATACATTTTAAAGCTCAATGTTGACCAAAATTGCCATTTTTACAGACTTTTTCTCCTACTCAGAAGCTTCTATTTCAACCAATTTCAGGCATTAAATGACTCTAAACACACTAATTTTAATTCTAAGAGTTCTAATTCACATGCAATAGTCATTTGCAGTCAATAAATTAAACATTAAAAAAATTACCATTTCTGACCATCTGGAGAAAATTCGACAGGTCACGGGTCATCGTTTTTCATCAGAAAATTGATTTTTTTGGACTGTCGAAAATTTGATCCAAAATGTCATTTGGATTGTCCCTCCTGTTGAATAACTACTTTTTAAAGCCTCAATGTGACCAAAATTGCAATTTTTACAGACTTTTTCTCCTACTCAGAAGCTTCTATTTCGACCAATTTCAGGCATTAAAATGACTCTAAACACACTAATTTTAGTTCTAAGAGTTCTAATTCACATGCGATAGTCATTTACAGTCAATAAGTTAAACATTAAAAAATTACCATTTCTGACCATCTGGAGAAAATTCGACAGGTCACGGGTCATTGTTTTTCATCATAAAATTGATTTTTGGACTGTCGAAAAATTGATTTCAAAATTTCATTTGGATTGTGCCTCATGTTAAATAACTACATTTTAAAGCCTCAATGTGAGCAAAATTGCCATTTTTGCAGACTTTTTCTCCTACTCAGAAGCTTCTATTTCGACCAATTTCAGGCATTAAAATGACTCTAAAAACACTAATTTTAGTTCTAAGAGTTCTAATTCACATGCAATAGTCATTTACAGTCAATAAGTTAAATATTAAAAAATTACCATTTCTGACCATCTGGAGAAAATTCGACAGGTCACGGGTCATCGTTTTTCATCCTAAAATTGATTTTTTGGACTGTCGAAAAATTGATTCGAAATTTCATTTGGATTGTGCCTCATGTTGAATAAATACATTTTAAAGCCTCAATGTGACCAAAATTGCCATTTTTACAGACTTTTTCTCCTACTCAGAAGCTTCTATTTCAACCAATTTCAGGCATTAAAATGACTCTAAACACACTAATTTTAATTCTAAGAGTTCTAATTTACATGCAATAGTCTTTTGGAGTCAATAAATTAAACATTAAAAAATTACCATTTCTGACCATCTGGAGAAAATTCGACAGGTCACGGGTCATCGTTTTTCATCATAAAATTGATTTTTTGGACTGTCAAAAAATTGATTCAAAATGTCATTTGGATTGTGCCTCATGTTGAATAACTACTTTTTAAAGCCTCAATGTGACCAAAATTGCCATTTTTACAAACTTTTTCTCCCTTTCAGAAGCTTCTATTTCGACCAATTTCAGGCATTAAAATGACTCTAAACACACTAATTTCAATTCTAAGAGTTCTAATTCACATGCAATAGTCATTTACAGTCAATAAGTTAAACATTAAAAAATTATAATTTCTGACCATCTGGAGAAAATTCGACAGGTCACGGGTCATCGTTTTTCATCAGAAAATTGATTTTTTGGACTGTCGAAAAATTGATTCGAAATTTCATTTGGATTGTGCCTCATGTTGAATAAATACATTTTAAAGCCTCAATGTGACCAAAATTGCCATTTTTACAGACTTTTTCTCCTACTCAGAAGCTTCTATTTCAACCAATTTCAGGCATTAAAATGACTCTAAACACACTAATTTTAATTCTAAGAGTTCTAATTCACATGCAATAGTCATTTACAGTCAATAAGTTAAACATTAAAAAATTATAATTTCTGACCATCTGGAGAAAATTCGACAGGTCACGGGTCATCGTTTTTCATCAGAAAATTGATTTTTTGGACTGTCGAATAATTGATTCAAAATGTCATTAGAATTGTGCCTCATGTTGAATAACTACTTTTTAAAGCCTCAATGTGACCAAAATTGCCATTTTTACAAACTTATTCTCCTTTTCAGAAGCTTCTATTTCGACCAATTTCAGGCATTAAAATGACTCTAAATACACTAATTTTAATTCTAAGAGTTCTAATTCACATGCAATAGTCATTTGCAGTCAAAAAATTAAACATTAAAAAATTACCATTTCTGACCATCTGGAGAAAATTCGACATGTCACGGGTCATCGTTTTTCATCAGAAAATTGATTTTTTGGACTGTCGAAAAATTGATTCGAAATTTCATTTGGATTGTGCCTCATGTTGAATAAATACATTTTAAAGCCTCAATGTGACCAAAATTGCCATTTTTACAGACTTTTTCTCCTACTCAGAAGCTTCTATTTCGACCAATTTCAGGCATTAAAATGACTCTAAACACACTAATTTTAATTCTAAGAGTTCTAATTCACAGGCAATAGTCCTTTGCAGTCAATAAATTAAACATTAAAAAATTACCATTTCCGACCATCTGGAGAAAATTCGACAGGTCACGGGTCATCGATTTTCATCAGAAAATTTATTTTTTTGGACTGTCGAAAATTTGATCCAAAATGTCATTTGGATTGTCCCTCCTGTTGAATAACTACTTTTTAAAGCCTCAATGTGACCAAAATTGCCATTTTTACAGACTTTTTCTCCTACTCAGAAGCTTCTATTTCGACCAATTTCAGGCATTAAAATGACTCTAAACACACTAATTTTAGTTCTAAGAGTTCTAATTCACATGCAATAGTCATTTACAGTCAATAAGTTAAACATCAAAAAATTACCATTTCTGACCATCTGGAGAAAATTCGACAGGTCACGGGTCATCGTTTTTCATCATAAAATTGATTTTTTGGATTGTCGAAAAATTGATTCGAAATTTCATTTGGATTGTGCCTCATGTTAAATAACTACATTTTAAAGCCTCAATGTGACTAAAATTGCCATTTTTGCAGACTTTTTCTCCTACTCAGAAGCTTCTATTTCGACCAATTTCAGGCATTAAAATGACTCTAAACACACTAATTTTAGTTCTAAGAGTTCTAATTCACATGCAATAGTCATTTACAGTCAATAAGTTAAACATTAAAAAATTACCATTTCTGACCATCTGGAGAAAATTCGACAGGTCACGGGTCATCGTTTTTCATCAGAAAATTGATTTTTTGGACTGTCGAAAAATTGATTCGAAATTTCATTTGGATTGTGCCTCATGTTGAATAAATACATTTTAAAGCCTCAATGTGACCAAAATTGCCATTTTTACAGACTTTTTCTCCTACTCAGAAGCTTCTATTTCAACCAATTTCAGGCATTAAAATGACTCTAAACACACTAATTTTAATTCTAAGAGTTCTAATTCACATGCAATAGTCATTTGCAGTCAATAAATTAAACATTAAAAAATTACCATTTCTGACCATCTGGAGAAAATTCGACAGGTCACGGGTCATCGTTTTTCATCAGAAAATTGATTTTTTTGGACTGTCGAAAATTTGATCCAAAATGTCATTTGGATTGTCCCTCCTGTTGAATAACTACTTTTTAAAGCCTCAATGTGACCAAAATTGCAATTTTTACAGACTTTTTCTCCTACTCAGAAGCTTCTATTTCGACCAATTTCAGGCATTAAAATGACTCTAAACACACTAATTTTAGTTCTAAGAGTTCTAATTCACATGCGATAGTCATTTACAGTCAATAAGTTAAACATTAAAAAATTACCATTTCTGACCATCTGGAGAAAATTCGACAGGTCACGGGTCATTGTTTTTCATCATAAAATTGATTTTTTGGACTGTCGAAAAATTGATTCAAAATTTCATTTGGATTGTGCCTCATGTTAAATAACTACATTTTAAAGCCTCAATGTGAGCAAAATTGCCATTTTTGCAGACTTTTTCTCCTACTCAGAAGCTTCTATTTCGACCAATTTCAGGCATTAAAATGACTCTAAAAACACTAATTTTAGTTCTAAGAGTTCTAATTCACATGCAATAGTCATTTACAGTCAATAAGTTAAATATTAAAAAATTACCATTTCTGACCATCTGGAGAAAATTCGACAGGTCACGGGTCATCGTTTTTCATCCTAAAATTGATTTTTTGGACTGTCGAAAAATTGATTCGAAATTTCATTTGGATTGTGCCTCATGTTGAATAAATACATTTTAAAGCCTCAATGTGACCAAAATTGCCATTTTTACAGACTTTTTCTCCTACTCAGAAGCTTCTATTTCAACCAATTTCAGGCATTAAAATGACTCTAAACACACTAATTTTAATTCTAAGAGTTCTAATTTACATGCAATAGTCTTTTGGAGTCAATAAATTAAACATTAAAAAATTACCATTTCTGACCATCTGGAGAAAATTCGACAGGTCACGGGTCATCGTTTTTCATCAGAAAATTGATTTTTTTGGACTGTCGAAAATGTGATCCAAAATGTCATTTGGATTGTCCCTCCTGTTGAATAACTACTTTTTAAAGCCTCAATGTGACCAAAATTGCCATTTTTACAGACTTTTTCTCCTACTCAGAAGCTTCTATTTCGACCAATTTCAGGCATTAAAATGACTCTAAACACACTCATTTTAGTTCTAAGAGTTCTAATTCACATGCGATAGTCATTTACAGTCAATAAGTTAAACATTAAAAAATTACCATTTCTGACCATCTGGAGAAAATTCGACAGGTCACGGGTCATCGTTTTTCATCATAAAATTGATTTTTTGGACTGTCGAAAAATTGATTAAAAATTTCATTTGGATTGTGCCTCATGTTAAATAACTACATTTTAAAGCCTCAATGTGACCAAAATTGCCATTTTTGCAGACTTTTTCTCCTACTCAGAAGCTTCTATTTCGACCAATTTCAGGCATTAAAATGACTCTAAACACACTAATTTTAGTTCTAAGAGTTCTAACTCACATGCAATAGTCATTTACAGTCAATAAATTAAACATTAAAAAATTACCATTTCTGACCATCTGGAGAAAATTCGACAGGTCACGGGTCATCGATTTTCATCAGAAAATTGATTTTTTTGGTCTGTCGAAAATTTGATCCTAAATGTCATTTGGATTGTCCCTCCTGTTGAATAACTACTTTTTAAAGCCTCAATGTGACCAAAATTGCCATTTTTACAGACTTTTTCTCCTACTCAGAAGCTTCTATTTCGACCAATTTCAGGCATTAAAATGACTCTAAACACACTAATTTTAGTTCTAAGAGTTCTAATTCACATGCGATAGTCATTTACAGTCAATAAGTTAAACATTAAAAAATTACCATTTCTGACCATCTGGAGAAAATTCGACAGGTCACGGGTCATCGTTTTTCATCAGAAAATTGATTTTTTGGACTGTCGAAAAATTGATGCAAAATTTCATTTGGATTGTGCCTCATGTTGAATAAATACATTTTAAAGCCTCAATGTGACCAAAATTGCCATTTTTACAGACTTTTTCTCCTTCTCAGAAGCTTCTATTTCGACCAATTTCAGGCATTAAAATGACTCTAAACACACTAATTTTAGTTCTAAGAGTTCTAATTCACATGCAATAGTCATTTACAGTCAATAAGTTAAACATTAAAAAATTATAATTTCTGACCATCTGGAGAAAATTCGACAGGTCACGGGTCATCGTTTTTCATCAGAAAATTGATTTTTTGGACTTTCGAAAAATTGATTCAAAATGTCATTTGGATTGTGCCTCATGTTGAATAACTACTTTTTAAAGCCTCAATGTGACCAAAATTGCCATTTTTACAAACTTTTTCACCTTTTCAGAAGCTTCTATTTCGACCAATTTCAGGCATTAAAATGACTCTAAACACACTCATTTTAATTCTAAGAGTTCTAATTCACATGCAATAGTCATTTGCAGTCAAAAAATTCACTATTAAAAAATTACCATTTCTGACCATCTGGAGAAAATTCGACAGGTCACAGGTCATCGTTTTTCATCAGAAAATTGATTTTTTTGGACTGTCGAAAATTTGATCCAAAATGTCATTTGGATTGTCCCTCCTGTTGAATAACTACTTTTTAAAGCATCAATGTGACCAAAATTGCCATTTTTACAGACTTTTTCTCCTACTCAGCAGCTTCTATTTCGACCAATTTCAGGCATTAAAATGACTCTAAACACACTAATTTTAGTTCTAAGAGTTCTAATTCACATGCGATAGTCATTTACAGTCAATAAGTTAAACATTAAAAAATTACCATTTCTGACGATCTGGAGAAAATTCGACAGGTCACGGGTCATCGTTTTTCATCAGAAAATTGATTTTTTTGGACTGTCGAAAAATTGATCCAAAATGGCATTTGGATTGTCCCTCCTGTTGAATAACTACTTTTTAAAGCCTCAATGTGACCAAAATTGCCATTTTTGCAGACTTTTTCTCCTACTCAGAAGCTTCTATTTCGACCAATTTCAGGCATTAAAATGACTCTAAACACACTAATTTTAGTTCTAAGAGTTCTAATTCACATGCAATAGTCATTTACAGTCAATAAGTTAAACATTAAAAAATTATAATTTCTGACCATCTGGAGAAAATTCGACAGGTCACAGGTCATCGTTTTTCATCAGAAAATTGATTTTTTGGACTGTCGAAAAATTGATTCAAAATGTCATTTGGATTGTGCCTCATGTTGAATAACTACTTTTTAAAGCCTCAATGTGACCAAAATTGCCATTTTTACAAACTTTTTCTCCTTTTCAGAAGCTTCTATTTCGACCAATTTCAGGCATTAAAATGACTCTAAACACACTAATTTTAATTCTAAGAGTTCTAATTCACATGCAATAGTCATTTACAGTCAATAAGTTAAACATTAAAAAATTACCATTTCTGACCATCTGGAGAAAATTCGACAGGTCACGGGTCATCGATTTTCATCAGAAAATTGATTTTTTGGACTGTCGAAAAATTGATTCAAAATTTCATTTGGATTGTGCCTCATGTTAAATAACTACATTTTAAAGCCTCAATGTGACCAAAATTGCCATTTTTGCAGACTTTTTCTCCTACTCAGAAGCTTCTATTTCGACCAATTACAGGCATTAAAATGACTCTAAACACACTAATTTTAGTTCTAAGAGTTCTAATTCACATGCGATAGTCATTTACAGTCAATAAGTTAAACATTAAAAAATTACCATTTCTGACCATCTGGAGAAAATTCGACAGGTCACGGGTCATCGTTTTTCATCAGCAAATTGATTTTTTGGACTGTTGAAAAATTGATTCAAAATGTCATTTGGATTGTGCCTCATGTTGAATAACTACTTTTTAAAGCCTCAATGTGACCAAAATTGCCATTTTTACAAACTTTTTCACCTTTTCAGAAGCTTCTATTTCGACCAATTTCAGGCATTAAAATGACTCTAAACACACTAATTTTAATTCTAAGAGTTCTAATTCACATGCAATAGTCATTTGCAGTCAATAAATTAAACATTAAAAAATTACCATTTCTGACCATCTGGAGAAAATTCGACAGGTCACGGGTCATCGTTTTTCATCAGAAAATTGATTTTTTTGGACTGTCGAAAATTTGATCCAAAATGTCATTTGGATTGTCCCTCCTGTTGAATAACTACTTTTTAAAGCCTCAATGTGACCAAAATTGCAATTTTTACAGACTTTTTCTCCTACTCAGAAGCTTCTATTTCGACCAATTTCAGGCATTAAAATGACTCTAAACACACTAATTTTAGTTCTAAGAGTTCTAATTCACATGCGATAGTCATTTACAGTCAATAAGTTAAACATTAAAAAATTACCAATTCTGACCATCTGGAGAAAATTCGACAGGTCACGGGTCATTGTTTTTCATCATAAAATTGATTTTTTGGACTGTCGAAAAATTGATTCAAAATTTCATTTGGATTGTGCCTCATGTTAAATAACTACATTTTAAAGCCTCAATGTGAGCAAAATTGCCATTTTTGCAGACTTTTTCTCCTACTCAGAAGCTTCTATTTCGACCAATTTCAGGCATTAAAATGACTCTAAACACACTAATTTTAGTTCTAAGAGTTCTAATTCACATGCGATAGTCATTTACAGTCAATAAGTTAAACATTAAAAAATTACCATTTCTGACCATCTGGAGAAAATTCGACAGGTCACGGGTCATCGTTTTTCATCCTAAAATTGATTTTTTGGACTGTCGAAAAATTGATTCGAAATTTCATTTGGATTGTGCCTCATGTTGAATAAATACATTTTAAAGCCTCAATGTGACCAAAATTGCCATTTTTACAGACTTTTTCTCCTACTCAGAAGCTTCTATTTCAACCAATTTCAGGCATTAAAATGACTCTAAACACACTAATTTCAATTCTAAGAGTTCTAATTTACATGCAATAGTCATTTGGAGTCCATAAATTAAACATTAAAAAATTACCATTTCTGACCATCTGGAGAAAATTCGACAGGTCACGGGTCATCGTTTTTCATCAGAAAATTGATTTTTTTGGACTGTCGAAAATTTGATCCAAAATGTCATTTGGATTGTCCCTCCTGTTGAATAACTACTTTTTAAAGCCTCAATGTGACCAAAATTGCCATTTTTACAGACTTTTTCTCCTACTCAGAAGCTTCTATTTCGACCAATTTCAGGCATTAAAATGACTCTAAACACACTCATTTTAGTTCTAAGAGTTCTAATTCACATGCGATAGTCATTTACAGTCAATAAGTTAAACATTAAAAAATTACCATTTCTGACCATCTGGAGAAAATTCGACAGGTCACGGGTCATCGTTTTTCATCATAAAATTGATTTTTTGGACTGTCGAAAAATTGATTAAAAATTTCATTTGGATTGTGCCTCATGTTAAATAACTACATTTTAAAGCCTCAATGTGACCAAAATTGCCATTTTTGCAGACTTTTTCTCCTACTCAGAAGCTTCTATTTCGACCAATTTCAGGCATTAAAATGACTCTAAACACACTAATTTTAGTTCTAAGAGTTCTAATTCACATGCGATAGTCATTTACAGTCAATAAGTTAAACATTAAAAAATTACCATTTCTGACCATCTGGAGAAAATTCGACAGGTCACGGGTCATTGTTTTTCATCATAAAATTGATTTTTTGGACTGTCGAAAAATTGATTTGAAATTTCATTTGGATTGTGCCTCATGTTAAATAACTACATTTTAAAGCCTCAATGTGAGCAAAATTGCCATTTTTGCAGACTTTTTCTCCTACTCAGAAGCTTCTATTTCGACCAATTTCAGGCATTAAAATGACTCTAAACACACTAATTTTAGTTCTAAGAGTTCTAATTCACATGCGATAGTCATTTACAGTCAATAAGTTAAACATTAAAAAATTACCATTTCTGACCATCTGGAGAAAATTCGACAGGTCACGGGTCATCGTTTTTCATCCTAAAATTGATTTTTTGGACTGTCGAAAAATTGATTCGAAATTTCATTTGGATTGTGCCTCATGTTGAATAAATACATTTTAAAGCCTCAATGTGACCAAAATTGCCATTTTTACAGACTTTTTCTCCTACTCAGAAGCTTCTATTTCGACCAATTTCAGGCATTAAAATGACTCTAAACACACTAATTTTAGTTCTAAGAGTTCTAATTCACATGCGATAGTCATTTACAGTCAATAAGTTAAACATTAAAAAATTACCATTTCTGACCATCTGGAGAAAATTCGACAGGTCACGGGTCATCGTTTTTCATCATAAAATTGATTTTTTGGATTGTCGAAAAATTGATTTGAAATTTCATTTGGATTGTGCCTCATGTTAAATAACTACATTTTAAAGCCTCAATGTGACTAAAATTGCCATTTTTGCAGACTTTTTCTCCTACTCAGAAGCTTCTATTTCGACCAATTTCAGGCATTAAAATGACTCTAAACACACTAATTTTAGTTCTAAGAGTTCTAATTCACATGCAATAGTCATTTACAGTCAATAAGTTAAACATTAAAAAATTACCATTTCTGACCATCTGGAGAAAATTCGACAGGTCACGGGTCATCATTTTTCATCATAAAATTGATTTTTTGGACTGTCGAAAAATTGATTCAAAATTTCATTTGGATTGTGCCTCATGTTAAATAACTACATTTTAAAGCCTCAATGTGACCAAAATTGCCATTTTTGCAGACTTTTTCTCCTACTCAGAAGCTTCTATTTCGACCAATTTCAGGCATTAAAATGACTCTAAACACACTAATTTTAGTTCTAAGAGTTCTAATTCACATGCAATAGTCATTTACAGTCAATAAGTTAAACATTAAAAAATTATAATTTCTGACCATCTGGAGAAAATTCGACAGGTCACGGGTCATCGTTTTTCATCAGAAAATTGATTTTTTGGACTTTCGAAAAATTGATTCAAAATGTCATTTGGATTGTGCCTCATGTTGAATAACTACTTTTTAAAGCCTCAATGTGACCAAAATTGCCATTTTTACAAACTTTTTCACCTTTTCAGAAGCTTCTATTTCGACCAATTTCAGGCATTAAAATGACTCTAAACACACTCATTTAAATTCTAAGAGTTCTAATTCACATGCAATAGTCATTTGCAGTCAAAAAATTCACTATTAAAAAATTACCATTTCTGACCATCTGGAGAAAATTCGACAGGTCACGGGTCATCGTTTTTCATCAGAAAATTGATTTTTTTGGACTGTCGAAAATTTGATCCAAAATGTCATTTGGATTGTGCCTCATGTTAAATAACTACATTTTAAAGCCTCAATGTGACCAAAATTGCCATTTTTGCAGACTTTTTCTCCTACTCAGAAGCTTCTATTTCGACCAATTACAGGCATTAAAATGACTCTAAACACACTAATTTTAGTTCTAAGAGTTCTAATTCACATGCAATAGTCATTTACAGTCAATAAGTTAAACATTAAAAAATTATAATTTCTGACCATCTGGAGAAAATTCGACAGGTCACGGGTCATCGTTTTTCATCAGAAAATTGATTTTTTGGACTGTCGAAAAATTGATTCAAAATGTCATTTGGATTGTGCCTCATGTTGAATAACTACTTTTTAAAGCCTCAATGTGACCATAATTGCCATTTTTGCAAACTTTTTCTCCTTTTCAGAAGCTTCTATTTCGACCAATTTCAGGCATTAAAATGACTCTAAACACACTAATTTTAATTCTAAGAGTTCTAATTCACATGCAATAGTCATTTACAGTCAATAAGTTAAACATTAAAAAATTATAATTTCTGACCATCTGGAGAAAATTCGACAGGTCACGGGTCATCGTTTTTCATCAGAAAATTGATTTTTTGGACTGTCGAAAAATTGATTCAAAATGTCATTTGGATTGTGCCTCATATTGAACAACTACTTTTTAAAGCCTCAATGTGACCAAAATTGCCATTTTTACAAACTTTTTCTCCTTTTCAGTTCTATTTCGACCAATTTCAGGCATTAAAATGACTCTAAACACACTAATTTTAATTCTAAGAGTTCTAATTCACATGCAATAGTCATTTGCAGTCAAAAAATTAACTATTAAAAAATTACCATTTCTGACCATCTGGAGAAAATTCGACAGGTCACGGGTCATCGTTTTTCATCAGAAAATTGATTTTTTGGACTGTCGAAAAATTGATGCAAAATTTCATTTGGATTGTGCCTCATGTTGAATAAATACATTTTAAAGCCTCAATGTGACCAAAATTGCCGTTTTTGCAGACTTTTTCTCCTACTCAGAAGCTTCTATTTCGACCAATTTCAGGCATTAAAATGACTCTAAACACACTAATTTTAGTTCTAAGAGTTCTAATTCACATGCGATAGTCATTTACAGTCAATAAGTTAAACATTAAAAAATTACCATTTCTGACCATCTGGAGAAAATTCGACAGGTCACGGGTCATCGTTTTTCATCATAAAATTGATTTTTTGGATTGTCGAAAAATTGATTCGAAATTTCATTTGGATTGTGCCTCATGTTAAATAACTACATTTTAAAGCCTCAATGTGACTAAAATTGCCATTTTTGCAGACTTTTTCTCCTACTCAGAAGCTTCTATTTCGACCAATTTCAGGCATTAAAATGACTCTAAACACACTAATTTTAGTTCTAAGAGTTCTAATTCACATGCAATAGTCATTTACAGTCAATAAGTTAAACATTAAAAAATTACCATTTCTGACCATCTGGAGAAAATTCGACAGGTCACGGGTCATCATTTTTCATCATAAAATTGATTTTTTGGACTGTCGAAAAATTGATTCAAAATTTCATTTGGATTGTGCCTCATGTTAAATAACTACATTTTAAAGCCTCAATGTGACCAAAATTGCCATTTTTGCAGACGTTTTCTCCTACTCAGAAGCTTCTATTTCGACCAATTTCAGGCATTAAAATGACTCTAAACACACTAATTTTAGTTCTAAGAGTTCTAATTCACATGCAATAGTCATTTACAGTCAATAAGTTAAACATTAAAAAATTATAATTTCTGACCATCTGGAGAAAATTCGACAGGTCACGGGTCATCGTTTTTCATCAGAAAATTGATTTTTTGGACTTTCGAAAATTGATTCAAAATGTCATTTGGATTGTGCCTCATGTTGAATAACTACTTTTTAAAGCCTCAATGTGACCAAAATTGCCATTTTTACAAACTTTTTCACCTTTTCAGAAGCTTCTATTTCGACCAATTTCAGGCATTAAAATGACTCTAAACACACTCATTTTAATTCTAAGAGTTCTAATTCACATGCAATAGTCATTTGCAGTCAAAAAATTCACTATTAAAAAATTACCATTTCTGACCATCTGGAGAAAATTCGACAGGTCACGGGTCATCGTTTTTCATCAGAAAATTGATTTTTTTGGACTGTCGAAAATTTGATCCAAAATGTCATTTGGATTGTCCCTCCTGTTGAATAACTACTTTTTAAAGCCTCAATGTGACCAAAATTGCCATTTTTACAGACTTTTTCTCCTACTCAGAAGCTTCTATTTCGACCAATTTCAGGCATTAAAATGACTCTAAACACACTAATTTTAGTTCTAAGAGTTCTAATTCACATGCGATAGTCATTTACAGTCAATAAGTTAAACATTAAAAAATTACCATTTCTGACGATCTGGAGAAAATTCGACAGGTCACGGGTCATCGTTTTTCATCAGAAAATTGATTTTTTTGGACTGTCGAAAAATTGATCCAAAATGGCATTTGGATTGTCCCTCCTGTTGAATAACTACTTTTTAAAGCCTCAATGTGACCAAAATTGCCATTTTTGCAGACTTTTTCTCCTACTCAGAAGCTTCTATTTCGACCAATTTCAGGCATTAAAATGACTCTAAACACACTAATTTTAGTTCTAAGAGTTCTAATTCACATGCAATAGTCATTTACAGTCAATAAGTTAAACATTAAAAAATTATAATTTCTGACCATCTGGAGAAAATTCGACAGGTCACGGGTCATCGTTTTTCATCAGAAAATTGATTTTTTGGACTGTCAAAAAATTGATTCAAAATTTCATTTGGATTGTGCCTCATGTTAAATAACTACATTTTAAAGCCTCAATGTGACCAAAATTGCCATTTTTGCAGACTTTTTCTCCTACTCAGAAGCTTCTATTTCGACCAATTACAGGCATTAAAATGACTCTAAACACACTAATTTTAGTTCTAAGAGTTCTAATTCACATTCAATAGTCATTTACAGTCAATAAGTTAAACATTAAAAAATTATAATTTCTGACCATCTGGAGAAAATTCGACAGGTCACGGGTCATCGTTTTTCATCAGAAAATTGATTTTTTGGACTGTTGAAAAATTGATTCAAAATGTCATTTGGATTGTGCCTCATGTTGAATAACTACTTTTTAAAGCCTCAATGTGACCAAAATTGCCATTTTTACAAACTTTTTCACCTTTTCAGAAGCTTCTATTTCGACCAATTTCAGGCATTAAAATGACTCTAAACACACTAATTTTAATTCTAAGAGTTCTAATTCACATGCAATAGTCATTTGCAGTCAAAAAATTAACTATTAAAAAATTACCATTTCTGACCATCTGGAGAAAATTCGACAGGTCACGGGTCATCATTTTTCATCATAAAATTGATTTTTTGGACTGTCGAAAAATTGATTCAAAATTTCATTTGGATTGTGCCTCATGTTAAATAACTACATTTTAAAGCCTCAATGTGACCAAAATTGCCATTTTTGCAGACGTTTTCTCCTACTCAGAAGCTTCTATTTCGGCCAATTTCAGGCATTAAAATGACTCTAAACACACTAATTTTAGTTCTAAGAGTTCTAATTCACATGCAATAGTCATTTACAGTCAATAAGTTAAACATTAAAAAATTATAATTTCTGACCATCTGGAGAAAATTCGACAGGTCACGGGTCATCGTTTTTCATCAGAAAATTGATTTTTTGGACTTTCGAAAAATTGATTCAAAATGTCATTTGGATTGTGCCTCATGTTGAATAACTACTTTTTAAAGCCTCAATGTGACCAAAATTGCCATTTTTACAAACTTTTTCACCTTTTCAGAAGCTTCTATTTCGACCAATTTCAGGCATTAAAATGACTCTAAACACACTCATTTTAATTCTAAGAGTTCTAATTCACATGCAATAGTCATTTGCAGTCAAAAAATTCACTATTAAAAAATTACCATTTCTGACCATCTGGAGAAAATTCGACAGGTCACGGGTCATCGTTTTTCATCAGAAAATTGATTTTTTTGGACTGTCGAAAATTTGATCCAAAATGTCATTTGGATTGTCCCTCCTGTTGAATAACTACTTTTTAAAGCCTCAATGTGACCAAAATTGCCATTTTTACAGACTTTTTCTCCTACTCAGAAGCTTCTATTTCGACCAATTTCAGGCATTAAAATGACTCTAAACACACTAATTTTAGTTCTAAGAGTTCTAATTCACATGCGATAGTCATTTACAGTCAATAAGTTAAACATTAAAAAATTACCATTTCTGACGATCTGGAGAAAATTCGACAGGTCACGGGTCATCGTTTTTCATCAGAAAATTGATTTTTTTAGACTGTCGAAAAATTGATCCAAAATGGCATTTGGATTGTCCCTCCTGTTGAATAACTACTTTTTAAAGCCTCAATGTGACCAAAATTGCCATTTTTGCAGACTTTTTCTCCTACTCAGAAGCTTCTATTTCGACCAATTTCAGGCATTAAAATGACTCTAAACACACTAATTTTAGTTCTAAGAGTTCTAATTCACATGCAATAGTCATTTACAGTCAATAAGTTAAACATTAAAAAATTATAATTTCTGACCATCTGGAGAAAATTCGACAGGTCACGGGTCATCGTTTTTCATCAGAAAATTGATTTTTTGGACTGTCGAAAAATTGATTTAAAATGTCATTTGGATTGTGCCTCATGTTGAATAACTACTTTTTAAAGCCTCAATGTGACCAAAATTGCAATTTTTACAAACTTTTTCTCCTTTTCAGAAGCTTCTATTTCGACCAATTTCAGGCATTAAAATGACTCTAAACACACTAATTTTAATTCTAAGAGTTCTAATTCATATGCAATAGTCATTTACAGTCAATAAGTTAAACATTAAAAAATTACCATTTCTGACCATCTGGAGAAAATTCGACAGGTCACGGGTCATCGATTTTCATCAGAAAATTGATTTTTTGGACTGTCGAAAAATTGATTCAAAATTTCATTTGGATTGTGCCTCATGTTAAATAACTACATTTTAAAGCCTCAATGTGACCAAAATTGCCATTTTTGCAGACTTTTTCTCCTACTCAGAAGCTTCTATTTCGACCAATTACAGGCATTAAAATGACTCTAAACACACTAATTTTAGTTCTAAGAGTTCTAATTCACACGCAATAGTCATTTACAGTCAATAAGTTAAACATTAAAAAATTATAATTTCTGACCATCTGGAGAAAATTCGACAGGTCACGGGTCATCGTTTTTCATCAGAAAATTGATTTTTTGGACTGTTGAAAAATTGATTCAAAATGTCATTTGGATTGTGCCTCATGTTGAATAACTACTTTTTAAAGCCTCAATGTGACCAAAATTGCCATTTTTACAAACTTTTTCACCTTTTCAGAAGCTTCTATTTCGACCAATTTCAGGCATTAAAATGACTCTAAACACACTGATTTTAATTCTAAGAGTTCTAATTCACATGCAATAGTCATTTGCAGTCAAAAAATTAACTATTAAAAAATTACCATTTCTGACCATCTGGAGAAAATTCGACAGGTCACGGGTCATCGTTTTTCGTCAGAAAATTGATTTTTTGGACTGTCGAAAAATTGATTCAAAATTTCATTTGGATTGTGCCTCATGTTGAATAAATACATTTTAAAGCCTCAATGTGACCAAAATTGCCATTTTTACAGACTTTTTCTCCTACTCAGAAGCTTCTATTTCGACCAATTTCAGGCATTAAAATGACTCTAAACACAATAATTTTAGTTCTAAGAGTTCTAATTCACATGCGATAGTCATTTACAGTCAATAAGTTAAACATTAAAAAATTATAATTTCTGACCATCTGGAGAAAATTCGACAGGTCACGGGTCATCGTTTTTCATCAGAAAATTGATTTTTTGGACTGTCGAAAAATTGATTCAAAATGTCATTTGGATTGTGCCTCATGTTGAATAACTACTTTTTAAAGCCTCAATGTGACCAAAATTGCCATTTTTGCAAACTTTTTCTCCTTTTCAGAAGCTTCTATTTCGACCAATTTCAGGCATTAAAATGACTCTAAACACACTAATTTTAATTCTAAGAGTTCTAATTCACATGCAATAGTCATTTACAGTCAATAAGTTAAACATTAAAAAATTATAATTTCTGACCATCTGGAGAAAATTCGACAGGTCACGGGTCATGTTTTTCATCAGAAAATTGATTTTTTGGACTGTCGAAAAATTGATTCAAAATGTCATTTGGATTGTGCCTCATATTGAATAACTACTTTTTAAAGCCTCAATGTGACCAAAATTGCCATTTTTACAAACTTTTTCTCCTTTTCAGAAGCTTCTATTTCGACCAATTTCAGGCATTAAAATGACTCTAAACACACTAATTTTAATTCTAAGAGTTCTAATTCACATGCAATAGTCATTTGCAGTCAAAAAATTAACTATTAAAAAATTACCATTTCTGACCATCTGGAGAAAGTTCGACAGGTCACGGGTCATCGTTTTTCATCAGAAAATTGATTTTTTGGACTGTCGAAAAATTGATGCAAAATTTCATTTGGATTGTGCCTCATGTTGAATAAATACATTTTAAAGCCTCAATGTGACCAAAATTGCAATTTTTACAGACTTTTTCTCCTACTCAGAAGCTTCTATTTCGACCAATTTCAGGCATTAAAATGACTCTAAACACAATAATTTTAGTTCTAAGAGTTCTAATTCACATGCGATAGTCATTTACAGTCAATGAGTTAAACATAAAAAAATTATAATTTCTGACCATCTGGAGAAAATTCGACAGGTCACGGGTCATCGTTTTTCATCAGAAAATTGATTTTTTGGACTGTCGAAAAATTGATTCAAAATGTCATTTGGATTGTGCCTCATGTTGAATAACTACTTTTTAAAGCCTCAATGTGACCAAAATTGCCATTTTTACAAACTTTTTCTCCTTTTCAGAAGCTTCTATTTCGACCAATTTCAGGCATTAAAATGACTCTAAACACACTAATTTTAATTCTAAGAGTTCTAATTCACATGCAATAGTCATTTACAGTCAATAAGTTAAACATTAAAAAATTATAATTTCTGACCATCTGGAGAAAATTCGACAGGTCACGGGTCATTGTTTTTCATCAGAAAATTGATTTTTTGGACTGTCGAAAAATTGATTCAAAATGTCATTTGGATTGTGCCTCATGTTGAATAACTACTTTTTAAAGCCTCAATGTGACCAAAATTGCCATTTTTACAAACTTGTTCACCTTTTCAGAAGCTTCTATTTCGACCAATTTCAGGCGTTAAAATGACTCTAAACACACTCATTTTAATTCTAAGAGTTCTAATTCAAATGCAATAGTCATTTGCAGTCAAAAAATTCACTATTAAAAAATTACCATTTCTGACCATCTGGAGAAAATTCGACAGGTCATGGGTCATCGTTTTTCATCAGAAAATTGATGTTTTGGACTGTCGAAAAATTGATTCAAAATTTCATTTGGATTGGGCCTCATGTTGAATAAATACATTTTAAAGCCTCAATGTGACCAAAATTGCCATTTTTACAGACTTTTTCTCCTACTCAGAAGCTTCTATTTCGACCAATTTCAGGCATTAAAATGACTCTAAACACACTAATTTTAGTTCTAAGAGTTCTAATTCACATGCGATAGTCATTTACAGTCAATAAGTTAAACATTAAAAAATTACCATTTCTGACCATCTGGAGAAAATTCGACAGGTCACGGGTCATCGTTTTTCATCATAAAATTGATTTTTTGGACTGTCGAAAAATTGATTCAAAATTTCATTTGGATTGTGCCTCATGTTGAATAACCACTTTTTAAAGCCTCAATGTGACCAAAATTGCCATTTTTACAAACTTTTTCACCTTTTCAGAAGCTTCTATTTCGACCAATTTCAGGCATTAAAATGACTCTAAACACACTCATTTTAATTCTAAGAGTTCTAATTCACATGCAATAGTCATTTGCAGTCAAAAAATTCACTATTAAAAAATTACCATTTCTGACCATCTGGAGAAAATTCGACAGGTCATGGGTCATCGTTTTTCATCAGAAAATTGATGTTTTGGACTGTCGAAAAATTGATTCAAAATTTCATTTGGATTGTGCCTCATGTTGAATAAATACATTTTAAAGGCTCAATGTGACCAAAATTGCCATTTTTACAGACTTTTTCTCCTACTCAGAAGCTTCTATTTCGACCAATTTCAGGCATTAAAATGACTCTAAACACACTAATTTTAGTTCTAAGAGTTCTAATTCACATGCGATAGTCATTTACAGTCAATAAGTTAAACATTAAAAAATTACCATTTCTGACCATCTGGAGAAAATTCGACAGGTCACGGGTCATCGTTTTTCATCAGAAAATTGATTTTTTGGACTGTCAAAAAATTGATTCAAAATTTCATTTGGATTGTCCCTCCTGTTGAATAACTACTTTTTAAAGCCTCAATGTGACCAAAATTGCAATTTTACAGACTTTTTCTCCTACTCAGAAGCTTCTATTTCGACCAATTTCAGGCATTAAAATGACTCTAAACACACTAATTTTAGTTCTAAGAGTTCTAATTCACATGCAATAGTCATTTACAGTCAATAAGTTAAACATTAAAAAATTATAATTTCTGACCATCTGGAGAAAATTCGACAGGTCACGGGTCATCGTTTTTCATCAGAAAATTGATTTTTTGGACTGTCAAAAAATTGATTCAAAATGTCATTTGGATTGTGCCTCATGTTGAATAACTACTTTTTAAAGCCTCAATGTGACCAAAATTGCCATTTTTACAAACTTATTCTCCTTTTCAGAAGCTTCTATTTCGACCAATTTCAGGCATTAAAATGACTCTAAACACACTAATTTTAATTCTAAGAGTTCTAATTCACATGCAATAGTCATTTACAGTCAATAAGTTAAACACTAAAAAATTACCATTTCTGACCATCTGGAGAAAATTCGACAGGTCACGGGTCATCGTTTTTCATCCTAAAATTGATTTTTTGGAATGTCGAAAAATTGATTCAAAATTTCATTTGGATTGTGCCTCATGTTAAATAACTACATTTTAAAGCCTCAATGTGACCAAAATTGCCATTTTTGCAGACTTTTTCTCCTACTCGGAAGCTTCTATTTCGACCAATTTCAGGCATTAAAATGACTCTAAACACACTAATTTTAGTTCTTAGAGTTCTAATTCACATGCAATAGTCATTTACAGTCAATAAGTTAAAAATTAAAAAATTACCATTTCTGACCATCTGGAGAAAATTCGACAGGTCATGGGTCATCGTTTTTCATCCTAAAATTGATTTTTTGGACTGTCGAAAAATTGATTCAAAATTTCATTTGGATTGTGCCTCATGTTAAATTACTACATTTTAAAGCCTCAATGTGAACAAAATTGCCATTTTTGCAGACTTTTTCTCCTACTCAGAAGCTTCTATTTCGACCAATTTCAGGCATTAAAATGACTCTAACACTAATTTTAGTTCTAAGAGTTCTAATTCACATGCAATAGTCATTTATAGTCAATAAATTAAACAGTAAAAAATTATAATTTCTGACCATCTGGAGAAAATTCGACAGGTCACGGGTCATCGTTTTTCATCAGAAAATTGATTTTTTGGACTGTCGAAAAATTGATTCAAAATGTCATTTGGATTGTGCCTCATGTTGAATAACTACTTTTTAAAGCCTCAATGTGACCAAAATTGCCATTTTTACAAACTTTTTCTCCTTTTCAGAAGCTTCTATTTCGACCAATTTCAGGCATTAAAATGACTCTAAACACACTAATTTTAATTCAAGGAGTTCTAATTCACATGCAATAGTCATTTACAGTCAATAAGTTAAACATTAAAAAATAATAATTTCTGACCATCTGGAGAAAATTCGACAGGTCACGGGTCATCGTTTTTCATCAGAAAATTGATTTTTTGGACTGTCGAAAAATTGATTCAAAATTTCATTTGGATTGTGCCTCATGTTGAATAAATACATTTTAAAGCCTCAATGTGTCCAAAATTGCCATTTTTACAGACCATTTTTACAGACTTTTTCTCCTACTCAGAAGCTTCTATTTCGACCAATTTCAGGCATTAAAATGACTCTAAACACAATAATTTTAGTTCTAAGAGTTCTAATTCACATGCGATAGTCATTTACAGTCAATAAGTTAAACATTAAAAAATTATAATTTCTGACCATCTGGAGAAAATTCGACAGGTCACGGGTCATCGTTTTTCATCAGAAAATTGATTTTTTGGACTGTCAAAAAATTGATTCAAAATGTCATTTGGATTGTGCCTCATGTTGAATAACTACTTTTTAAAGCCTCAATGTGACCAAAATTGCCATTTTTACAGACTTTTTCTCCTACTCAGAAGCTTCTATTTCAACCAATTTCAGGCATTAAAATGACTCTAAACACACCAATTTTAATTCTAAGAGTTCTAATTCACATGCAATAGTCATTTGGAGTCAATAAATTAAACATTAAAAAATTACCATTTCTGACCATCTGGAGAAAATTCGACAGGTCACGGGTCATCGTTTTTCATCAGAAAATTGATTTTTTTGGACTGTCGAAAATTTGATCCAAAATGTCATTTGGATTGTCCCTCCTGTTGAATAACTACTTTTTAAAGCCTCAATGTGACCAAAATTGCCATTTTTACAGACTTTTTCTCCTACTCAGAAGCTTCTATTTCGACCAATTTCAGGCATTAAAATGACTCTAAACACACTCATTTTAGTTCTAAGAGTTCTAATTCACATGCGATAGTCATTTACAGTCAATAAGTTAAACATTAAAAAATTACCATTTCTGACCATCTGGAGAAAATTCGACAGGTCACGGGTCATCGTTTTTCATCAGAAAATAGATTTTTTGGACTGTCGAAAAATTGATTCAAAATGTCATTTGGATTGTGCCTCATGTTGAATAACTACTTTTTAAAGCCTCAATGTGACCAAAATTGCCATTTTTACAAACTTTTTCTCCTTTTCAGAAGCTTCTATTTCGACCAATTTCAGGCATTAAAATGACTCTAAACACACTAATTTTAATTCAAGGAGTTCTAATTCACATGCAATAGTCATTTACAGTCAATAAGTTAAACATTAAAAAATTATAATTTCTGACCATCTGGAGAAAATTCGACAGGTCACGGGTCATCGTTTTTCATCAGAAAATTGATTTTTTGGACTGTCGAAAAATTGATTCAAAATTTCATTTGGATTGTGCCTCATGTTGAATAAATACATTTTAAAGCCTCAATGTGACCAAAATTGCCATTTTTACAGACTTTTTCTCCTACTCAGAAGCTTCTATTTCGACCAATTTCAGGCATTAAAATGACTCTAAACACAATAATTTTAGTTCTAAGAGTTCTAATTCACATGCGATAGTCATTTACAGTCAATAAGTTAAACATTAAAAAATTATAATTTCTGACCATCTGGAGAAAATTCGACAGGTCACGGGTCATCGTTTTTCATCAGAAAATTGATTTTTTGGACTGTCAAACAATTGATTCAAAATGTCATTTGGATTGTGCCTCATGTTGAATAACTACTTTTTAAAGCCTCAATGTGACCAAAATTGCCATTTTTACAGACATTTTCTCCTACTCAGAAGCTTCTATTTCGACCAATTTCAGGCATTAAAATGACTCTAAACACACTAATTTTAGTTCTAAGAGTTCTAATTCACATGCGATAGTCATTTACAGTCAATAAGTTAAACATTAAAAAATTACCATTTCTGACCATCTGGAGAAAATTCGACAGGTCACGGGTCATCGTTTTTCATCCTAAAATTGATTTTTTGGACTGTCGAAAAATTGATTCAAAATTTCATTTGGATTGTGCCTCATGTTAAATAACTACATTTTAAAGCCTCAATATGAACAAAATTGCCATTTTTGCAGACTTTTTCTCCTACTCAGAAGCTTCTATTTCGACCAATTTCAGGCATTAAAATGACTCTAACACTAATTTTAGTTCTAAGAGTTCTAATTCACATGCAATAGTCATTTATAGTCAATAAATTAAACATTAAAAAATTATAATTTCTGACCATCTGGAGAAAATTCGACAGGTCACGGGTCATCGTTTTTCATCAGAAAATTGATTTTTTTGGACTGTCGAAAAATTGATTCAAAATGTCATTTGGATTGTGCCTCATGTTGAATAACTACT
Organism: Triturus cristatus; assembly: GCF_964204655.1. NCBI lineage: Eukaryota > Metazoa > Chordata > Amphibia > Caudata > Salamandridae > Triturus > Triturus cristatus. The sequence goes on from NW_028188427.1 coordinate 415,037, forward strand.
TTTTAAAGCCTCAATGTGACCAAAATTGCCATTTTTACAAACTTTTTCTCCTTTTCAGAAGCTTCTATTTCGACCAATTTCAGGCATTAAAATGACTCTAAACACACTAATTTTAATTCAAGGAGTTCTAATTCACATGCAATAGTCATTTACAGTCAATAAGTTAAACATTAAAAAATTATAATTTCTGACCATCTGGAGAAAATTCGACAGGTCACGGGTCATCGTTTTTCATCAGAAAATTGATTTTTTGGACTGTCGAAAAATTGATTCAAAATGTCATTTGGATTGTGCCTCATGTTGAATAACTACTTTTTAAAGCCTCAATGTGACCAAAATTGCCATTTTTACAAACTTTTTCACCTTTTCAGAAGCTTCTATTTCGACCAATTTCAGGCATTAAAATGACTCTAAACACACTCATTTTAATTCTAAGAGTTCTAATTCACATGCAATAGTCATTTGCAGTCAAAAAATTCACTATTAAAAAATTACCATTTCTGACCATCTGGAGAAAATTCGACAGGTCATGGGTCATCGTTTTTCATCAGAAAATTGATTTTTTGGACTGTCGAAAAATTGATTCAAAATTTCATTTGGATTGTGCCTCATGTTGAATAAATACATTTTAAAGCCTCAATGTGACCAAAATTGCCATTTTTACAGACTTTTTCTCCTACTCAGAAGCTTCTATTTCGACCAATTCCAGGCATTAAAATGACTCTAAACACACTAATTTTAGTTCTAAGAGTTCTAATTCACATGCAATAGTCATTTACAGTCAATAAGTTAAACATTAAAAAATTATAATTTCTGACCATCTGGAGAAAATTCGACAGGTCACGGGTCATCGTTTTTCATCAGAAAATTGATTTTTTGGACTGTCGAAAAATTGATTCAAAATGTCATTTGGATTGTGCCTCATGTTGAATAACTACTTTTTAAAGCCTCAATGTGACCAAAATTGCCATTTTTACAAACTTTTTCTCCTTTTCAGAAGCTTCTATTTCGACCAATTTCAGGCATTAAAATGACTCTAAACACACTAATTTTAATTCTAAGACTTCTAATTCACATGCAATAGTCATTTGCAGTCAAAAAATTAAACATTAAAAAATTACCATTTCTGACCATCTGGAGAAAATTCGACAGGTCACGGGTCATCGTTTTTCATCAGAAAATTGATTTTTTGGACTGTCGAAAAATTGATTCGAAATTTCATTTGGATTGTGCCTCATGTTGAATAAATACATTTTAAAGCCTCAATGTGACCAAAATTGCCATTTTTGCAGACTTTTTCTCCTACTCAGAAGCTTCTATTTCGACCAATTTCAGGCATTAAAATGACTCTAAACACACTAATTTTAGTTCTAAGAGTTCTAATTCACATGCAATAGTCATTTACAGTCAATAAGTTAAACATTAAAAAATTACCATTTCTGACCATCTGGTGAAAATTCGACAGGTCACGGGTCATCGTTTTTCATCCTAAAATTTATTTTTTGGACTGTCGAAAAATTGATTCAAAATTTCATTTGGATTGTGTCTCATGTTAAATAACTACATTTTAAAGCCTCAATGTGACCAAAATTGCCATTTTTGCAGACTTTTTCTCCTACTCAGAAGCTTCTATTTCGACCAATTTCAGGCATTAAAATGACTCTAACACTAATTTTAGTTCTAAGAGTTCTAATTCACATGCAATAGTCATTTACAGTCAATAAGTTAAACATTAAAAAATTATAATTTCTGACCATCTGGAGAAAATTCGACAGGTCACGGGTCATCGTTTTTCATCAGAAAATTGATTTTTTGGACTGTCGAAAAATTGATTCGAAATTTCATTTGGATTGTGCCTCATGTTGAATAAATACATTTTAAAGCCTCAATGTGACCAAAATTGCCATTTTTACAGACTTTTTCTCCTACTCAGAAGCTTCTATTTCAACCAATTTCAGGCATTAAAATGACTCTAAACACACCAATTTTAATTCTAAGAGTTCTAATTCACATGCAATAGTCATTTGGAGTCAATAAATTAAACATTAAAAAATTACCATTTCTGACCATCTGGAGAAAATTCGACAGGTCACGGGTCATCGTTTTTCATCAGAAAATTGATTTTTTTGGACTGTCGAAAATTTGATCCAAAATGTCATTTGGATTGTCCCTCCTGTTGAATAACTACTTTTTAAAGCCTCAATGTGACCAAAATTGCCATTTTTACAGACTTTTTCTCCTACTCAGAAGCTTCTATTTCAACCAATTTCAGGCATTAAAATGACTCTAAACACACTCATTTTAGTTCTAAGAGTTCTAATTCACATGCGATAGTCATTTACAGTCAATAAGTTAAACATTAAAAAATTACCATTTCTGACCATCTGGAGAAAAATCGACAGGTCACGGGTCATCGTTTTTCATCATAAAATTGATTTTTTGCACTGTCGAAAAATTGATTCAAAATTTCATTTGGATTGTGCCTCATGTTAAATAACTACATTTTAAAGCCTCAATGTGACCAAAATTGCCATTTTTGCAGACTTTTTCTCCTACTCAGAAGCTTCTATTTCGACCAATTTCAGGCATTAAAATGACTCTAAACACACTAATTTTAGTTCTAAGAGTTCTAATTCACATGCAATAGTCATTTACAGTCAATAAGTTAAACATTAAAAAATTACCATTTCTGACCATCTGGAGAAAATTCGACAGGTCACGGGTCATCGTTTTTCATCCTAAAATTGATTTTTTGGACTGTCGAAAAATTGATTCAAAATTTCATTTGGATTGTGCCTCATGTTAAATAACTACATTTTAAAGCCTCAATGTGAACAAAATTGCCATTTTTGCAGACTTTTTCTCCTACTCAGTAGCTTCTATTTCGACCAATTTCAGGCATTAAAATGACTCTAACACTAATTTTAGTTCTAAGAGTTCTAATTCACATGCAATAGTCATTTATAGTCAATAAATTAAACATTAAAAAATTATAATTTCTGACCATCTGGAGAAAATTCGACAGGTCACGGGTCATCGTTTTTCATCAGAAAATTGATTTTTTTGGACTGTCGAAAAATTGATTCAAAATGTCATTTGGATTGTGCCTCATGTTGAATAACTACTTTTTAAAGCCTCAATGTGACCAAAATTGCCATTTTTACAAACTTTTTCTCCTTTTCAGAAGCTTCTATTTCGACCAATTTCAGGCATTAAAATGACTCTAAACACACTAATTTTAATTCAAGGAGTTCTAATTCACATGCAATAGTCATTTGCAGTCAAAAAATTCACTATTAAAAAATTACCATTTCTGACCATCTGGAGAAAATTCGACAGGTCATGGGTCATCGTTTTTCATCAGAAAATTGATTTTTTGGACTGTCGAAAAATTGATTCAAAATTTCATTTGGATTGTGCCTCATGTTGAATAAATACATTTTAAAGCCTCAATGTGACCAAAATTGCCATTTTTACAGACTTTTTCTCCTACTCAGAAGCTTCTATTTCGACCAATTCCAGGCATTAAAATGACTCTAAACACACTAATTTTAGTTCTAAGAGTTCTAATTCACATGCAATAGTCATTTACAGTCAATAAGTTAAACATTAAAAAATTATAATTTCTGACCATCTGGAGAAAATTCGACAGGTCACAGGTCATCGTTTTTCATCAGAAAATTGATTTTTTGGACTGTCGAAAAATTGATTCAAAATGTCATTTGGATTGTGCCTCATGTTGAATAACTACTTTTTAAAGCCTCAATGTGACCAAAATTGCCATTTTTACAAACTTTTTCTCCTTTTCAGAAGCTTCTATTTCAACCAATTTCAGGCATTAAAATGACTCTAAAAACACTAATTTTAATTCTAAGAGTTCTAATTCACATGCAATAGTCATTTACAGTCAATAAGTGAAACATTAAAAAATTATAATTTCTGACCTTCTGGAGAAAATTCGACAGGTCACGGGTCATCGTTTTTCATCAGAAAATTGATTTTTTGGACTGTCGAAAAATTGATTCAAAATGTCATTTGGATTGTGCCTCATGTTGAATAACTACTTTTTAAAGCCTCAATGTGACCAAAATTGCAATTTTACAGACTTTTTCTCCTACTCAGAAGCTTCTATTTCGACCAATTTCAGGCATTAAAATGACTCTAAACACACTAATTTTAGTTCTAAGAGTTCTAATTCACATGCAATAGTCATTTACAGTCAATAAGTTAAACATTAAAAAATTACCATTTCTGACCATCTGGAGAAAATTCGACAGGTCACGGGTCATCGTTTTTCATCAGAAAATTGATTTTTTGGACTGTCGAAAAATTGATTCGAAATTTCATTTGGATTGTGCCTCATGTTGAATAAATACATTTTAAAGCCTCAATGTGACCAAAATTGCCATTTTTGCAGACTTTTTCTCCTACTCAGAAGCTTCTATTTCGACCAATTTCAGGCATTAAAATGACTCTAAACACACTAATTTTAGTTCTAAGAGTTCTAATTCACATGCAATAGTCATTTACAGTCAATAAGTTAAACATTAAAAAATTACCATTTCTGACCATCTGGTGAAAATTCGACAGGTCACGGGTCATCGTTTTTCATCCTAAAATTTATTTTTTGGACTGTCAAAAAATTGATTCAAAATTTCATTTGGATTGTGCCTCATGTTAAATAACTACATTTTAAAGCCTCAATGTGACCAAAATTGCCATTTTTGCAGACTTTTTCTCCTACTCAGAAGCTTCTATTTCGACCAATTTCAGGCATTAAAATGACTCTAACACTAATTTTAGTTCTAAGAGTTCTAATTCACATGCAATAGTCATTTATAGTCAATAAATTAAACATTAAAAAATTATAATTTCTGACCATCTGGAGAAAATTCGACAGGTCACGGGTCATCGTTTTTCATCAGAAAATTGATTTTTTGGACTGTTGAAAAATTGATTCAAAATGTCATTTGGATTGTGCCTCATGTTGAATAACTACTTTTTAAAGCCTCAATGTGACCAAAATTGCCATTTTTACAAACTTTTTCTCCTTTTCAGAATCTTCTATTTCAACCAATTTCAGGCATTAAAATCACTCTAAACACACTAATTTTAATTCTAAGAGTTCTAATTCACATGCAATAGTCATTTACAGTCAATAAGTTAAACATTAAAAAATTATAATTTCTGACCATCTGGAGAAAATTCGACAGGTCACGGGTCATCGTTTTTCATCAGAAAATTGATTTTTTGGACTGTCGAAAAATTGATTCAAAATGTCATTTGGATTGTGCCTCATGTTGAATAACTACTTTTTAAAGCCTCAATGTGACCAAAATTGCCATTTTTACAAACTTTTTCACCTTTTCAGAAGCTTCTATTTCGACCAATTTCAGGCATTAAAATGACTCTAAACACACTCATTTTAATTCTAAGAGTTCTAATTCACATGCAATAGTCATTTGCAGTCAAAAAATTCACTATTAAAAAATTACCATTTCTGACCATCTGGAGAAAATTCGACAGGTCACGGGTCATCGTTTTTCATCCTAAAATTGATTTTTTGGACTGTCGAAAAATTGATTCGAAATTTCATTTGGATTGTGCCTCATGTTGAATAAATACATTTTAAAGCCTCAATGTGACCAAAATTGCCATTTTTACAGACTTTTTCTCCTACTCAGAAGCTTCTATTTCGACCAATTTCAGGCATTAAAATGACTCTAAACACACTAATTTTAGTTCTAAGAGTTCTAATTCACATGCGATAGTCATTTACAGTCAATAAGTTAAACATTAAAAAATTACCATTTCTGACCATCTGGAGAAAATTCGACAGGTCACGGGTCATCGTTTTTCATCATAAAATTGATTTTTTGGATTATCGAAAAATTGATTGGAAATTTCATTTGGATTGTGCCTCATGTTGAATAACTACTTTTTAAAGCCTCAATGTGACCAAAATTGCCATTTTTACAAACTTTTTCTCCTTTTCAGAAGCTTCTATTTCGACCAATTTCAGGCATTAAAATGACTCTAAACACACTAATTTTAATTCTAAGAGTTCTAATTCACATGCAATAGTCATTTGCAGTCAAAAAATTAAACATTAAAAAATTACCATTTCTGACCATCTGGAGAAAATTCGACAGGTCACGGGTCATCGTTTTTCATCAGAAAATTGATTTTTTGGACTGTCGAAAAATTGATTCGAAATATCATTTGGATTGTGCCTCATGTTGAATAAATACATTTTAAAGCCTCAATGTGACCAAAATTGCCATTTTTACAGACTTTTTCTCCTACTCAGAAGGTTCTATTTCAACCAATTTCAGGCATTAAAATGACTCTAAACACACTAATTTTAATTCTAAGAGTTCTAATTCACATGCAATAGTCATTTACAGTCAATAAGTTAAACATTAAAAAATTATAATTTCTGACCATCTGGAGAAAATTCGACAGGTCACGGGTCATCGTTTTTCATCAGAAAATTGATTTTTTGGACTGTCGAAAAATTGATTCGAAATTTCATTTGGATTGTGCCTCATGTTGAATAAATACATTTTAAAGCCTCAATGTGACCAAAATTGCCATTTTTACAGACTTTTTCTCCTACTCAGAAGCTTCTATTTCAACCAATTTCAGGCATTAAAATGACTCTAAACACACTAATTTTAATTCTAAGAGTTCTAATTCACATGCAATAGTCATTTACAGTCAATAAGTTAAACATTAAAAAATTATAATTTCTGACCATCTGGAGAAAATTCGACAGGTCACGGGTCATCGTTTTTCATCAGAAAATTGATTTTTTGGACTGTCGAATAATTGATTCAAAATGTCATTTGGATTGTGCCTCATGTTGAATAACTACTTTTTAAAGCCTCAATGTGACCAAAATTGCCATTTTTACAGACTTTTTCTCCTACTCAGAAGCTTCTATTTCGACCAATTTCAGGCATTAAAATGACTCTAAACACACTAATTTTAGTTCTAAGAGTTCTAATTCACATGCAATAGTCATTTACAGTCAATAAGTTAAACATCAAAAAATTACCATTTCTGACCATCTGGAGAAAATTCGACAGGTCACGGGTCATCATTTTTCATCATAAAATTGATTTTTTGGACTGTTGAAAAATTGATTCAAAATTTCATTTGGATTGTGCCTCATCTTGAATAACTACTTTTTAAAGCCTCAATGTGACCAAAATTGCCATTTTTACAAACTTTTTCTCCTTTTCAGAAGCTTCTATTTCGACCAATTTCAGACATTAAAATGACTCTAAACACACTAATTTTAATTCTAAGAGTTCTAATTCACATGCAATAGTCATTTACAGTCAATAAGTTAAACATTAAAAAATTATAATTTCTGACCATCTGGAGAAAATTCGACAGGTCACGGGTCATCGTTTTTCATCAGAAAATTGATTTTTTGGACTGTCGAAAAATTGATTCGAAATTTCATTTGGATTGTGCCTCATGTTGAATAAATACATTTTAAAGCCTCAATGTGACCAAAATTGCCATTTTTACAGACTTTTTCTCCTACTCAGAAGCTTCTATTTCAACCAATTTCAGGCATTAAAATGACTCTAAACACACTAATTTTAATTCTAAGAGTTCTAATTCACATGCAATAGTCATTTGCAGTCAATAAATTAAACATTAAAAAATTACCATTTCTGACCATCTGGAGAAAATTCGACAGGTCACGGGTCATCGTTTTTCATCAGAAAATTGATTTTTTTGGACTGTCGAAAATTTGATCCAAAATGTCATTTGGATTGTCCCTCCTGTTAAATAACTACTTTTTAAAGCCTCAATGTGACCAAAATTGCAATTTTTACAGACTTTTTCTCCTACTCAGAAGCTTCTATTTCGACCAATTTCAGGCATTAAAATGACTCTAAACACACTAATTTTAGTTCTAAGAGTTCTAATTCACATGCCATAGTCATTTACAGTCAATAAGTTAAACATTAAAAAATTACCATTTCTGACCATCTGGAGAAAATTCGACAGGTCACGGGTTATTGCTTTTTCATCATAAAATTGATTTTTTGGACTGTCGAAAAATTGATTCAAAATTTCATTTGGATTGTGCCTCATGTTAAATAACTACATTTTAAAGCCTCAATGTGAGCAAAATTGCCATTTTTGCAGACTTTTTCTCCTACTCAGAAGCTTCTATTTCGACCAATTTCAGGCATTAAAATGACTCTAAACACACTAATTTTAGTTCTAAGAGTTCTAATTCACATGCAATAGTCATTTACAGTCAATAAGTTAAACATTAAAAAATTACCATTTCTGACCATCTGGAGAAAATACGACAGGTCACGGGTCATCGTTTTTCATCCTAAAATTGATTTTTTGGACTGTCGAAAAATTGATTCGAAATTTCATTTGGATTGTGCCTCATGTTGAATAAATACATTTTAAAGCCTCAATGTGACCAAAATTGCCATTTTTACAGTCTTTTTCTCCTACTCAGAAGCTTCTATTTCAACCAATTTCAGGCATTAAAATGACTCTAAACACACTAATTTTAATTCTAAGAGTTCTAATTTACATGCAATAGTCATTTGGAGTCAATAAATTAAACATTAAAAAATTACCATTTCTGACCATCTGGAGAAAATTCGACAGGTCACGGGTCATCGTTTTTCATCAGAAAATTGATTTTTTTGGACTGTCGAAAATTTGATCCAAAATGTCATTTGGATTGTCCCTCCTGTTGAATAACTACTTTTTAAAGCCTCAATGTGACCAAAATTGCCATTTTTACAGACTTTTTCCCCTACTCAGAAGCTTCTATTTCGACCAATTTCAGGCATTAAAATGACTCTAAACACACTCATTTTAGTTCTAAGAGTTCTAATTCACATGCGATAGTCATTTACAGTCAATAAGTTAAACATTAAAAAATTACCATTTCTGACCATCTGGAGAAAATTCGACAGGTCACGGCTCATCGTTTTTCATCATAAAATTGATTTTTTGGACTGTCGAAAAATTGATTCAAAATTTCATTTGGATTGTGCCTCATGTTAAATAACTACATTTTAAAGCCTCAATGTGACCAAAATTGCCATTTTTGCAGACTTTTTCTCCTACTCAGAAGCTTCTATTTCGACCAATTTCAGGCATTAAAATGACTCTAAACACACTAATTTTAGTTCTAAGAGTTCTAATTCACATGCAATAGTCATTTACAGTCAATAAATTAAACATTAAAAAATTACCATTTCTGACCATCTGGAGAAAATTCGACAGGTCACGGGTCATCGATTTTCATCAGAAAATTGATTTTTTTGGACTGTCGAAAATTTGATCCAAAATGTCATTTGGATTGTCCCTCCTGTTGAATAATTACTTTTTAAAGCCTCAATGTGACCAAAATTGCCATTTTTACAGACTTTTTCTCCTACTCAGAAGCTTCTATTTCGACCAATTTCAGGCATTAAAATGACTCTAAACACACTAATTTTAGTTCTAAGAGTTCTAATTCACATGCGATAGTCATTTACAGTCAATAAGTTAAACATTAAAAAATTACCATTTCTGACCATCTGGAGAAAATTCGACAGGTCACGGGTCATCGTTTTTCATCATAAAATTGATTTTTTGGATTGTCGAAAAATTGATTCGAAATTTCATTTGGATTGTGCCTCATGTTAAATAACTACATTTTAAAGCCTCAATGTGACTAAAATTGCCATTTTTGCAGACTTTTTCTCCTACTCAGAAGCTTCTATTTCGACCAATTTCAGGCATTAAAATGACTCTAAACACACTAATTTTAGTTCTAAGAGTTCTAATTCACATGCAATAGTCATTTACAGTCAATAAGTTAAACATTAAAAAATTACCATTTCTGACCATCTGGAGAAAATTCGACAGGTCACGGGTCATTTTTCATCATAAAATTGATTTTTTGGACTGTCGAAAAATTGATTCAAAATTTCATTTGGATTGTGCCTCATGTTAAATAACTACATTTTAAACCCTCAATGTGACCAAAATTGCCATTTTTGCAGACTTTTTCTCCTTCTCAGAAGCTTCTATTTCGACCAATTTCAGGCATTAAAATGACTCTAAACACACTAATTTTAGTTCTAAGAGTTCTAATTCACATGCAATAGTCATTTACAGTCAATAAGTTAAACATTAAAAAATTATAATTTCTGACCATCTGGAGAAAATTCGACAGGTCACGGGTCATCGTTTTTCATCAGAAAATTGATTTTTTGGACTGTCGAAAAATTGATTCAAAATGTCATTTGGATTGTGCCTCATGTTGAATAACTACTTTTTAAAGCCTCAATGTGACCAAAATTGCCATTGTTTACAAACTTTTTCTCCTTTTCAGAAGCTTCTATTTCGACCAATTTCAGGCATTAAAATGACTCTAAACACACTAATTTTAATTCTAAGAGTTCTAATTCACATGCAATAGTCATTTACAGTCAATAAGTTAAACATTAAAAAATTATAATTTCTGACCATCTGGAGAAAATTCGACAGGTCACGGGTCATCGTTTTTCATCAGAAAATTGATTTTTTGGACTGTCAAAAAATTGATTCAAAATGTCATTTGGATTGTGCCTCATGTTGAATAACTACTTTTTAAAGCCTCAATGTGACCAAAATTGCCATTTTTACAAACTTTTTCTCCTTTTCAGAAGCTTCTATTTCGACCAATTTCAGGCATTAAAATGACTCTAAACACACTAATTTTAATTCTAAGAGTTCTAATTCACATGCAATAGTCATTTGCAGTAAAAAAATTAAACATTAAAAAATTACCATTTCTGACCATCTGGAGAAAATTCGACAGGTCACGGGTCATCGTTTTTCATCAGAAAATTGATTTTTTGGACTGTCGAAAAATTGATTCGAAATTTCATTTGGATTGTGCCTCATGTTGAATAAATACATTTTAAAGCCTCAATGTGACCAAAATTGCCATTTTTACAAACTTTTTCTCCTTTTCAGAAGCTTCTATTTCGACCAATTTCAGGCATTAAAATGACTCTAAACACACTAATTTTAATTCTAAGAGTTCTAATTCACATGCAATAGTCATTTGCAGTCAATAAATTAAACATTAAAAAATTACCATTTCTGACCATCTGGAGAAAATTCGACAGGTCACGGGTCATCGTTTTTCATCATAAAATTGATTTTTTGGACTGTCGAAAAATTGATTCAAAATTTCATTTGGATTGTGCCTCATGTTAAATAACTACATTTTAAAGCCTCAATGTGACCAAAATTGCCATTTTTGCAGACTTTTTCTCCTACTCAGAAGCTTCTATTTCGACCAATTTCAGGCATTAAAATGACTCTAAACACACTAATTTTAGTTCTAAGAGTTCTAATTCACATGCGATAGTCATTTACAGTCAATAAGTTAAACATTAAAAAATTACCATTTCTGACCATCTGGAGAAAATTCGACAGGTCACGGGTCATCGTTTTTCATCATAAAATTGATTTTTTGGACTGTCGAAATATTGATTCAAAATTTCATTTGGATTGTGCCTCATGTTAAATAACTACATTTTAAAGCCTCAATGTGACCAAAATTGCCATTTTTGCAGACTTTTTCTCCTACTCAGAAGCTTCTATTTCGACCAATTTCAGGCATTAAAATGACTCTAAACACACTAATTTTAGTTCTAAGAGTTCTAATTCACATGCGATAGTCATTTACAGTCAATAAGTTAAACATTAAAAAATTACCATTTCTGACCATCTGGAGAAAATTCGACAGGTCACGGGTCATCGTTTTTCATCATAAAATTGATTTTTTGGACTGTCGAAAAATTGATTCAAAATTTCATTTGGATTGTGCCTCATGTTAAATAACTACATTTTAAAGCCTCAATGTGACCAAAATTGCCATTTTTGCAGACTTTTTCTCCTACTCAGAAGCTTCTATTTCGACCAATTTCAGGCATTAAAATGACTCTAAAACACTAATTTTAGTTCTAAGAGTTCTAATTCACATGCGATAGTCATTTACAGTCAATAAGTTAAACATTAAAAAATTACCATTTCTGACCATCTGGAGAAAATTCGACAGGTCACGGGTCATCGTTTTTCATCAGAAAATTGATTTTTTGGACTGTCGAAAAATTGATTCAAAATGTCATTTGGATTGTGCCTCATGTTGAATAACTACTTTTTAAAGCATCAATGGGACCAAAATTGCCATTTTTACAGACTTTTTCTCCTACTCAGAAGCTTCTATTTCGACCAATTTCAGGCATTAAAATGACTCTAAACACACTAATTTTAATTATAAGAGTTCTAATTCACATGCAATAGTCATTTGCAGTCAATAAATTAAACATTAAAAAATTACCATTTCTGACCATCTGGAGAAAATTCGACAGGTCACGGGTCATCGTTTTTCATCAGAAAATTGATTTTTTTGGACTGTCGAAAAAATGATCCAAAATGTCATTTGGATTGTCCCTCCTGTTGAATAACTACTTTTTAAAGCCTCAATGTGACCAAAATTGCCATTTTTACAGACATTTTCTCCTACTCAGAAGCTTCTATTTCGACCAATTTCAGGCATTAAAATGACTCTAAACACACTAATTTTAATTCTAAGAGTTCTAATTCACATGCGATAGTCATTTACAGTCAATAAGTTAAACATTAAAAAATTACCATTTCTGACCATCTGGAGAAAATTCGACAGGTCACGGGTCATCGTTTTTCATCATAAAATTGATTTTTTGGACTGTCGAAAAATTGATTCAAAATTTCATTTGGATTGTGCCTCCTGTTAAATAACTACATTTTAAAGCCTCAATGTGACCAAAATTGCCATTTTTGCAGACTTTTTCTCCTACTCAGAAGCTTCTATTTCGACCAATTTCAGGCATTAAAATGACTCTAAACACACTAATTTTAGTTCTAAGAGTTCTAATTCACATGCGATAGTCATTTACAGTCAATAAGTTAAACATTAAAAAATTACCATTTCTGACCATCTGGAGAAAATTCGACAGGTCACGGGTCATCGTTTTTCATCATAAAATTGATTTTTTGGACTGTCGAAATATTGATTCAAAATTTCATTTGGATTGTGCCTCATGTTAAATAACTACATTTTAAAGCCTCAATGTGACCAAAATTGCCATTTTTGCAGACTTTTTCTCCTACTCAGAAGCTTCTATTTCGACCAATTTCAGGCATTAAAATGACTCTAAACACACTAATTTTAATTATAAGAGATCTAATTCACATGCAATAGTCATTTGCAGTCAATAAATTAAACATTAAAAAATTACCATTTCTGACCATCTGGAGAAAATTCGACAGGTCACGGGTCATCGTTTTTCATCAGAAAATTGATTTTTTGGGACTGTCGAAAAATTGATCCAAAATGTCATTTGGATTGTCCCTCCTGTTGAATAACTACTTTTTAAAGCCTCAATGTGACCAAAATTGCCATTTTTACAGACATTTTCTCCTACTCAGAAGCTTCTATTTCGACCAATTTCAGGCATTAAAATGACTCTAAACACACTAATTTTAGTTCTAAGAGTTCTAATTCACATGCGATAGTCATTTACAGTCAATAAGTTAAACATTAAAAAATTACCATTTCTGACCATCTGGAGAAAATTCGACAGGTCACGGGTCATCGTTTTTCATCATAAAATTGATTTTTTGGACTGTCGAAAAATTGATTCAAAATTTCATTTGGATTGTGCCTCATGTTAAATAACTACATTTTAAAGCCTCAATGTGACCAAAATTGCCATTTTTGCAGACTTTTTCTCCTACTCAGAAGCTTCTATTTCGACCAATTTCAGGCATTAAAATGACTCTAAACACACTAATTTTAGTTCTAAGAGTTCTAATTCACATGCGATAGTCATTTACAGTCAATAAGTTAAACATTAAAAAATTACCATTTCTGACCATCTGGAGAAAATTCGACAGGTCACGGGTCATCGTTTTTCATCATAAAATTGATTTTTTGGACTGTCGAAAAATTGATTCAAAATTTCATTTGGATTGTGCCTCATGTTAAATAACTACATTTTAAAGCCTCAATGTGACCAAAATTGCCATTTTTGCAGACTTTTTCTCCTACTCAGAAGCTTCTATTTCGACCAATTTCAGGCATTAAAATGACTCTAAACACACTAATTTTAGTTCTAAGAGTTCTAATTCACATGCAATAGTCATTTACAGTCAATAAGTTAAACATTAAAAAATTACCATTTCTGACCATCTGGAGAAAATTCGACAGGTCACGGGTCATCATTTTTCATCATAAAATTGATTTTTTGGACTGTCGAAAAATTGATTCAAAATTTCATTTGGATTGTGCCTCATGTTAAATAACTACATTTTAAAGCCTCAATGTGACCAAAATTGCCATTTTTGCAGACTTTTTCTCCAACTCAGAAGCTTCTATTTCGACCAATTTCAGGCTTTAAAATGACTCTAAACACACTAATTTTAGTTCTAAGAGTTCTAATTCACATGCGATAGTCATTTACGTCAATAAGTTAAACATTAAAAAATTACCATTTCTGACCATCTGGAGAAAATTCGACAGGTCACGGGTCATCGTTTTTCATCATAAAATTGATTTTTTGGACTGTCGAAAAATTGATTCAAAATTCCATTTGGATTGTGCCTCATGTTAAATAACTACATTTTAAAGCCTCAATGTGACCAAAATTGCCATTTTTGCAGACTTTTTCTCCTTTTCAGAAGCTTCTATTTCGACCAATTTCAGGCATTAAAATGACTCTAAACACACTAATTTTAGTTCTAAGAGTTCTAATTCACATGCAATAGTCATTTACAGTCAATAAGTTAAACATTAAAAAATTATAATTTCTGACAAACTGGAGAAAATTCGACAGGTCACGGGTCATCGTTTTTCATCAGAAAATTGATTTTTTGGACTGTCGAAAAATTGATTCAAAATGTCATTTGGATTGTGCCTCATGTTGAATAACTACTTTTTAAAGCCTCAATGGGACCAAAATTGCCATTTTTACAGACTTTTTCTCCTACTCAGAAGCTTCTATTTCGACCAATTTCAGGCATTAAAATGACTCTAAACACACTAATTTTAATTCTAAGAGTTCTAATTCACATGCAATAGTCATTTGCAGTCAATAAATTAAACATTAAAAAATTACCATTTCTGACCATCTGGAGAAAATTCGACAGGTCACGGGTCATCGTTTTTCATCAGAAAATTGATTTTTTTGGACTGTCGAAAAATTGATCCAAAATGTCATTTGGATTGTCCCTCCTGTTGAATAACTACTTTTTAAAGCCTCAATGTGACCAAAATTGCCATTTTTACAGACATTTTCTCCTACTCAGAAGCTTCTATTTCGACCAATTTCAGGCATTAAAATGACTCTAAACACACTAATTTTAGTTCTAAGAGTTCTAATTCACATGCGATAGTCATTTACAGTCAATAAGTTAAACATTAAAAAATTACCATTTCTGACCATCTGGAGAAAATTCGACAGGTCACGGGTCATCGTTTTTCATCATAAAATTGATTTTTTGGACTGTCGAAAAATTGATTCAAAATTTCATTTGGATTGTGCCTCATGTTAAATAACTACATTTTAAACCCTCAATGTGACCAAAATTGCCATTTTTGCAGACTTTTTCTCCTACTCAGAAGCTTCTATTTCGACCAATTTCAGGCTTTAAAATGACTCTAAACACACTAATTTTAGTTCTAAGAGTTCTAATTCACATGCGATAGTCATTTACAGTCAATAAGTTAAACATTAAAAAATTACCATTTCTGACCATCTGGAGAAAATTCGACAGGTCACGGGTCATCGTTTTTCATCATAAAATTGATTTTTTGGATTGTCGAAAAATTGATTCGAAATTTCATTTGGATTGTGCCTCATGTTAAATAACTACATTTTAAAGCCTCAATGTGACTAAAATTGCAATTTTTGCAGACTTTTTCTCCTACTCAGAAGCTTCTATTTCGACCAATTTCAGGCATTAAAATGACTCTAAACACACTAATTTTAGTTCTAAGAGTTCTAATTCACATGCGATAGTCATTTACAGTCAATAAGTTAAACATTAAAAAATTACCATTTCTGACCATCTGGAGAAAATTGACAGGTCACGGGTCATCGTTTTTCATCATAAAATTGATTTTTTGGACTGTCGAAAAATTGATTCAAAATTTCATTTGGATTGTGCCTCATGTTAAATAACTACATTTTAAAGCCTCAATGTGACCAAAATTGCCATTTTTGCAGACTTTTTCTCCTTTTCAGAAGCTTCTATTTCGACCAATTTCAGGCATTAAAATGACTCTAAACACACTAATTTTAGTTCTAAGAGTTCTAATTCACATGCAATAGTCATTTACAGTCAATAAGTTAAACATTAAAAAATTATAATTTCTGACCATCTGGAGAAAATTCGACAGGTCACGGGTCATCGTTTTTCATCAGAAAATTGATTTTTTGGACTGTCGAAAAATTGATTCAAAATGTCATTTGGATTGTGCCTCATGTTGAATAACTACTTTTTAAAGCCTCAATGTGACCAAAATTGCCATTTTTACAAACTTTTTCTCCTTTTCAGAAGCTTCTATTTCGACCAATTTCAGGCATTAAAATGACTCTAAACACACTAATTTTAATTCTAAGAGTTCTAATTCACATGCAATAGTCATTTGCAGTCAAAAAATTAAACATTAAAAAATTACCATTTCTGACCATCTGGAGAAAATTCGACAGGTCACGGGTCATCGTTTTTCATCAGAAAATTGATTTTTTGGACTGTCGAAAAATTGATTCAAAATGTCATTTGGATTGTGCCTCATGTTGAATAACTACTTTTTAAAGCCTCAATGTGACCAAAATTGCCATTTTTACAGACTTTTTCTCCTACTCAGAAGCTTCTATTTCGACCAATTTCAGGCATTAAAATGACTCTAAACACACTAATTTTAATTCTAAGAGTTCTAATTCACATGCAATAGTCATTTGCAGTCAATAAATTAAACATTAAAAAATTACCATTTCTGACCATCTGGAGAAAATTCGACAGGTCACGGGTCATCGTTTTTCATCAGAAAATTGATTTTTTTGGACTGTCGAAAAATTGATCCAAAATGTCATTTGGATTGTCCCTCCTGTTGAATAACTACTTTTTAAAGCCTCAATGTGACCAAAATTGCCATTTTTACAGACATTTTCTCCTACTCAGAAGCTTCTATTTCGACCAATTTCAGGCATTAAAATGACTCTAAACACACTAATTTTAGTTCTAAGAGTTCTAATTCACATGCGATAGTCATTTACAGTCAATAAGTTAAACATTAAAAAATTACCATTTCTGACCATCTGGAGAAAATTTGACAGGTCACGGGTCATCGTTTTTCATCATAAAATTGATTTTTTGGATTGTCGAAAAATTGATTGGAAATTTCATTTGGATTGTGCCTCATGTTGAATAACTACTTTTTAAAGCCTCAATGTGACCAAAATTGCCATTTTTACAAACTTTTTCTCCTTTTCAGAAGCTTCTATTTCGACCAATTTCAGGCATTAAAATGACTCTAAACACACTAATTTCAATTCTAAGAGTTCTAATTCACATGCAATAGTCATTTACAGTCAATAAGTTAAACATTAAAAAATTATAATTTCTGACCATCTGGAGAAAATTCGACAGGTCACGGGTCATAGTTTTTCATCAGAAAATTGATTTTTTGGACTGTCGAAAAATTGATTCGAAATTTCATTTGGATTGTGCCTCATGTTGAATAAATACATTTTAAAGCCTCAATGTGACCAAAATTGCCATTTTTACAGACTTTTTCTCCTACTCAGAAGCTTCTATTTCAACCAATTTCAGGCATTAAAATGACTCTAAACACACTAATTTTAATTCTAAGAGTTCTAATTCACATGCAATAGTCATTTACAGTCAATAAGTTAAACATTAAAAAATTATAATTTCTGACCATCTGGAGAAAATTCGACAGGTCACGGGTCATCGTTTTTCATCAGAAAATTGATTTTTTGGACTGTCGAATAATTGATTCAAAATGTCATTTGGATTGTGCCTCATGTTGAATAACTACTTTTTAAAGCCTCAATGTGACCAAAATTGCCATTTTTACAGACTTTTTCTCCTACTCAGAAGCTTCTATTTCGACCAATTTCAGGCATTAAAATGACTCTAAACACACTAATTTTAGTTCTAAGAGTTCTAATTCACATGCAATAGTCATTTACAGTCAATAAGTTAAACATCAAAAAATTACCATTTCTGACCATCTGGAGAAAATTCGACAGGTCACGGGTCATCGTTTTTCATCATAAAATTGATTTTTTGGATTGTCGAAAAATTGATTCGAAATTTCATTTGGATTGTGCCTCATGTTAAATAACTACATTTTAAAGCCTCAATGTGACTAAAATTGCCATTTTTGCAGACTTTTTCTCCTACTCAGAAGCTTCTATTTCGACCAATTTCAGGCATTAAAATGACTCTAAACACACTAATTTTAGTTCTAAGAGTTCTAATTCACATGCAATAGTCATTTACAGTCAATAAGTTAAACATTAAAAAATTACCATTTCTGACCATCTGGAGAAAATTCGACAGGTCACGGGTTATTGCTTTTTCATCATAAAATTGATTTTTTGGACTGTCGAAAAATTGATTCAAAATTTCATTTGGATTGTGCCTCATGTTAAATAACTACATTTTAAAGCCTCAATGTGAGCAAAATTGCCATTTTTGCAGACTTTTTCTCCTACTCAGAAGCTTCTATTTCGACCAATTTCAGGCATTAAAATGACTCTAAACACACTAATTTTAGTTCTAAGAGTTCTAATTCACATGCAATAGTCATTTACAGTCAATAAGTTAAACATTAAAAAATTACCATTTCTGACCATCTGGAGAAAATACGACAGGTCACGGGTCATCGTTTTTCATCCTAAAATTGATTTTTTGGACTGTCGAAAAATTGATTCGAAATTTCATTTGGATTGTGCCTCATGTTGAATAAATACATTTTAAAGCCTCAATGTGACCAAAATTGCCATTTTTACAGACTTTTTCTCCTACTCAGAAGCTTCTATTTCAACCAATTTCAGGCATTAAAATGACTCTAAACACACTAATTTTAATTCTAAGAGTTCTAATTTACATGCAATAGTCATTTGGAGTCAATAAATTAAACATTAAAAAATTACCATTTCTGACCATCTGGAGAAAATTCGACAGGTCACGGGTCATCGTTTTTCATCAGAAAATTGATTTTTTTGGACTGTCGAAAATTTGATCCAAAATGTCATTTGGATTGTCCCTCCTGTTGAATAACTACTTTTTAAAGCCTCAATGTGACCAAAATTGCCATTTTTACAGACTTTTTCTCCTACTCAGAAGCTTCTATTTCGACCAATTTCAGGCATTAAAATGACTCTAAACACACTCATTTTAGTTCTAAGAGTTCTAATTCACATGCGATAGTCATTTACAGTCAATAAGTTAAACATTAAAAAATTACCATTTCTGACCATCTGGAGAAAATTCGACAGGTCACGGCTCATCGTTTTTCATCATAAAATTGATTTTTTGGACTGTCGAAAAATTGATTCAAAATTTCATTTGGATTGTGCCTCATGTTAAATAACTACATTTTAAAGCCTCAATGTGACCAAAATTGCCATTTTTGCAGACTTTTTCTCCTACTCAGAAGCTTCTATTTCGACCAATTTCAGGCATTAAAATGACTCTAAACACACTAATTTTAGTTCTAAGAGTTCTAATTCACATGCAATAGTCATTTACAGTCAATAAATTAAACATTAAAAAATTACCATTTCTGACCATCTGGAGAAAATTCGACAGGTCACGGGTCATCGATTTTCATCAGAAAATTGATTTTTTTGGACTGTCGAAAATTTGATCCAAAATGTCATTTGGATTGTCCCTCCTGTTGAATAATTACTTTTTAAAGCCTCAATGTGACCAAAATTGCCATTTTTACAGACTTTTTCTCCTACTCAGAAGCTTCTATTTCGACCAATTTCAGGCATTAAAATGACTCTAAACACACTAATTTTAGTTCTAAGAGTTCTAATTCACATGCGATAGTCATTTACAGTCAATAAGTTAAACATTAAAAAATTACCATTTCTGACCATCTGGAGAAAATTCGACAGGTCACGGGTCATCGTTTTTCATCATAAAATTGATTTTTTGGATTGTCGAAAAATTGATTCGAAATTTCATTTGGATTGTGCCTCATGTTAAATAACTACATTTTAAAGCCTCAATGTGACTAAAATTGCCATTTTTGCAGACTTTTTCTCCTACTCAGAAGCTTCTATTTCGACCAATTTCAGGCATTAAAATGACTCTAAACACACTAATTTTAGTTCTAAGAGTTCTAATTCACATGCAATAGTCATTTACAGTCAATAAGTTAAACATTAAAAAATTACCATTTCTGACCATCTGGAGAAAATTCGACAGGTCACGGGTCATCATTTTTCATCATAAAATTGATTTTTTGGACTGTCGAAAAATTGATTCAAAATTTCATTTGGATTGTGCCTCATGTTAAATAACTACATTTTAAACCCTCAATGTGACCAAAATTGCCATTTTTGCAGACTTTTTCTCCTTCTCAGAAGCTTCTATTTCGACCAATTTCAGGCATTAAAATGACTCTAAACACACTAATTTTAGTTCTAAGAGTTCTAATTCACATGCAATAGTCATTTACAGTCAATAAGTTAAACATTAAAAAATTATAATTTCTGACCATCTGGAGAAAATTCGACAGGTCACGGGTCATCGTTTTTCATCAGAAAATTGATTTTTTGGACTGTCGAAAAATTGATTCAAAATGTCATTTGGATTGTGCCTCATGTTGAATAACTACTTTTTAAAGCCTCAATGTGACCAAAATTGCCATTGTTTACAAACTTTTTCTCCTTTTCAGAAGCTTCTATTTCGACCAATTTCAGGCATTAAAATGACTCTAAACACACTAATTTTAATTCTAAGAGTTCTAATTCACATGCAATAGTCATTTACAGTCAATAAGTTAAACATTAAAAAATTATAATTTCTGACCATCTGGAGAAAATTCGACAGGTCACGGGTCATCGTTTTTCATCAGAAAATTGATTTTTTGGACTGTCAAAAAATTGATTCAAAATGTCATTTGGATTGTGCCTCATGTTGAATAACTACTTTTTAAAGCCTCAATGTGACCAAAATTGCCATTTTTACAAACTTTTTCTCCTTTTCAGAAGCTTCTATTTCGACCAATTTCAGGCATTAAAATGACTCTAAACACACTAATTTTAATTCTAAGAGTTCTAATTCACATGCAATAGTCATTTGCAGTCAAAAAATTAAACATTAAAAAATTACCATTTCTGACCATCTGGAGAAAATTCGACAGGTCACGGGTCATCGTTTTTCATCAGAAAATTGATTTTTTGGACTGTCGAAAAATTGATTCGAAATTTAATTTGGATTGTGCCTCATGTTGAATAAATACATTTTAAAGCCTCAATGTGACCAAAATTGCCATTTTTACAAACTTTTTCTCCTTTTCAGAAGCTTCTATTTCGACCAATTTCAGGCATTAAAATGACTCTAAACACACTAATTTTAATTCTAAGAGTTCTAATTCACATGCAATAGTCATTTGCAGTCAATAAATTAAACATTAAAAAATTACCATTTCTGACCATCTGGAGAAAATTCGACAGGTCACGGGTCATCGTTTTTCATCATAAAATTGATTTTTTGGACTGTCGAAAAATTGATTCAAAATTTCATTTGGATTGTGCCTCATGTTAAATAACTACATTTTAAAGCCTCAATGTGACCAAAATTGCCATTTTTGCAGACTTTTTCTCCTACTCAGAAGCTTCTATTTCGACCAATTTCAGGCATTAAAATGACTCTAAACACACTAATTTTAGTTCTAAGAGTTCTAATTCACATGCGATAGTCATTTACAGTCAATAAGTTAAACATTAAAAAATTACCATTTCTGACCATCTGGAGAAAATTCGACAGGTCACGGGTCATCGTTTTTCATCATAAAATTGATTTTTTGGACTGTCGAAATATTGATTCAAAATTTCATTTGGATTGTGCCTCATGTTAAATAACTACATTTTAAAGCCTCAATGTGACCAAAATTGCCATTTTTGCAGACTTTTTCTCCTACTCAGAAGCTTCTATTTCGACCAATTTCAGGCATTAAAATGACTCTAAACACACTAATTTTAGTTCTAAGAGTTCTAATTCACATGCGATAGTCATTTACAGTCAATAAGTTAAACATTAAAAAATTACCATTTCTGACCATCTGGAGAAAATTCGACAGGTCACGGGTCATCGTTTTTCATCATAAAATTGATTTTTTGGACTGTCGAAAAATTGATTCAAAATTTCATTTGGATTGTGCCTCATGTTAAATAACTACATTTTAAAGCCTCAATGTGACCAAAATTGCCATTTTTGCAGACTTTTTCTCCTACTCAGAAGCTTCTATTTCGACCAATTTCAGGCATTAAAATGACTCTAAACACACTAATTTTAGTTCTAAGAGTTCTAATTCACATGCGATAGTCATTTACAGTCAATAAGTTAAACATTAAAAAATTACCATTTCTGACCATCTGGAGAAAATTCGACAGGTCACGGGTCATCGTTTTTCATCAGAAAATTGATTTTTTGGACTGTCGAAAAATTGATTCAAAATGTCATTTGGATTGTGCCTCATGTTGAATAACTACTTTTTAAAGCCTCAATGGGACCAAAATTGCCATTTTTACAGACTTTTTCTCCTACTCAGAAGCTTCTATTTCGACCAATTTCAGGCATTAAAATGACTCTAAACACACTAATTTTAATTATAAGAGTTCTAATTCACATGCAATAGTCATTTGCAGTCAATAAATTAAACATTAAAAAATTACCATTTCTGACCATCTAGAGAAAATTCGACAGGTCACGGGTCATCGTTTTTCATCAGAAAATTGATTTTTTTGGACTGTCGAAAAATTGATCCAAAATGTCATTTGGATTGTCCCTCCTGTTGAATAACTACTTTTTAAAGCCTCAATGTGACCAAAATTGCCATTTTTACAGACATTTTCTCCTACTCAGAAGCTTCTATTTCGACCAATTTCAGGCATTAAAATGACTCTAAACACACTAATTTTAGTTCTAAGAGTTCTAATTCACATGCGATAGTCATTTACAGTCAATAAGTTAAACATTAAAAAATTACCATTTCTGACCATCTGGAGAAAATTCGACAGGTCACGGGTCATCGTTTTTCATCATAAAATTGATTTTTTGGACTGTCGAAAAATTGATTCAAAATTTCATTTGGATTGTGCCTCATGTTAAATAACTACATTTTAAAGCCTCAATGTGACCAAAATTGCCATTTTTGCAGACTTTTTCTCCTACTCAGAAGCTTCTATTTCGACCAATTTCAGGCATTAAAATGACTCTAAACACACTAATTTTAGTTCTAAGAGTTCTAATTCACATGCGATAGTCATTTACAGTCAATAAGTTAAACATTAAAAAATTACCATTTCTGACCATCTGGAGATAATTCGACAGGTCACGGGTCATCGTTTTTCATCATAAAATTGATTTTTTGGACTGTCGAAAAATTGATTCAAAATTTCATTTGGATTGTGCCTCATGTTAAATAACTACATTTTAAAGCCTCAATGTGACCAAAATTGCCATTTTTGCAGACTTTTTCTCCTACTCAGAAGCTTCTATTTCGACCAATTTCAGGCATTAAAATGACTCTAAACACACTAATTTTAGTTCTAAGAGTTCTAATTCACATGCAATAGTCATTTACAGTCAATAAGTTAAACATTAAAAAATTACCATTTCTGACCATCTGGAGAAAATTCGACAGGTCACGGGTCATCATTTTTCATCATAAAATTGATTTTTTGGACTGTCGAAAAATTGATTCAAAATTTCATTTGGATTGTGCCTCATGTTAAATAACTACATTTTAAAGCCTCAATGTGACCAAAATTGCCATTTTTGCAGACTTTTTCTCCAACTCAGAAGCTTCTATTTCGACCAATTTCAGGCTTTAAAATGACTCTAAACACACTAATTTTAGTTCTAAGAGTTCTAATTCACATGCGATAGTCATTTACAGTCAATAAGTTAAACATTAAAAAATTACCATTTCTGACCATCTGGAGAAAATTCGACAGGTCACGGGTCATCGTTTTTCATCATAAAATTGATTTTTTGGACTGTCGAAAAATTGATTCAAAATTCCATTTGGATTGTGCCTCATGTTAAATAACTACATTTTAAAGCCTCAATGTGACCAAAATTGCCATTTTTGCAGACTTTTTCTCCTTTTTAGAAGCTTCTATTTCGACCAATTTCAGGCATTAAAATGACTCTAAACACACTAATTTTAGTTCTAAGAGTTCTAATTCACATGCAATAGTCATTTACAGTCAATAAGTTAAACATTAAAAAATTATAATTTCTGACAAACTGGAGAAAATTCGACAGGTCACGGGTCATCGTTTTTCATCAGAAAATTGATTTTTTGGACTGTCGAAAAATTGATTCAAAATGTCATTTGGATTGTGCCTCATGTTGAATAACTACTTTTTAAAGCCTCAATGGGACCAAAATTGCCATTTTTACAGACTTTTTCTCCTACTCAGAAGCTTCTATTTCGACCAATTTCAGGCATTAAAATGACTCTAAACACACTAATTTTAATTCTAAGAGTTCTAATTCACATGCAATAGTCATTTGCAGTCAATAAATTAAACATTAAAAAATTACCATTTCTGACCATCTGGAGAAAATTCGACAGGTCACGGGTCATCGTTTTTCATCAGAAAATTGATTTTTTTGGACTGTCGAAAAATTGATCCAAAATGTCATTTGGATTGTCCCTCCTGTTGAATAACTACTTTTTAAAGCCTCAATGTGACCAAAATTGCCATTTTTACAGACATTTTCTCCTACTCAGAAGCTTCTATTTCGACCAATTTCAGGCATTAAAATGACTCTAAACACACTAATTTTAGTTCTAAGAGTTCTAATTCACATGCGATAGTCATTTACAGTCAATAAGTTAAACATTAAAAAATTACCATTTCTGACCATCTGGAGAAAATTCGACAGGTCACGGGTCATCGTTTTTCATCATAAAATTGATTTTTTGGACTGTCGAAAAATTGATTCAAAATTTCATTTGGATTGTGCCTCATGTTAAATAACTACATTTTAAACCCTCAATGTGACCAAAATTGCCATTTTTGCAGACTTTTTCTCCTACTCAGAAGCTTCTATTTCGACCAATTTCAGGCATTAAAATGACTCTAAACACACTAATTTTAGTTCTAAGAGTTCTAATTCACATGCGATAGTCATTTACAGTCAATAAGTTAAACATTAAAAAATTACCATTTCTGACCATCTGGAGAAAATTCGACAGGTCACGGGTCATCGTTTTTCATCATAAAATTGATTTTTTGGATTGTCGAAAAATTGATTCGAAATTTCATTTGGATTGTGCCTCATGTTAAATAACTACATTTTAAAGCCTCAATGTGACTAAAATTGCAATTTTTGCAGACTTTTTCTCCTACTCAGAAGCTTCTATTTCGACCAATTTCAGGCATTAAAATGACTCTAAACACACTAATTTTAGTTCTAAGAGTTCTAATTCACATGCGATAGTCATTTACAGTCAATAAGTTAAACATTAAAAAATTACCATTTCTGACCATCTGGAGAAAATTCGACAGGTCACGGGTCATCGTTTTTCATCATAAAATTGATTTTTTGGACTGTCGAAAA
Organism: Triturus cristatus; assembly: GCF_964204655.1. Taxonomy (NCBI): domain Eukaryota; kingdom Metazoa; phylum Chordata; class Amphibia; order Caudata; family Salamandridae; genus Triturus; species Triturus cristatus. Next base: position 440,969 of record NW_028188427.1, read on the forward strand.
ATTGATTCAAAATTTCATTTGGATTGTGCCTCATGTTAAATAACTACATTTTAAAGCCTCAATGTGACCAAAATTGCCATTTTTGCAGACTTTTTCTCCTTTTCAGAAGCTTCTATTTCGACCAATTTCAGGCATTAAAATGACTCTAAACACACTAATTTTAGTTCTAAGAGTTCTAATTCACATGCAATAGTCATTTACAGTCAATAAGTTAAACATTAAAAAATTATAATTTCTGACCATCTGGAGAAAATTCGACAGGTCACGGGTCATCGTTTTTCATCAGAAAATTGATTTTTTGGACTGTCGAAAAATTGATTCAAAATGTCATTTGGATTGTGCCTCATGTTGAATAACTACTTTTTAAAGCCTCAATGTGACCAAAATTGCCATTTTTACAAACTTTTTCTCCTTTTCAGAAGCTTCTATTTCGACCAATTTCAGGCATTAAAATGACTCTAAACACAATAATTTTAATTCTAAGAGTTCTAATTCACATGCAATAGTCATTTGCAGTCAAAAAATTAAACATTAAAAAATTACCATTTCTGACCATCTGGAGAAAATTCGACAGGTCACGGGTCATCGTTTTTCATCAGAAAATTGATTTTTTGGACTGTCGAAAAATTGATTCAAAATTTCATTTGGATTGTGCCTCATGTTGAATAAATACATTTTAAAGCCTCAATGTGACCAAAATTGCCATTTTTACTGACTTTTTCTCCTACTCAGAAGCTTCTATTTCGACCAATTTCAGGCATTAAAATGACTCTAAACACACTAATTTTAGTTCTAAGAGTTCTAATTCACATGCGATAGTCATTTACAGTCAATAAGTTAAACATTAAAAAATTACCATTTCTGACCATCTGGAGAAAATTCGACAGGTCACGGGTCATCGTTTTTCATCAGAAAATTGATTTTTTGGACTGTCGAAAAATTGATTCAAAATGTCATTTGGATTGTGCCTCATGTTGAATAACTACTTTTTAAAGCCTCAATGTGACCAAAATTGCCATTTTTACAGACTTTTTCTCCTACTCAGAAGCTTCTATTTCGACCAATTTCAGGCATTAAAATGACTCTAAACACACTAATTTTAATTCTAAGAGTTCTAATTCACATGCAATAGTCATTTGCAGTCAATAAATTAAACATTAAAAAATTACCATTTCTGACCATCTGGAGAAAATTCGACAGGTCACGGGTCATCGTTTTTCATCAGAAAATTGATTTTTTTGGACTGTCGAAAAATTGATCCAAAATGTCATTTGGATTGTCCCTCCTGTTGAATAACTACTTTTTAAAGCCTCAATGTGACCAAAATTGCCATTTTTACAGACATTTTCTCCTACTCAGAAGCTTCTATTTCGACCAATTTCAGGCATTAAAATGACTCTAAACACACTAATTTTAGTTCTAAGAGTTCTAATTCACATGCGATAGTCATTTACAGTCAATAAGTTAAACATTAAAAAATTACCATTTCTGACCATCTGGAGAAAATTCGACAGGTCACGGGTCATCGTTTTTCATCATAAAATTGATTTTTTGGACTGTCGAAAAATTGATTCAAAATTTCATTTGGATTGTGCCTCATGTTAAATAACTACATTTTAAAGCCTCAATGTGACCAAAATTGCCATTTTTGCAGACTTTTTCTCCTACTCAGAAGCTTCTATTTCGACCAATTTTCAGGCATTAAAATGACTCTAAACACACTAATTTTAGTTCTAAGAGTTCTAATTCACATGCGATAGTCATTTACAGTCAATAAGTTAAACATTAAAAAATTACCATTTCTGACCATCTGGAGAAAATTCGACAGGTCACGGGTCATCGTTTTTCATCATAAAATTGATTTTTTGGACTGTCGAAAAATTGATTCAAAATTTCATTTGGATTGTGCCTCATGTTAAATAACTACATTTTAAAGCCTCAATGTGACCAAAATTGCCATTTTTGCAGACTTTTTCTCCTACTCAGAAGCTTCTATTTCGACCAATTTCAGGCATTAAAATGACTCTAAACACACTAATTTTAGTTCTAAGAGTTCTAATTCACATGCGATAGTCATTTACAGTCAATAAGTTAAACATTAAAAAATTACCATTTCTGACCATCTGGAGAAAATTCGACAGGTCACGGGTCATCGTTTTTCATCATAAAATTGATTTTTTGGACTGTCGAAAAATTGATTCAAAATTTCATTTGGATTGTGCCTCATGTTAAATAACTACATTTTAAAGCCTCAATGTGACCAAAATTGCCATTTTTGCAGACTTTTTCTCCTACTGAGAAGCTTCTATTTCGACCAATTTCAGGCATTAAAATGACTCTAAACACACTAATTTTAGTTCTAAGAGTTCTAATTCACATGCGATAGTCATTTACAGTCAATAAGTTAAACATTAAAAAATTACCATTTCTGACCATCTGGAGAAAATTCGACAGGTCACGTCAGAAAATTGATTTTTTGGACTGTCGAAAAATTGATTCAAAATGTCATTTGGATTGTGCCTCATGTTGAATAACTACTTTTTAAAGCCTCAATGTGACCAAAATTGCCATTTTTACAGACTTTTTCACCTACTCAGAAGCTTCTATTTCGACCAATTTCAGGCATTAAAATGACTCTAAACACACTAATTTTAATTCTAAGAGTTCTAATTCACATGCAATAGTCATTTGCAGTCAATAAATTAAACATTAAAAAATTACCATTTCTGACCATCTGGAGAAAATTCGACAGGTCACGGGTCATCGTTTTTCATCAGAAAATTGATTTTTTTGGACTGTCGAAAAATTGATCCAAAATGTCATTTGGATTGTCCCTCCTGTTGAATAACTACTTTTTAAAGCCTCAATGTGACCAAAATTGCCATTTTTACAGACATTTTCTCCTACTCAGAAGCTTCTATTTCGACCAATTTCAGGCATTAAAATGACTCTAAACACACTAATTTTAGTTCTAATAGTTCTAATTCACATGCGATAGTCATTTACAGTCAATAAGTTAAACATTAAAAAATTACCATTTCTGACCATCTGGAGAAAATTCGACAGGTCACGGGTCATCGTTTTTCATCATAAAATTGATTTTTTGGACTGTCGAAAAATTGATTCAAAATTTCATTTGGATTGTGCCTCATGTTAAATAACTACATTTTAAAGCCTCAATGTGACCAAAATTGCCATTTTTGCAGACTTTTTCTCCTTTTCAGAAGCTTCTATTTCGACCAATTTCAGGCATTAAAATGACTCTAAACACACTAATTTTAGTTCTAAGAGTTCTAATTCACATGCGATAGTCATTTACAGTCAATAAGTTAAACATTAAAAAATTACCATTTCTGACCATCTGGAGAAAATTCGACAGGTCACGGGTCATCGTTTTTCATCATAAAATTGATTTTTTGGACTGTCGAAAAATTGATTCAAAATTTCATTTGGATTGTGCCTCATGTTAAATAACTACATTTTAAAGCCTCAATGTGACCAAAATTGCCATTTTTGCAGACTTTTTCTCCTACTGAGAAGCTTCTATTTCGACCAATTTCAGGCATTAAAATGACTCTAAACACACTAATTTTAGTTCTAAGAGTTCTAATTCACATGCAATAGTCATTTACAGTCAATAAGTTAAACATTAAAAAATTATAATTTCTGACCATCTGGAGAAAATTCGACAGGTCACGGGTCATCGTTTTTCATCAGAAAATTGATTTTTTGGACTGTCGAAAAATTGATTCAAAATGTCATTTGGATTGTGCCTCATGTTGAATAACTACTTTTTAAAGCCTCAAAGTGACCAAAATTGCCATTTTTACAAACTTTTTCTCCTTTTCAGAAGCTTCTATTTCGACCAATTTCAGGCATTAAAATGACTCTAAACACACTAATTTTAATTCTAAGAGTTCTAATTCACATGCAATAGTCATTTGCAGTCAAAAAATTAAACATTAAAAAATTACCATTTCTGACCATCTGGAGAAAATTCGACAGGTCACGGGTCATTGTTTTTCATCAGAAAATTGATTTTTTGGACTGTCGAAAAATTGATTCGAAATTTCATTTGGATTGTGCCTCATGTTGAATAAATAAATTTTAAAGCCTCAATGTGACCAAAATTGCCATTTTTACAGACTTTTTCTCCTACTCAGAAGCTTCTATTTCGACCAATTTCAGGCATTAAAATGACTCTAAACACACTAATTTTAGTTCTAAGAGTTCTAATTCACATGCAATAGTCATTTACAGTCAATAAGTTAAACATTAAAAAATTACCATTTCTGACCATCTGGAGAAAATTCGACAGGTCACGGGTCATCGTTTTTCATCATAAAATTGATTTTTTGGACTGTCGAAAAATTGATTCAAAATTTCATTTGGATTGTGCCTCATGTTAAATAACTACATTTTAAAGCCTCAATGTGACCAAAATTGCCATTTTTGCAGACTTTTTCTCCTACTCAGAAGCTTCTATTTCGACCAATTTCAGGCATTAAAATGACTCTAAACACACTAATTTTAGTTCTAAGAGTTCTAATTCACATGCGATAGTCATTTACAGTCAATAAGTTAAACATTAAAAAATTACCATTTCTGACCATCTGGAGATAATTCGACAGGTCACGGGTCATCGTTTTTCATCATAAAATTGATTTTTTGGACTGTCGAAAAATTGATTCAAAATTTCATTTGGATTGTGCCTCATGTTAAATAACTACATTTTAAAGCCTCAATGTGACCAAAATTGCCATTTTTGCAGACTTTTTCTCCTACTCAGAAGCTTCTATTTCGACCAATTTCAGGCATTAAAATGACTCTAAACACACTAATTTTAGTTCTAAGAGTTCTAATTCACATGCAATAGTCATTTACAGTCAATAAGTTAAACATTAAAAAATTACCATTTCTGACCATCTGGAGAAAATTCGACAGGTCACGGGTCATCATTTTTCATCATAAAATTGATTTTTTGGACTGTCGAAAAATTGATTCAAAATTTCATTTGGATTGTGCCTCATGTTAAATAACTACATTTTAAAGCCTCAATGTGACCAAAATTGCCATTTTTGCAGACTTTTTCTCCAACTCAGAAGCTTCTATTTCGACCAATTTCAGGCTTTAAAATGACTCTAAACACACTAATTTTAGTTCTAAGAGTTCTAATTCACATGCGATAGTCATTTACAGTCAATAAGTTAAACATTAAAAAATTACCATTTCTGACCATCTGGAGAAAATTCGACAGGTCACGGGTCATCGTTTTTCATCATAAAATTGATTTTTTGGACTGTCGAAAAATTGATTCAAAATTCCATTTGGATTGTGCCTCATGTTAAATAACTACATTTTAAAGCCTCAATGTGACCAAAATTGCCATTTTTGCAGACTTTTTCTCCTTTTCAGAAGCTTCTATTTCGACCAATTTCAGGCATTAAAATGACTCTAAACACACTAATTTTAGTTCTAAGAGTTCTAATTCACATGCAATAGTCATTTACAGTCAATAAGTTAAACATTAAAAAATTATAATTTCTGACAAACTGGAGAAAATTCGACAGGTCACGGGTCATCGTTTTTCATCAGAAAATTGATTTTTTGGACTGTCGAAAAATTGATTCAAAATGTCATTTGGATTGTGCCTCATGTTGAATAACTACTTTTTAAAGCCTCAATGGGACCAAAATTGCCATTTTTACAGACTTTTTCTCCTACTCAGAAGCTTCTATTTCGACCAATTTCAGGCATTAAAATGACTCTAAACACACTAATTTTAATTCTAAGAGTTCTAATTCACATGCAATAGTCATTTGCAGTCAATAAATTAAACATTAAAAAATTACCATTTCTGACCATCTGGAGAAAATTCGACAGGTCACGGGTCATCGTTTTTCATCAGAAAATTGATTTTTTTGGACTGTCGAAAAATTGATCCAAAATGTCATTTGGATTGTCCCTCCTGTTGAATAACTACTTTTTAAAGCCTCAATGTGACCAAAATTGCCATTTTTACAGACATTTTCTCCTACTCAGAAGCTTCTATTTCGACCAATTTCAGGCATTAAAATGACTCTAAACACACTAATTTTAGTTCTAAGAGTTCTAATTCACATGCGATATTCATTTACAGTCAATAAGTTAAACATTAAAAAATTACCATTTCTGACCATCTGGAGAAAATTCGACAGGTCACGGGTCATCGTTTTTCATCATAAAATTGATTTTTTGGACTGTCGAAAAATTGATTCAAAATTTCATTTGGATTGTGCCTCATGTTAAATAACTACATTTTAAAGCCTCAATGTGACCAAAATTGCCATTTTTGCAGACTTTTTCTCCTACTCAGAAGCTTCTATTTCGACCAATTTCAGGCATTAAAATGACTCTAAACACACTAATTTTAGTTCTAAGAGTTCTAATTCACATGCGATAGTCATTTACAGTCAATAAGTTAAACATTAAAAAATTACCATTTCTGACCATCTGGAGAAAATTCGACAGGTCACGGGTCATCGTTTTTCATCATAAAATTGATTTTTTGGATTGTCGAAAAATTGATTCGAAATTTCATTTGGATTGTGCCTCATGTTAAATAACTACATTTTAAAGCCTCAATGTGACTAAAATTGCAATTTTTGCAGACTTTTTCTCCTACTCAGAAGCTTCTATTTCGACCAATTTCAGGCATTAAAATGACTCTAAACACACTAATTTTAGTTCTAAGAGTTCTAATTCACATGCGATAGTCATTTACAGTCAATAAGTTAAACATTAAAAAATTACCATTTCTGACCATCTGGAGAAAATTCGACAGGTCACGGGTCATCGTTTTTCATCATAAAATTGATTTTTTGGACTGTCGAAAAATTGATTCAAAATTTCATTTGGATTGTGCCTCATGTTAAATAACTACATTTTAAAGCCTCAATGTGACCAAAATTGCCATTTTTGCAGACTTTTTCTCCTTTTCAGAAGCTTCTATTTCGACCAATTTCAGGCATTAAAATGACTCTAAACACACTAATTTTAGTTCTAAGAGTTCTAATTCACATGCAATAGTCATTTACAGTCAATAAGTTAAACATTAAAAAATTATAATTTCTGACCATCTGGAGAAAATTCGACAGGTCACGGGTCATCGTTTTTCATCAGAAAATTGATTTTTTGGACTGTCGAAAAATTGATTCAAAATGTCATTTGGATTGTGCCTCATGTTGAATAACTACTTTTTAAAGCCTCAATGTGACCAAAATTGCCATTTTTACAAACTTTTTCTCCTTTTCAGAAGCTTCTATTTCGACCAATTTCAGGCATTAAAATGACTCTAAACACAATAATTTTAATTCTAAGAGTTCTAATTCACATGCAATAGTCATTTGCAGTCAAAAAATTAAACATTAAAAAATTACCATTTCTGACCATCTGGAGAAAATTCGACAGGTCACGGGTCATCGTTTTTCATCAGAAAATTGATTTTTTGGACTGTCGAAAAATTGATTCAAAATTTCATTTGGATTGTGCCTCATGTTGAATAAATACATTTTAAAGCCTCAATGTGACCAAAATTGCCATTTTTACTGACTTTTTCTCCTACTCAGAAGCTTCTATTTCGACCAATTTCAGGCATTAAAATGACTCTAAACACACTAATTTTAGTTCTAAGAGTTCTAATTCACATGCGATAGTCATTTACAGTCAATAAGTTAAACATTAAAAAATTACCATTTCTGACCATCTGGAGAAAATTCGACAGGTCACGGGTCATCGTTTTTCATCAGAAAATTGATTTTTTGGACTGTCGAAAAATTGATTCAAAATGTCATTTGGATTGTGCCTCATGTTGAATAACTACTTTTTAAAGCCTCAATGTGACCAAAATTGCCATTTTTACAGACTTTTTCTCCTACTCAGAAGCTTCTATTTCGACCAATTTCAGGCATTAAAATGACTCTAAACACACTAATTTTAATTCTAAGAGTTCTAATTCACATGCAATAGTCATTTGCAGTCAATAAATTAAACATTAAAAAATTACCATTTCTGACCATCTGGAGAAAATTCGACAGGTCACGGGTCATCGTTTTTCATCAGAAAATTGATTTTTTTGGACTGTCGAAAAATTGATCCAAAATGTCATTTGGATTGTCCCTCCTGTTGAATAACTACTTTTTAAAGCCTCAATGTGACCAAAATTGCCATTTTTACAGACATTTTCTCCTACTCAGAAGCTTCTATTTCGACCAATTTCAGGCATTAAAATGACTCTAAACACACTAATTTTAGTTCTAAGAGTTCTAATTCACATGCGATAGTCATTTACAGTCAATAAGTTAAACATTAAAAAATTACCATTTCTGACCATCTGGAGAAAATTCGACAGGTCACGGGTCATCGTTTTTCATCATAAAATTGATTTTTTGGACTGTCGAAAAATTGATTCAAAATTTCATTTGGATTGTGCCTCATGTTAAATAACTACATTTTAAAGCCTCAATGTGACCAAAATTGCCATTTTTGCAGACTTTTTCTCCTACTCAGAAGCTTCTATTTCGACCAATTTTCAGGCATTAAAATGACTCTAAACACACTAATTTTAGTTCTAAGAGTTCTAATTCACATGCGATAGTCATTTACAGTCAATAAGTTAAACATTAAAAAACTTACCATTTCTGACCATCTGGAGAAAATTCGACAGGTCACGGGTCATCGTTTTTCATCATAAAATTGATTTTTTGGACTGTCGAAAAATTGATTCAAAATTTCATTTGGATTGTGCCTCATGTTAAATAACTACATTTTAAAGCCTCAATGTGACCAAAATTGCCATTTTTGCAGACTTTTTCTCCTACTCAGAAGCTTCTATTTCGACCAATTTCAGGCATTAAAATGACTCTAAACACACTAATTTTAGTTCTAAGAGTTCTAATTCACATGCGATAGTCATTTACAGTCAATAAGTTAAACATTAAAAAATTACCATTTCTGACCATCTGGAGAAAATTCGACAGGTCACGGGTCATCGTTTTTCATCATAAAATTGATTTTTTGGACTGTCGAAAAATTGATTCAAAATTTCATTTGGATTGTGCCTCATGTTAAATAACTACATTTTAAAGCCTCAATGTGACCAAAATTGCCATTTTTGCAGACTTTTTCTCCTACTGAGAAGCTTCTATTTCGACCAATTTCAGGCATTAAAATGACTCTAAACACACTAATTTTAGTTCTAAGAGTTCTAATTCACATGCGATAGTCATTTACAGTCAATAAGTTAAACATTAAAAAATTACCATTTCTGACCATCTGGAGAAAATTCGACAGGTCACGTCAGAAAATTGATTTTTTGGACTGTCGAAAAATTGATTCAAAATGTCATTTGGATTGTGCCTCATGTTGAATAACTACTTTTTAAAGCCTCAATGTGACCAAAATTGCCATTTTTACAGACTTTTTCTCCTACTCAGAAGCTTCTATTTCGACCAATTTCAGGCATTAAAATGACTCTAAACACACTAATTTTAATTCTAAGAGTTCTAATTCACATGCAATAGTCATTTGCAGTCAATAAATTAAACATTAAAAAATTACCATTTCTGACCATCTGGAGAAAATTCGACAGGTCACGGGTCATCGTTTTTCATCAGAAAATTGATTTTTTTGGACTGTCGAAAAATTGATCCAAAATGTCATTTGGATTGTCCCTCCTGTTGAATAACTACTTTTTAAAGCCTCAATGTGACCAAAATTGCCATTTTTACAGACATTTTCTCCTACTCAGAAGCTTCTATTTCGACCAATTTCAGGCATTAAAATGACTCTAAACACACTAATTTTAGTTCTAAGAGTTCTAATTCACATGCGATAGTCATTTACAGTCAATAAGTTAAACATTAAAAAATTACCATTTCTGACCATCTGGAGAAAATTCGACAGGTCACGGGTCATCGTTTTTCATCATAAAATTGATTTTTTGGACTGTCGAAAAATTGATTCAAAATTTCATTTGGATTGTGCCTCATGTTAAATAACTACATTTTAAAGCCTCAATGTGACCAAAATTGCCATTTTTGCAGACTTTTTCTCCTACTCAGAAGCTTCTATTTCGACCAATTTTCAGGCATTAAAATGACTCTAAACACACTAATTTTAGTTCTAAGAGTTCTAATTCACATGCGATAGTCATTTACAGTCAATAAGTTAAACATTAAAAAATTACCATTTCTGACCATCTGGAGAAAATTCGACAGGTCACGGGTCATCGTTTTTCATCATAAAATTGATTTTTTGGACTGTCGAAAAATTGATTCAAAATTTCATTTGGATTGTGCCTCATGTTAAATAACTACATTTTAAAGCCTCAATGTGACCAAAATTGCCATTTTTGCAGACTTTTTCTCCTACTCAGAAGCTTCTATTTCGACCAATTTCAGGCATTAAAATGACTCTAAACACACTAATTTTAGTTCTAAGAGTTCTAATTCACATGCGATAGTCATTTACAGTCAATAAGTTAAACATTAAAAAATTACCATTTCTGACCATCTGGAGAAAATTCGACAGGTCACGTCAGAAAATTGATTTTTTGGACTGTCGAAAAATTGATTCAAAATGTCATTTGGATTGTGCCTCATGTTGAATAACTACTTTTTAAAGCCTCAATGTGACCAAAATTGCCATTTTTACAGACTTTTTCTCCTACTCAGAAGCTTCTATTTCGACCAATTTCAGGCATTAAAATGACTCTAAACACACTAATTTTAATTCTAAGAGTTCTAATTCACATGCAATAGTCATTTGCAGTCAATAAATTAAACATTAAAAAATTACCATTTCTGACCATCTGGAGAAAATTCGACAGGTCACGGGTCATCGTTTTTCATCAGAAAATTGATTTTTTTGGACTGTCGAAAAATTAATCCAAAATGTCATTTGGATTGTCCCTCCTGTTGAATAACTACTTTTTAAAGCCTCAATGTGACCAAAATTGCCATTTTTACAGACATTTTCTCCTACTCAGAAGCTTCTATTTCGACCAATTTCAGGCATTAAAATGACTCTAAACACACTAATTTTAGTTCTAATAGTTCTAATTCACATGCGATAGTCATTTACAGTCAATAAGTTAAACATTAAAAAATTACCATTTCTGACCATCTGGAGAAAATTCGACAGGTCACGGGTCATCGTTTTTCATCATAAAATTGATTTTTTGGACTGTCGAAAAATTGATTCAAAATTTCATTTGGATTGTGCCTCATGTTAAATAACTACATTTTAAAGCCTCAATGTGACCAAAATTGCCATTTTTGCAGACTTTTTCTCCTTTTCAGAAGCTTCTATTTCGACCAATTTCAGGCATTAAAATGACTCTAAACACACTAATTTTAGTTCTAAGAGTTCTAATTCACATGCGATAGTCATTTACAGTCAATAAGTTAAACATTAAAAAATTACCATTTCTGACCATCTGGAGAAAATTCGACAGGTCACGGGTCATCGTTTTTCATCATAAAATTGATTTTTTGGACTGTCGAAAAATTGATTCAAAATTTCATTTGGATTGTGCCTCATGTTAAATAACTACATTTTAAAGCCTCAATGTGACCAAAATTGCCATTTTTGCAGACTTTTTCTCCTACTAAGAAGCTTCTATTTCGACCAATTTCAGGCATTAAAATGACTCTAAACACACTAATTTTAGTTCTAAGAGTTCTAATTCACATGCAATAGTCATTTACAGTCAATAAGTTAAACATTAAAAAATTACCATTTCTGACCATCTGGAGAAAATTCGACAGGTCACGGGTCATTGTTTTTCATCAGAAAATTGATTTTTTGGACTGTCGAAAAATTGATTCGAAATTTCATTTGGATTGTGCCTCATGTTGAATAAATACATTTTAAAACCTCAATGTGACCAAAATTGCCATTTTTACAGACTTTTTCTCCTACTCAGAAGCTTCTATTTCGACCAATTTCAGGCATTAAAATGACTCTAAACACACTAATTTTAGTTCTAAGAGTTCTAATTCACATGCGATAGTCATTTACAGTCAATAAGTTAAACATTAAAAAATTACCATTTCTGACCATCTGGAGAAAATTCGACAGGTCACGTCAGAAAATTGATTTTTTGGACTGTCGAAAAATTGATTCAAAATGTCATTTGGATTGTGCCTCATGTTGAATAACTACTTTTTAAAGCCTCAATGTGACCAAAATTGCCATTTTTACAGACTTTTTCTCCTACTCAGAAGCTTCTATTTCGACCAATTTCAGGCATTAAAATGACTCTAAACACACTAATTTTAATTCTAAGAGTTCTAATTCACATGCAATAGTCATTTGCAGTCAATAAATTAAACATTAAAAAATTACCATTTCTGACCACCTGGAGAAAATTCGACAGGTCACGGGTCATCGTTTTTCATCAGAAAATTGATTTTTTTGGACTGTCGAAAAATTGATCCAAAATGTCATTTGGATTGTGCCTCATGTTAAATAACTACATTTTAAAGCCTCAATGTGACCAAAATTGCCATTTTTACAGACATTTTCTCCTACTCAGAAGCTTCTATTTCGACCAATTTCAGGCATTAAAATGACTCTAAACACACTAATTTTAGTTCTAAGAGTTCTAATTCACATGCGATAGTCATTTACAGTCAATAAGTTAAACATTAAAAAATTACCATTTCTGACCATCTGGAGAAAATTCGACAGGTCACGGGTCATCGTTTTTCATCATAAAATTGATTTTTTGGACTGTCGAAAAATTGATTCAAAATTTCATTTGGATTGTGCCTCATGTTAAATAACTACATTTTAAAGCCTCAATGTGACCAAAATTGCCATTTTTGCAGACTTTTTCTCCTACTCAGAAGCTTCTATTTCGACCAATTTCAGGCATTAAAATGACTCTAAACACACTAATTTTAGTTCTAAGAGTTCTAATTCACATGCGATAGTCATTTACAGTCAATAAGTTAAACATTAAAAAATTACCATTTCTGACCATCTGGAGAAAATTCGACAGGTCACGGGTCATCGTTTTTCATCATAAAATTGATTTTTTGGACTGTCGAAAAATTGATTCAAAATTTCATTTGGATTGTGCCTCATGTTAAATAACTACATTTTAAAGCCTCAATGTGACCAAAATTGCCATTTTTGCAGACTTTTTCTCCTACTCAGAAGCTTCTATTTCGACCAATTTCAGGCATTAAAATGACTCTAAACACACTAATTTTAGTTCCAAGAGTTCTAATTCACATGCAATAGTCATTTACAGTCAATAAGTTAAACATTAAAAAATTACCATTTCTGACCATCTGGAGAAAATTCGACAGGTCACGGGTCATCATTTTTCATCATAAAATTGATTTTTTGGACTGTCGAAAAATTGATTCAAAATTTCATTTGGATTGTGCCTCATGTTAAATAACTACATTTTAAAGCCTCAATGTGACCAAAATTGCCATTTTTGCAGACTTTTTCTCCAACTCAGAAGCTTCTATTTCGACCAATTTCAGGCTTTAAAATGACTCTAAACACACTAATTTTAGTTCTAAGAGTTCTAATTCACATGCGATAGTCATTTACAGTCAATAAGTTAAACATTAAAAAATTACCATTTCTGACCATCTGGAGAAAATTCGACAGGTCACGGGTCATCGTTTTTCATCATAAAATTGATTTTTTGGACTGTCGAAAAATTGATTCAAAATTCCATTTGGATTGTGCCTCATGTTAAATAACTACATTTTAAAGCCTCAATGTGACCAAAATTGCCATTTTCGCAGACTTTTTCTCCTTTTCAGAAGCTTCTATTTCGACCAATTTCAGGCATTAAAATGACTCTAAACACACTAATTTTAGTTCTAAGAGTTCTAATTCACATGCAATAGTCATTTACAGTCAATAAGTTAAACATTAAAAAATTATAATTTCTGACAAACTGGAGAAAATTCGACAGGTCACGGGTCATCGTTTTTCATCAGAAAATTGATTTTTTGGACTGTCGAAAAATTGATTCAAAATGTCATTTGGATTGTGCCTCATGTTGAATAACTACTTTTTAAAGCCTCAATGGGACCAAAATTGCCATTTTTACAGACTTTTTCTCCTACTCAGAAGCTTCTATTTCGACCAATTTCAGGCATTAAAATGACTCTAAACACACTAATTTTAATTCTAAGAGTTCTAATTCACATGCAATAGTCATTTGCAGTCAATAAATTAAACATTAAAAAATTACCATTTCTGACCATCTGGAGAAAATTCGACAGGTCACGGGTCATCGTTTTTCATCAGAAAATTGATTTTTTTGGACTGTCGAAAAATTGATCCAAAATGTCATTTGGATTGTCCCTCCTGTTGAATAACTACTTTTTAAAGCCTCAATGTGACCAAAATTGCCATTTTTACAGACATTTTCTCCTACTCAGAAGCTTCTTTTTCGACCAATTTCAGGCATTAAAATGACTCTAAACACACTAATTTTAGTTCTAAGAGTTCTAATTCACATGCGATAGTCATTTACAGTCAATAAGTTAAACATTAAAAAATTACCATTTCTGACCATCTGGAGAAAATTCGACAGGTCACGCACGGGTCATCGTTTTTCATCATAAAATTGATTTTTTGGACTGTCGAAAAATTGATTCAAAATTTCATTTGGATTGTGCCTCATGTTAAATAACTACATTTTAAACCCTCAATGTGACCAAAATTGCCATTTTTGCAGACTTTTTCTCCTACTCAGAAGCTTCTATTTCGACCAATTTCAGGCATTAAAATGACTCTAAACACACTAATTTTAGTTCTAAGAGTTCTAATTCACATGCGATAGTCATTTACAGTCAATAAGTTAAACATTAAAAAATTACCATTTCTGACCATCTGGAGAAAATTCGACAGGTCACGGGTCATCGTTTTTCATCATAAAATTGATTTTTTGGATTGTCGAAAAATTGATTCGAAATTTCATTTGGATTGTGCCTCATGTTAAATAACTACATTTTAAAGCCTCAATGTGACTAAAATTGCAATTTTTGCAGACTTTTTCTCCTACTCAGAAGCTTCTATTTCGACCAATTTCAGGCATTAAAATGACTCTAAACACACTAATTTTAGTTCTAAGAGTTCTAATTCACATGCGATAGTCATTTACAGTCAATAAGTTAAACATTAAAAAATTACCATTTCTGACCATCTGGAGAAAATTCGACAGGTCACGGGTCATCGTTTTTCATCATAAAATTGATTTTTTGGACTGTCGAAAAATTGATTCAAAATTTCATTTGGATTGTGCCTCATGTTAAATAACTACATTTTAAAGCCTCAATGTGACCAAAATTGCCATTTTTGCAGACTTTTTCTCCTTTTCAGAAGCTTCTATTTCGACCAATTTCAGGCATTAAAATGACTCTAAACACACTAATTTTAGTTCTAAGAGTTCTAATTCACATGCAATAGTCATTTACAGTCAATAAGTTAAACATTAAAAAATTATAATTTCTGACCATCTGGAGAAAATTCGACAGGTCACGGGTCATCGTTTTTCATCAGAAAATTGATTTTTTGGACTGTCGAAAAATTGATTCAAAATGTCATTTGGATTGTGTCTCATGTTGAATAACTACTTTTTAAAGCCTCAATGTGACCAAAATTGCCATTTTTACAAACTTTTTCTCCTTTTCAGAAGCTTCTATTTCGACCAATTTCAGGCATTAAAATGACTCTAAACACAATAATTTTAATTCTAAGAGTTCTAATTCACATGCAATAGTCATTTGCAGTCAAAAAATTAAACATTAAAAAATTACCATTTCTGACCATCTGGAGAAAATTCGACAGGTCACGGGTCATCGTTTTTCATCAGAAAATTGATTTTTTGGACTGTCGAAAAATTGATTCAAAATTTCATTTGGATTGTGCCTCATGTTGAATAAATACATTTTAAAGCCTCAATGTGACCAAA
This sequence comes from Triturus cristatus, assembly GCF_964204655.1. Classification (NCBI taxonomy): domain Eukaryota; kingdom Metazoa; phylum Chordata; class Amphibia; order Caudata; family Salamandridae; genus Triturus; species Triturus cristatus. The sequence goes on from NW_028188427.1 coordinate 456,960, forward strand.
ATTTCCATTTTTACAGACTTTTTCTCGTCCTCAAAAGATTCTATTTCGTCCAATTTCAGGCATTAAAATGACTCTAAACACACTAATTTTAGTTCTAAGAGTTCTAATTCACATGCGATAGTCATTTACAGTCAATAAGTTAAACATTAAAAAATTACCATTTCTGACCATCTGGAGAAAATTCGACAGGTCACGGGTCATCGTTTTTCATCATAAAATTGATTTTTTGGACTGTCGAAAAATTGATTCAAAATTTCATTTGGATTGTGCCTCATGTTAAATAACTACATTTTAAACCCTCAATGTGACCAAAATTGCCATTTTTGCAGACTTTTTCTCCTACTCAGAAGCTTCTATTTCGACCAATTTCAGGCATTAAAATGACTCTAAACACACTAATTTTAGTTCTAAGAGTTCTAATTCACATGCGATAGTCATTTACAGTCAATAAGTTAAACATTAAAAAATTACCATTTCTGACCATCTGGAGAAAATTCGACAGGTCACGGGTCATCGTTTTTCATCATAAAATTGATTTTTTGGATTGTCGAAAAATTGATTCGAAATTTCATTTGGATTGTGCCTCATGTTAAATAACTACATTTTAAAGCCTCAATGTGACTAAAATTGCAATTTTTGCAGACTTTTTCTCCTACTCAGAAGCTTCTATTTCGACCAATTTCAGGCATTAAAATGACTCTAAACACACTAATTTTAGTTCTAAGAGTTCTAATTCACATGCGATAGTCATTTACAGTCAATAAGTTAAACATTAAAAAATTACCATTTCTGACCATCTGGAGAAAATTCGACAGGTCACGGGTCATCGTTTTTCATCATAAAATTGATTTTTTGGACTGTCGAAAAATTGATTCAAAATTTCATTTGGATTGTGCCTCATGTTAAATAACTACATTTTAAAGCCTCAATGTGACCAAAATTGCCATTTTTGCAGACTTTTTCTCCTTTTCAGAAGCTTCTATTTCGACCAATTTCAGGCATTAAAATGACTCTAAACACACTAATTTTAGTTCTAAGAGTTCTAATTCACATGCAATAGTCATTTACAGTCAATAAGTTAAACATTAAAAAATTATAATTTCTGACCATCTGGAGAAAATTCGACAGGTCACGGGTCATCGTTTTTCATCAGAAAATTGATTTTTTGGACTGTCGAAAAATTGATTCAAAATGTCATTTGGATTGTGTCTCATGTTGAATAACTACTTTTTAAAGCCTCAATGTGACCAAAATTGCCATTTTTACAAACTTTTTCTCCTTTTCAGAAGCTTCTATTTCGACCAATTTCAGGCATTAAAATGACTCTAAACACAATAATTTTAATTCTAAGAGTTCTAATTCACATGCAATAGTCATTTGCAGTCAAAAAATTAAACATTAAAAAATTACCATTTCTGACCATCTGGAGAAAATTCGACAGGTCACGGGTCATCGTTTTTCATCAGAAAATTGATTTTTTGGACTGTCGAAAAATTGATTCAAAATTTCATTTGGATTGTGCCTCATGTTGAATAAATACATTTGAAAGCCTCAATGTGACCAAAATTGCCATTTTTACTGACTTTTTCTCCTACTCAGAAGCTTCTATTTCGACCAATTTCAGGCATTAAAATGACTCTAAACACACTAATTTTAGTTCTAAGAGTTCTAATTCACATGCGATAGTCATTTACAGTCAATAAGTTAAACATTAAAAAATTACCATTTCTGACCATCTGGAGAAAATTCGACAGGTCACGGGTCATCGTTTTTCATCAGAAAATTGATTTTTTGGACTGTCGAAAAATTGATTCAAAATGTCATTTGGATTGTGCCTCATGTTGAATAACTACTTTTTAAAGCCTCAATGTGACCAAAATTGCCATTTTTACAGACTTTTTCTCCTACTCAGAAGCTTCTATTTCGACCAATTTCAGGCATTAAAATGACTCTAAACACACTAATTTTAATTCTAAGAGTTCTAATTCACATGCAATAGTCATTTGCAGTCAATAAATTAAACATTAAAAAATTACCATTTCTGACCATCTGGAGAAAATTCGACAGGTCACGGGTCATCGTTTTTCATCAGAAAATTGATTTTTTTGGACTGTCGAAAAATTGATCCAAAATGTCATTTGGATTGTCCCTCCTGTTGAATAACTACTTTTTAAAGCCTCAATGTGACCAAAATTGCCATTTTTACAGACATTTTCTCCTACTCAGAAGCTTCTATTTCGACCAATTTCAGGCATTAAAATGACTCTAAACACACTAATTTTAGTTCTAAGAGTTCTAATTCACATGCGATAGTCATTTACAGTCAATAAGTTAAACATTAAAAAATTACCATTTCTGACCATCTGGAGAAAATTCGACAGGTCACGGGTCATCGTTTTTCATCATAAAATTGATTTTTTGGACTGTCGAAAAATTGATTCAAAATTTCATTTGGATTGTGCCTCATGTTAAATAACTACATTTTAAAGCCTCAATGTGACCAAAATTGCCATTTTTGTAGACTTTTTCTCCTACTCAGAAGCTTCTATTTCGACCAATTTTCAGGCATTAAAATGACTCTAAACACACTAATTTTAGTTCTAAGAGTTCTAATTCACATGCGATAGTCATTTACAGTCAATAAGTTAAACATTAAAAAATTACCATTTCTGACCATCTGGAGAAAATTCGACAGGTCACGGGTCATCGTTTTTCATCATAAAATTGATTTTTTGGACTGTCGAAAAATTGATTCAAAATTTCATTTGGATTGTGCCTCATGTTAAATAACTACATTTTAAAGCCTCAATGTGACCAAAATTGCCATTTTTGCAGACTTTTTCTCCTACTCAGAAGCTTCTATTTCGACCAATTTCAGGCATTAAAATGACTCTAAACACACTAATTTTAGTTCTAAGAGTTCTAATTCACATGCGATAGTCATTTACAGTCAATAAGTTAAACATTAAAAAATTACCATTTCTGACCATCTGGAGAAAATTCGACAGATCACGGGTCATCGTTTTTCATCATAAAATTGATTTTTTGGACTGTCGAAAAATTGATTCAAAATTTCATTTGGATTGTGCCTCATGTTAAATAACTACATTTTAAAGCCTCAATGTGACCAAAATTGCCATTTTTGCAGACTTTTTCTCCTACTGAGAAGCTTCTATTTCGACCAATTTCAGGCATTAAAATGACTCTAAACACACTAATTTTAGTTCTAAGAGTTCTAATTCACATGCGATAGTCATTTACAGTCAATAAGTTAAACATTAAAAAATTACCATTTCTGACCATCTGGAGAAAATTCGACAGGTCACGTCAGAAAATTGATTTTTTGGACTGTCGAAAAATTGATTCAAAATGTCATTTGGATTGTGCCTCATGTTGAATAACTACTTTTTAAAGCCTCAATGTGACCAAAATTGCCATTTTTACAGACTTTTTCTCCTACTCAGAAGCTTCTATTTCGACCAATTTCAGGCATTAAAATGACTCTAAACACACTAATTTTAATTCTAAGAGTTCTAATTCACATGCAATAGTCATTTGCAGTCAATAAATTAAACATTAAAAAATTACCATTTCTGACCATCTGGAGAAAATTCGACAGGTCACGGGTCATCGTTTTTCATCAGAAAATTGATTTTTTTGGACTGTCGAAAAATTGATCCAAAATGTCATTTGGATTGTCCCTCCTGTTGAATAACTACTTTTTAAAGCCTCAATGTGACCAAAATTGCCATTTTTACAGACATTTTCTCCTACTCAGAAGCTTCTATTTCGACCAATTTCAGGCATTAAAATGACTCTAAACACACTAATTTTAGTTCTAATAGTTCTAATTCACATGCGATAGTCATTTACAGTCAATAAGTTAAACATTAAAAAATTACCATTTCTGACCATCTGGAGAAAATTCGACAGGTCACGGGTCATCGTTTTTCATCATAAAATTGATTTTTTGGACTGTCGAAAAATTGATTCAAAATTTCATTTGGATTGTGCCTCATGTTAAATAACTACATTTTAAAGCCTCAATGTGACCAAAATTGCCATTTTTGCAGACTTTTTCTCCTTTTCAGAAGCTTCTATTTCGACCAATTTCAGGCATTAAAATGACTCTAAACACACTAATTTTAGTTCTAAGAGTTCTAATTCACATGCGATAGTCATTTACAGTCAATAAGTTAAACATTAAAAAATTACCATTTCTGACCATCTGGAGAAAATTCGACAGGTCACGGGTCATCGTTTTTCATCATAAAATTGATTTTTTGGACTGTCGAAAAATTGATTCAAAATTTCATTTGGATTGTGCCTCATGTTAAATAACTACATTTTAAACCCTCAATGTGACCAAAATTGCCATTTTTGCAGACTTTTTCTCCTACTCAGAAGCTTCTATTTCGACCAATTTCAGGCATTAAAATGACTCTAAACACACTAATTTTAGTTCTAAGAGTTCTAATTCACATGCGATAGTCATTTACAGTCAATAAGTTAAACATTAAAAAATTACCATTTCCGACCATCTGGAGAAAATTCGACAGGTCACGGGTCATCGTTTTTCATCATAAAATTGATTTTTTGGATTGTCGAAAAATTGATTCGAAATTTCATTTGGATTGTGCCTCATGTTAAATAACTACATTTTAAAGCCTCAATGTGACTAAAATTGCAATTTTTGCAGACTTTTTCTCCTACTCAGAAGCTTCTATTTCGACCAATTTCAGGCATTAAAATGACTCTAAACACACTAATTTTAGTTCTAAGAGTTCTAATTCACATGCGATAGTCATTTACAGTCAATAAGTTAAACATTAAAAAATTACCATTTCTGACCATCTGGAGAAAATTCGACAGGTCACGGGTCATCGTTTTTCATCATAAAATTGATTTTTTGGACTGTCGAAAAATTGATTCAAAATTTCATTTGGATTGTGCCTCATGTTAAATAACTACATTTTAAAGCCTCAATGTGACCAAAATTGCCATTTTTGCAGACTTTTTCTCCTTTTCAGAAGCTTCTATTTCGACCAATTTCAGGCATTAAAATGACTCTAAACACACTAATTTTAGTTCTAAGAGTTCTAATTCACATGCAATAGTCATTTACAGTCAATAAGTTAAACATTAAAAAATTATAATTTCTGACCATCTGGAGAAAATTCGACAGGTCACGGGTCATCGTTTTTCATCAGAAAATTGATTTTTTGGACTGTCGAAAAATTGATTCAAAATGTCATTTGGATTGTGTCTCATGTTGAATAACTACTTTTTAAAGCCTCAATGTGACCAAAATTGCCATTTTTACAAACTTTTTCTCCTTTTCAGAAGCTTCTATTTCGACCAATTTCAGGCATTAAAATGACTCTAAACACAATAATTTTAATTCTAAGAGTTCTAATTCACATGCAATAGTCATTTGCAGTCAAAAAATTAAACATTAAAAAATTACCATTTCTGACCATCTGGAGAAAATTCGACAGGTCACGGGTCATCGTTTTTCATCAGAAAATTGATTTTTTGGACTGTCGAAAAATTGATTCAAAATTTCATTTGGATTGTGCCTCATGTTGAATAAATACATTTGAAAGCCTCAATGTGACCAAAATTGCCATTTTTACTGACTTTTTCTCCTACTCAGAAGCTTCTATTTCGACCAATTTCAGGCATTAAAATGACTCTAAACACACTAATTTTAGTTCTAAGAGTTCTAATTCACATGCGATAGTCATTTACAGTCAATAAGTTAAACATTAAAAAATTACCATTTCTGACCATCTGGAGAAAATTCGACAGGTCACGGGTCATCGTTTTTCATCAGAAAATTGATTTTTTGGACTGTCGAAAAATTGATTCAAAATGTCATTTGGATTGTGCCTCATGTTGAATAACTACTTTTTAAAGCCTCAATGTGACCAAAATTGCCATTTTTACAGACTTTTTCTCCTACTCAGAAGCTTCTATTTCGACCAATTTCAGGCATTAAAATGACTCTAAACACACTAATTTTAATTCTAAGAGTTCTAATTCACATGCAATAGTCATTTGCAGTCAATAAATTAAACATTAAAAAATTACCATTTCTGACCATCTGGAGAAAATTCGACAGGTCACGGGTCATCGTTTTTCATCAGAAAATTGATTTTTTTGGACTGTCGAAAAATTGATCCAAAATGTCATTTGGATTGTCCCTCCTGTTGAATAACTACTTTTTAAAGCCTCAATGTGACCAAAATTGCCATTTTTACAGACATTTTCTCCTACTCAGAAGCTTCTATTTCGACCAATTTCAGGCATTAAAATGACTCTAAACACACTAATTTTAGTTCTAAGAGTTCTAATTCACATGCGATAGTCATTTACAGTCAATAAGTTAAACATTAAAAAATTACCATTTCTGACCATCTGGAGAAAATTCGACAGGTCACGGGTCATCGTTTTTCATCATAAAATTGATTTTTTGGACTGTCGAAAAATTGATTCAAAATTTCATTTGGATTGTGCCTCATGTTAAATAACTACATTTTAAAGCCTCAATGTGACCAAAATTGCCATTTTTGTAGACTTTTTCTCCTACTCAGAAGCTTCTATTTCGACCAATTTTCAGGCATTAAAATGACTCTAAACACACTAATTTTAGTTCTAAGAGTTCTAATTCACATGCGATAGTCATTTACAGTCAATAAGTTAAACATTAAAAAATTACCATTTCTGACCATCTGGAGAAAATTCGACAGGTCACGGGTCATCGTTTTTCATCATAAAATTGATTTTTTGGACTGTCGAAAAATTGATTCAAAATTTCATTTGGATTGTGCCTCATGTTAAATAACTACATTTTAAAGCCTCAATGTGACCAAAATTGCCATTTTTGCAGACTTTTTCTCCTACTCAGAAGCTTCTATTTCGACCAATTTCAGGCATTAAAATGACTCTAAACACACTAATTTTAGTTCTAAGAGTTCTAATTCACATGCGATAGTCATTTACAGTCAATAAGTTAAACATTAAAAAATTACCATTTCTGACCATCTGGAGAAAATTCGACAGATCACGGGTCATCGTTTTTCATCATAAAATTGATTTTTTGGACTGTCGAAAAATTGATTCAAAATTTCATTTGGATTGTGCCTCATGTTAAATAACTACATTTTAAAGCCTCAATGTGACCAAAATTGCCATTTTTGCAGACTTTTTCTCCTACTGAGAAGCTTCTATTTCGACCAATTTCAGGCATTAAAATGACTCTAAACACACTAATTTTAGTTCTAAGAGTTCTAATTCACATGCGATAGTCATTTACAGTCAATAAGTTAAACATTAAAAAATTACCATTTCTGACCATCTGGAGAAAATTCGACAGGTCACGTCAGAAAATTGATTTTTTGGACTGTCGAAAAATTGATTCAAAATGTCATTTGGATTGTGCCTCATGTTGAATAACTACTTTTTAAAGCCTCAATGTGACCAAAATTGCCATTTTTACAGACTTTTTCTCCTACTCAGAAGCTTCTATTTCGACCAATTTCAGGCATTAAAATGACTCTAAACACACTAATTTTAATTCTAAGAGTTCTAATTCACATGCAATAGTCATTTGCAGTCAATAAATTAAACATTAAAAAATTACCATTTCTGACCATCTGGAGAAAATTCGACAGGTCACGGGTCATCGTTTTTCATCAGAAAATTGATTTTTTTGGACTGTCGAAAAATTGATCCAAAATGTCATTTGGATTGTCCCTCCTGTTGAATAACTACTTTTTAAAGCCTCAATGTGACCAAAATTGCCATTTTTACAGACATTTTCTCCTACTCAGAAGCTTCTATTTCGACCAATTTCAGGCATTAAAATGACTCTAAACACACTAATTTTAGTTCTAATAGTTCTAATTCACATGCGATAGTCATTTACAGTCAATAAGTTAAACATTAAAAAATTACCATTTCTGACCATCTGGAGAAAATTCGACAGGTCACGGGTCATCGTTTTTCATCATAAAATAGATTTTTTGGACTGTCGAAAAATTGATTCAAAATTTCATTTGGATTGTGCCTCATGTTAAATAACTACATTTTAAAGCCTCAATGTGACCAAAATTGCCATTTTTGCAGACTTTTTCTCCTTTTCAGAAGCTTCTATTTCGACCAATTTCAGGCATTAAAATGACTCTAAACACACTAATTTTAGTTCTAAGAGTTCTAATTCACATGCGATAGTCATTTACAGTCAATAAGTTAAACATTAAAAAATTACCATTTCTGACCATCTGGAGAAAATTCGACAGGTCACGGGTCATCGTTTTTCATCATAAAATTGATTTTTTGGACTGTCGAAAAATTGATTCAAAATTTCATTTGGATTGTGCCTCATGTTAAATAACTACATTTTAAAGCCTCAATGTGACCAAAATTGCCATTTTTGCAGACTTTTTCTCCTACTGAGAAGCTTCTATTTCGACCAATTTCAGGCATTAAAATGACTCTAAACACACTAATTTTAGTTCTAAGAGTTCTAATTCACATGCAATAGTCATTTACAGTCAATAAGTTAAACATTAAAAAATTATAATTTCTGACCATCTGGAGAAAATTCGACAGGTCACGGGTCATCGTTTTTCATCAGAAAATTGATTTTTTGGACTGTCGAAAAATTGATTCAAAATGTCATTTGGATTGTGCCTCTTGTTGAATAACTACTTTTTAAAGCCTCAAAGTGACCAAAATTGCCATTTTTACAAACTTTTTCTCCTTTTCAGAAGCTTCTTTTCGACCAATTTCAGGCATTAAAATGACTCTAAACACACTAATTTTAATTCTAAGAGTTCTAATTCACATGCAATAGTCATTTGCAGTCAAAAAATTAAACATTAAAAAATTACCATTTCTGACCATCTGGAGAAAATTCGACAGGTCACGGGTCATTGTTTTTCATCAGAAAATTGATTTTTTGGACTGTCGAAAAATTGATTCGAAATTTCATTTGGATTGTGCCTCATGTTGAATAAATACATTTTAAAGCCTCAATGTGACCAAAATTGCCATTTTTACAGACTTTTTCTCCTACTCAGAAGCTTCTATTTCGACCAATTTCAGGCATTAAAATGACTCTAAACACACTAATTTTAGTTCTAAGAGTTCTAATTCACATGCGATAGTCATTTACAGTCAATAAGTTAAACATTAAAAAATTACCATTTCTGACCATCTGGAGAAAATTCGACAGGTCACGTCAGAAAATTGATTTTTTGGACTGTCGAAAAATTGATTCAAAATGTCATTTGGATTGTGCCTCATGTTGAATAACTACTTTTTAAAGCCTCAATGTGACCAAAATTGCCATTTTTACAGACTTTTTCTCCTACTCAGAAGCTTCTATTTCGACCAATTTCAGGCATTAAAATGACTCTAAACACACTAATTTTAATTCTAAGAGTTCTAATTCACATGCAATAGTCATTTGCAGTCAATAAATTAAACATTAAAAAATTACCATTTCTGACCACCTGGAGAAAATTCGACAGGTCACGGGTCATCGTTTTTCATCAGAAAATTGATTTTTTTGGACTGTCGAAAAATTGATCCAAAATGTCATTTGGATTGTGCCTCATGTTAAATAACTACATTTTAAAGCCTCAATGTGACCAAAATTGCCATTTTTACAGACATTTTCTCCTACTCAGAAGCTTCTATTTCGACCAATTTCAGGCATTAAAATGACTCTAAACACACTAATTTTAGTTCTAAGAGTTCTAATTCACATGCGATAGTCATTTACAGTCAATAAGTTAAACATTAAAAAATTACCATTTCTGACCATCTGGAGAAAATTCGACAGGTCACGGGTCATCGTTTTTCATCATAAAATTGATTTTTTGGACTGTCGAAAAATTGATTCAAAATTTCATTTGGATTGTGCCTCATGTTAAATAACTACATTTTAAAGCCTCAATGTGACCAAAATTGCCATTTTTGCAGACTTTTTCTCCTACTCAGAAGCTTCTATTTCGACCAATTTCAGGCATTAAAATGACTCTAAACACACTAATTTTAGTTCTAAGAGTTCTAATTCACATGCGATAGTCATTTACAGTCAATAAGTTAAACATTAAAAAATTACCATTTCTGACCATCTGGAGAAAATTCGACAGGTCACGGGTCATCGTTTTTCATCATAAAATTGATTTTTTGGACTGTCGAAAAATTGATTCAAAATTTCATTTGGATTGTGCCTCATGTTAAATAACTACATTTTAAAGCCTCAATGTGACCAAAATTGCCATTTTTGCAGACTTTTTCTCCTACTCAGAAGCTTCTATTTCGACCAATTTCAGGCATTAAAATGACTCTAAACACACTAATTTTAGTTCTAAGAGTTCTAATTCACATGCAATAGTCATTTACAGTCAATAAGTTAAACATTAAAAAATTACCATTTCTGACCATCTGGAGAAAATTCGACAGGTCACGGGTCATCATTTTTCATCATAAAATTGATTTTTTGGACTGTCGAAAAATTGATTCAAAATTTCATTTGGATTGTGCCTCATGTTAAATAACTACATTTTAAAGCCTCAATGTGACCAAAATTGCCATTTTTGCAGACTTTTTCTCCAACTCAGAAGCTTCTATTTCGACCAATTTCAGGCTTTAAAATGACTCTAAACACACTAATTTTAGTTCTAAGAGTTCTAATTCACATGCGATAGTCATTTACAGTCAATAAGTTAAACATTAAAAAATTACCATTTCTGACCATCTGGAGAAAATTCGACAGGTCACGGGTCATCGTTTTTCATCATAAAATTGATTTTTTGGACTGTCGAAAAATTGATTCAAAATTCCATTTGGATTGTGCCTCATGTTAAATAACTACATTTTAAAGCCTCAATGTGACCAAAATTGCCATTTTTGCAGACTTTTTCTCCTTTTCAGAAGCTTCTATTTCGACCAATTTCAGGCATTAAAATGACTCTAAACACACTAATTTTAGTTCTAAGAGTTCTAATTCACATGCAATAGTCATTTACAGTCAATAAGTTAAACATTAAAAAATTATAATTTCTGACAAACTGGAGAAAATTCGACAGGTCACGGGTCATCGTTTTTCATCAGAAAATTGATTTTTTGGACTGTCGAAAAATTGATTCAAAATGTCATTTGGATTGTGCCTCATGTTGAATAACTACTTTTTAAAGCCTCAATGGGACCAAAATTGCCATTTTTACAGACTTTTTCTCCTACTCAGAAGCTTCTATTTCGACCAATTTCAGGCATTAAAATGACTCTAAACACACTAATTTTAATTCTAAGAGTTCTAATTCACATGCAATAGTCATTTGCAGTCAATAAATTAAACATTAAAAAATTACCATTTCTGACCATCTGGAGAAAATTCGACAGGTCACGGGTCATCGTTTTTCATCAGAAAATTGATTTTTTTGGACTGTCGAAAAATTGATCCAAAATGTCATTTGGATTGTCCCTCCTGTTGAATAACTACTTTTTAAAGCCTCAATGTGACCAAAATTGCCATTTTTACAGACATTTTCTCCTACTCAGAAGCTTCTATTTCGACCAATTTCAGGCATTAAAATGACTCTAAACACACTAATTTTAGTTCTAAGAGTTCTAATTCACATGCGATAGTCATTTACAGTCAATAAGTTAAACATTAAAAAATTACCATTTCTGACCATCTGGAGAAAATTCGACAGGTCACGGGTCATCGTTTTTCATCATAAAATTGATTTTTTGGACTGTCGAAAAATTGATTCAAAATTTCATTTGGATTGTGCCTCATGTTAAATAACTACATTTTAAACCCTCAATGTGACCAAAATTGCCATTTTTGCAGACTTTTTCTCCTACTCAGAAGCTTCTATTTCGACCAATTTCAGGCATTAAAATGACTCTAAACACACTAATTTTAGTTCTAAGAGTTCTAATTCACATGCGATAGTCATTTACAGTCAATAAGTTAAACATTAAAAAATTACCATTTCTGACCATCTGGAGAAAATTCGACAGGTCACGGGTCATCGTTTTTCATCATAAAATTGATTTTTTGGATTGTCGAAAAATTGATTCGAAATTTCATTTGGATTGTGCCTCATGTTAAATAACTACATTTTAAAGCCTCAATGTGACTAAAATTGCAATTTTTGCAGACTTTTTCTCCTACTCAGAAGCTTCTATTTCGACCAATTTCAGGCATTAAAATGACTCTAAACACACTAATTTTAGTTCTAAGAGTTCTAATTCACATGCGATAGTCATTTACAGTCAATAAGTTAAACATTAAAAAATTACCATTTCTGACCATCTGGAGAAAATTCGACAGGTCACGGGTCATCGTTTTTCATCATAAAATTGATTTTTTGGATTGTCGAAAAATTGATTCAAAATTTCATTTGGATTGTGCCTCATGTTAAATAACTACATTTTAAAGCCTCAATGTGACCAAAATTGCCATTTTTGCAGACTTTTTCTCCTTTTCAGAAGCTTCTATTTCGACCAATTTCAGGCATTAAAATGACTCTAAACACACTAATGTTAGTTCTAAGAGTTCTAATTCACATGCGATAGTCATTTACAGTCAATAAGTTAAACATTAAAAAATTACCATTTCTGACCATCTGGAGAAAATTCGACAGGTCACGTCAGAAAATTGATTTTTTGGACTGTCGAAAAATTGATTCAAAATGTCATTTGGATTGTGCCTCATGTTGAATAACTACTTTTTAAAGCCTCAATGTGACCAAAATTGCCATTTTTACAGACTTTTTCTCCTACTCAGAAGCTTCTATTTCGACCAATTTCAGGCATTAAAATGACTCTAAACACACTAATTTTAATTCTAAGAGTTCTAATTCACATGCAATAGTCATTTGCAGTCAATAAATTAAACATTAAAAAATTACCATTTCTGACCATCTGGAGAAAATTCGACAGGTCACGGGTCATCGTTTTTCATCAGAAAATTGATTTTTTTGGACTGTCGAAAAATTGATCCAAAATGTCATTTGGATTGTCCCTCCTGTTGAATAACTACTTTTTAAAGCCTCAATGTGACCAAAATTGCCATTTTTACAGACATTTTCTCCTACTCAGAAGCTTCTATTTCGACCAATTTCAGGCATTAAAATGACTCTAAACACACTAATTTTAGTTCTAATAGTTCTAATTCACATGCGATAGTCATTTACAGTCAATAAGTTAAACATTAAAAAATTACCATTTCTGACCATCTGGAGAAAATTCGACACGTCACGGGTCATCGTTTTTCATCATAAAATTGATTTTTTGGACTGTCGAAAAATTGATTCAAAATTTCATTTGGATTGTGCCTCATGTTAAATAACTACATTTTAAAGCCTCAATGTGACCAAAATTGCCATTTTTGCAGACTTTTTCTCCTACTGAGAAGCTTCTATTTCGACCAATTTCAGGCATTAAAATGACTCTAAACACACTAATTTTAGTTCTAAGAGTTCTAATTCACATGCAATAGTCATTTACAGTCAATAAGTTAAACATTAAAAAATTATAATTTCTGACCATCTGGAGAAAATTCGACAGGTCACGGGTCATCGTTTTTCATCAGAAAATTGATTTTTTGGACTGTCGAAAAATTGATTCAAAATGTCATTTGGATTGTGCCTCATGTTGAATAACTACTTTTTAAAGCCTCAAAGTGACCAAAATTGCCATTTTTACAAACTTTTTCTCCTTTTCAGAAGCTTCTATTTCGACCAATTTCAGGCATTAAAATGACTCTAAACACACTAATTTTAATTCTAAGAGTTCTAATTCACATGCAATAGTCATTTGCAGTCAAAAAATTAAACATTAAAAAATTACCATTTCTGACCATCTGGAGAAAATTCGACAGGTCACGGGTCATTGTTTTTCATCAGAAAATTGATTTTTTGGACTGTCGAAAAATTGATTCGAAATTTCATTTGGATTGTGCCTCATGTTGAATAAATACATTTTAAAGCCTCAATGTGACCAAAATTGCCATTTTTACAGACTTTTTCTCCTACTCAGAAGCTTCTATTTCGACCAATTTCAGGCATTAAAATGACTCTAAACACACTAATTTTAGTTCTAAGAGTTCTAATTCACATGCGATAGTCATTTACAGTCAATAAGTTAAACATTAAAAAATTACCATTTCTGACCATCTGGAGAAAATTCGACAGGTCACGGGTCATCGTTTTTCATCAGAAAATTGATTTTTTGGACTGTCGAAAAATTGATTCAAAATTTCATTTGGATTGTGCCTCATGTTAAATAACTACATTTTAAAGCCTCAATGTGACCAAAATTGCCATTTTTGCAGACTTTTTCTCCTACTCAGAAGCTTCTATTTCGACCAATTTCAGGCATTAAAATGACTCTAAACACACTAATTTTAGTTCTAAGAGTTCTAATTCACATGCGATAGTCATTTACAGTCAATAAGTTAAACATTAAAAAATTACCATTTCTGACCATCTGGAGAAAATTCGACAGGTCACGGGTCATCGTTTTTCATCATAAAATTGATTTTTTGGACTGTCGAAAAATTGATTCAAAATTTCATTTGGATTGTGCCTCATGTTAAATAACTACATTTTAAAGCCTCAATGTGACCAAAATTGCCATTTTTGCAGACTTTTTCTCCTACTCAGAAGCTTCTATTTCGACCAATTTCAGTCATTAAAATGACTCTAAACACACTAATTTTAGTTCTAAGAGTTCTAATTCACATGCAATAGTCATTTACAGTCAATAAGTTAAACATTAAAAAATTACCATTTCTGACCATCTGGAGAAAATTCGACAGGTCACGGGTCATCATTTTTCATCATAAAATTGATTTTTTGGACTGTCGAAAAATTGATTCAAAATTTCATTTGGATTGTGCCTCATGTTAAATAACTACATTTTAAAGCCTCAATGTGACCAAAATTGCCATTTTTGCAGACTTTTTCTCCAACTCAGAAGCTTCTATTTCGACCAATTTCAGGCTTTAAAATGACTCTAAACACACTAATTTTAGTTCTAAGAGTTCTAATTCACATGCGATAGTCATTTACAGTCAATAAGTTAAACATTAAAAAATTACCATTTCTGACCATCTGGAGAAAATTCGACAGGTCACGGGTCATCGTTTTTCATCATAAAATTGATTTTTTGGACTGTCGAAAAATTGATTCAAAATTCCATTTGGATTGTGCCTCATGTTAAATAACTACATTTTAAAGCCTCAATGTGACCAAAATTGCCATTTTTGCAGACTTTTTCTCCTTTTCAGAAGCTTCTATTTCGACCAATTTCAGGCATTAAAATGACTCTAAACACACTAATTTTAGTTCTAAGAGTTCTAATTCACATGCAATAGTCATTTACAGTCAATAAGTTAAACATTAAAAAATTATAATTTCTGACAAACTGGAGAAAATTCGACAGGTCACGGGTCATCGTTTTTCATCAGAAAATTGATTTTTTGGACTGTCGAAAAATTGATTCAAAATGTCATTTGGATTGTGCCTCATGTTGAATAACTACTTTTTAAAGCCTCAATGGGACCAAAATTGCCATTTTTACAGACTTTTTCTCCTACTCAGAAGCTTCTATTTCGACCAATTTCAGGCATTAAAATGACTCTAAACACACTAATTTTAATTCTAAGAGTTCTAATTCACATGCAATAGTCATTTGCAGTCAATAAATTAAACATTAAAAAATTACCATTTCTGACCATCTGGAGAAAATTCGACAGGTCACGGGTCATCGTTTTTCATCAGAAAATTGATTTTTTTGGACTGTCGAAAAATTGATCCAAAATGTCATTTGGATTGTCCCTCCTGTTGAATAACTACTTTTTAAAGCCTCAATGTGACCAAAATTGCCATTTTTACAGACATTTTCTCCTACTCAGAAGCTTCTATTTCGACCAATTTCAGGCATTAAAATGACTCTAAACACACTAATTTTAGTTCTAAGAGTTCTAATTCACATGCGATAGTCATTTACAGTCAATAAGTTAAACATTAAAAAATTACCATTTCTGACCATCTGGAGAAAATTCGACAGGTCACGGGTCATCGTTTTTCATCATAAAATTGATTTTTTGGACTGTCGAAAAATTGATTCAAAATTTCATTTGGATTGTGCCTCATGTTAAATAACTACATTTTAAACCCTCAATGTGACCAAAATTGCCATTTTTGCAGACTTTTTCTCCTACTCAGAAGCTTCTATTTCGACCAATTTCAGGCATTAAAATGACTCTAAACACACTAATTTTAGTTCTAAGAGTTCTAATTCACATGCGATAGTCATTTACAGTCAATAAGTTAAACATTAAAAAATTACCATTTCTGACCATCTGGAGAAAATTCATCATCGTTTTTCATCATAAAATTGATTTTTTGGATTGTCGAAAAATTGATTCGAAATTTCATTTGGATTGTGCCTCATGTTAAATAACTACATTTTAAAGCCTCAATGTGACTAAAATTGCAATTTTTGCAGACTTTTTCTCCTACTCAGAAGCTTCTATTTCGACCAATTTCAGGCATTAAAATGACTCTAAACACACTAATTTTAGTTCTAAGAGTTCTAATTCACATGCGATAGTCATTTACAGTCAATAAGTTAAACATTAAAAAATTACCATTTCTGACCATCTGGAGAAAATTCGACAGGTCACGGGTCATCGTTTTTCATCATAAAATTGATTTTTTGGACTGTCGAAAAATTGATTCAAAATTTCATTTGGATTGTGCCTCATGTTAAATAACTACATTTTAAAGCCTCAATGTGACCAAAATTGCCATTTTTGCAGACTTTTTCTCCTTTTCAGAAGCTTCTATTTCGACCAATTTCAGGCATTAAAATGACTCTAAACACACTAATTTTAGTTCTAAGAGTTCTAATTCACATGCAATAGTCATTTACAGTCAATAAGTTAAACATTAAAAAATTATAATTTCTGACCATCTGGAGAAAATTCGACAGGTCACGGGTCATCGTTTTTCATCAGAAAATTGATTTTTTGGACTGTCGAAAAATTGATTCAAAATGTCATTTGGATTGTGCCTCATGTTGAATAACTACTTTTTAAAGCCTCAATGTGACCAAAATTGCCATTTTTACAAACTTTTTCTCCTTTTCAGAAGCTTCTATTTCGACCAATTTCAGGCATTAAAATGACTCTAAACACACTAATTTTAATTCTAAGAGTTCTAATTCACATGCAATAGTCATTTGCAGTCAAAAAATTAAACATTAAAAAATTACCATTTCTGACCATCTGGAGAAAATTCGACAGGTCACGGGTCATCGTTTTTCATCAGAAAATTGATTTTTTGGACTGTCGAAAAATTGATTCAAAATTTCATTTGGATTGTGCCGCATGTTGAATAAATACATTTTAAAGCCTCAATGTGACCAAAATTGCCATTTTTACTGACTTTTTCTCCTACTCAGAAGCTTCTATTTCGACCAATTTCAGGCATTAAAATGACTCTAAACACACTAATTTTAGTTCTAAGAGTTCTAATTCACATGCGATAGTCATTTACAGTCAATAAGTTAAACATTAAAAAATTACCATTTCTGACCATCTGGAGAAAATTCGACAGGTCACGGGTCATCGTTTTTCATCAGAAAATTGATTTTTTGGACTGTCGAAAAATTGATTCAAAATGTCATTTGGATTGTGCCTCATGTTGAATAACTACTTTTTAAAGCCTCAATGTGACCAAAATTGCCATTTTTACAGACTTTTTCTCCTACTCAGAAGCTTCTATTTCGACCAATTTCAGGCATTAAAATGACTCTAAACACACTAATTTTAATTCTAAGAGTTCTAATTCACATGCAATAGTCATTTGCAGTCAATAAATTAAACATTAAAAAATTACCATTTCTGACCATCTGGAGAAAATTCGACAGGTCACGGGTCATCGTTTTTCATCAGAAAATTGATTTTTTTGGACTGTCGAAAAATTGATCCAAAATGTCATTTGGATTGTCCCTCCTGTTGAATAACTACTTTTTAAAGCCTCAATGTGACCAAAATTGCCATTTTTACAGACATTTTCTCCTACTCAGAAGCTTCTATTTCGACCAATTTCAGGCATTAAAATGACTCTAAACACACTAATTTTAGTTCTAAGAGTTCTAATTCACATGCGATAGTCATTTACAGTCAATAAGTTAAACATTAAAAAATTACCATTTCTGACCATCTGGAGAAAATTCGACAGGTCACGGGTCATCGTTTTTCATCATAATTGATTTTTTGGACTGTCGAAAAATTGATTCAAAATTTCATTTGGATTGTGCCTCATGTTAAATAACTACATTTTAAAGCCTCAATGTGACCAAAATTGCCATTTTTGCAGACTTTTTCTCCTACTCAGAAGCTTCTATTTCGACCAATTTTCAGGCATTAAAATGACTCTAAACACACTAATTTTAGTTCTAAGAGTTCTAATTCACATGCGATAGTCATTTACAGTCAATAAGTTAAACATTAAAAAATGACCATTTCTGACCATCTGGAGAAAATTCGACAGGTCACGGGTCATCGTTTTTCATCATAAAATTGATTTTTTGGACTGTCGAAAAATTGATTCAAAATTTCATTTGGATTGTGCCTCATGTTAAATAACTAAATTTTAAAGCCTCAATGTGACCAAAATTGCCATTTTTGCAGACTTTTTCTCCTACTCAGAAGCTTCTATTTCGACCAATTTCAGGCATTAAAATGACTCTAAACACACTAATTTTAGTTCTAAGAGTTCTAATTCACATGCGATAGTCATTTACAGTCAATAAGTTAAACATTAAAAAATTACCATTTCTGACCATCTGGAGAAAATTCGACAGGTCACGGGTCATCGTTTTTCATCATAAAATTGATTTTTTGGACTGTCGAAAAATTGATTCAAAATTTCATTTGGATTGTGCCTCATGTTAAATAACTACATTTTAAAGCCTCAATGTGACCAAAATTGCCATTTTTGCAGACTTTTTCTCCTACTGAGAAGCTTCTATTTCGACCAATTTCAGGCATTAAAATGACTCTAAACACACTAATTTTAGTTCTAAGATTTCTAATTCACATGCGATAGTCATTTACAGTCAATAAGTTAAACATTAAAAAATTACCATTTCTGACCATCTGGAGAAAATTCGACAGGTCACGTCAGAAAATTGATTTTTTGGACTGTCGAAAAATTGATTCAAAATGTCATTTGGATTGTGCCTCATGTTGAATAACTACTTTTTAAAGCCTCAATGTGACCAAAATTGCCATTTTTACAGACTTTTTCTCCTACTCAGAAGCTTCTATTTCGACCAATTTCAGGCATTAAAATGACTCTAAACACACTAATTTTAATTCTAAGAGTTCTAATTCACATGCAATAGTCATTTGCAGTCAATAAATTAAACATTAAAAAATTACCATTTCTGACCATCTGGAGAAAATTCGACAGGTCACGGGTCATCGTTTTTCATCAGAAAATTGATTTTTTTGGACTGTCGAAAAATTGATCCAAAATGTCATTTGGATTGTCCCTCCTGTTGAATAACTACTTTTTAAAGCCTCAATGTGACCAAAATTGCCATTTTTACAGACATTTTCTCCTACTCAGAAGCTTCTATTTCGACCAATTTCAGGCATTAAAATGACTCTAAACACACTAATTTTAGTTCTAATAGTTCTAATTCACATGCGATAGTCATTTACAGTCAATAAGTTAAACATTAAAAAATTACCATTTCTGACCATCTGGAGAAAATTCGACAGGTCACGGGTCATCGTTTTTCATCATAAAATTGATTTTTTGGACTGTCGAAAAATTGATTCAAAATTTCATTTGGATTGTGCCTCATGTTAAATAACTACATTTTAAAGCCTCAATGTGACCAAAATTGCCATTTTTGCAGACTTTTTCTCCTTTTCAGAAGCTTCTATTTCGACCAATTTCAGGCATTAAAATGACTCTAAACACACTAATTTTAGTTCTAAGAGTTCTAATTCACATGCGATAGTCATTTACAGTCAATAAGTTAAACATTAAAAAATTACCATTTCTGACCATCTGGAGAAAATTCGACAGGTCACGGGTCATCGTTTTTCATCATAAAATTGATTTTTTGGACTGTCGAAAAATTGATTCAAAATTTCATTTGGATTGTGCCTCATGTTAAATAACTACATTTTAAAGCCTCAATGTGACCAAAATTGCCATTTTTGCAGACTTTTTCTCCTACTGAGAAGCTTCTATTTCGACCAATTTCAGGCATTAAAATGACTCTAAACACACTAATTTTAGTTCTAAGAGTTCTAATTCACATGCAATAGTCATTTACAGTCAATAAGTTAAACATTAAAAAATTATAATTTCTGACCATCTGGAGAAAATTCGACAGGTCACGGGTCATCGTTTTTCATCAGAAAATTGATTTTTTGGACTGTCGAAAAATTGATTCAAAATGTCATTTGGATTGTGCCTCATGTTGAATAACTACTTTTTAAAGCCTCAAAGTGACCAAAATTGCCATTTTTACAAACTTTTTCTCCTTTTCAGAAGCTTCTATTTCGACCAATTTCAGGCATTAAAATGACTCTAAACACACTAATTTTAATTCTAAGAGTTCTAATTCACATGCAATAGTCATTTGCAGTCAAAAAATTAAACATTAAAAAATTACCATTTCTGACCATCTGGAGAAAATTCGACAGGTCACGGGTCATTGTTTTTCATCAGAAAATTGATTTTTTGGACTGTCGAAAAATTGATTCGAAATTTCATTTGGATTGTGCCTCATGTTGAATAAATACATTTTAAAGCCTCAATGTGACCAAAATTGCCATTTTTACAGACTTTTTCTCCTACTCAGAAGCTTCTATTTCGACCAATTTCAGGCATTAAAATGACTCTAAACACACTAATTTTAGTTCTAAGAGTTCTAATTCACATGCGATAGTCATTTACAGTCAATAAGTTAAACATTAAAAAATTACCATTTCTGACCATCTGGAGAAAATTCGACAGGTCACGTCAGAAAATTGATTTTTTGGACTGTCGAAAAATTGATTCAAAATGTCATTTGGATTGTGCCTCATGTTGAATAACTACTTTTTAAAGCCTCAATGTGACCAAAATTGCCATTTTTACAGACTTTTTCTCCTACTCAGAAGCTTCTATTTCGACCAATTTCAGGCATTAAAATGACTCTAAACACACTAATTTTAATTCTAAGAGTTCTAATTCACATGCAATAGTCATTTGCAGTCAATAAATTAAACATTAAAAAATTACCATTTCTGACCACCTGGAGAAAATTCGACAGGTCACGGGTCATCGTTTTTCATCAGAAAATTGATTTTTTTGGACTGTCGAAAAATTGATCCAAAATGTCATTTGGATTGTGCCTCATGTTAAATAACTACATTTTAAAGCCTCAATGTGACCAAAATTGCCATTTTTACAGACATTTTCTCCTACTCAGAAGCTTCTATTTCGACCAATTTCAGGCATTAAAATGACTCTAAACACACTAATTTTAGTTCTAAGAGTTCTAATTCACATGCGATAGTCATTTACAGTCAATAAGTTAAACATTAAAAAATTACCATTTCTGACCATCTGGAGAAAATTCGACAGGTCACGGGTCATCGTTTTTCATCATAAAATTGATTTTTTGGACTGTCGAAAAATTGATTCAAAATTTCATTTGGATTGTGCCTCATGTTAAATAACTACATTTTAAAGCCTCAATGTGACCAAAATTGCCATTTTTGCAGACTTTTTCTCCTACTCAGAAGCTTCTATTTCGACCAATTTCAGGCATTAAAATGACTCTAAACACACTAATTTTAGTTCTAAGAGTTCTAATTCACATGCGATAGTCATTTACAGTCAATAAGTTAAACATTAAAAAATTACCCTTTCTGACCATCTGGAGAAAATTCGACAGGTCACGTGTCATCGTTTTTCATCATAAAATTGATTTTTTGGACTGTCGAAAAATTGATTCAAAATTTCATTTGGATTGTGCCTCATGTTAAATAACTACATTTTAAAGCCTCAATGTGACCAAAATTGCCATTTTTGCAGACTTTTTCTCCTACTCAGAAGCTTCTATTTCGACCAATTTCAGGCATTAAAATGACTCTAAACACACTAATTTTAGTTCTAAGAGTTCTAATTCACATGCAATAGTCATTTACAGTCAATAAGTTAAACATTAAAAAATTACCATTTCTGACCATCTGGAGAAAATTCGACAGGTCACGGGTCATCATTTTTCATCATAAAATTGATTTTTTGGACTGTCGAAAAATTGATTCAAAATTTCATTTGGATTGTGCCTCATGTTAAATAACTACATTTTAAAGCCTCAATGTGACCAAAATTGCCATTTTTGCAGACTTTTTCTCCAACTCAGAAGCTTCTATTTCGACCAATTTCAGGCTTTAAAATGACTCTAAACACACTAATTTTAGTTCTAAGAGTTCTAATTCACATGCGATAGTCATTTACAGTCAATAAGTTAAACATTAAAAAATTACCATTTCTGACCATCTGGAGAAAATTCGACAGGTCACGGGTCATCGTTTTTCATCATAAAATTGATTTTTTGGACTGTCGAAAAATTGATTCAAAATTCCATTTGGATTGTGCCTCATGTTAAATAACTACATTTTAAAGCCTCAATGTGACCAAAATTGCCATTTTTGCAGACTTTTTCTCCTTTTCAGAAGCTTCTATTTCGACCAATTTCAGGCATTAAAATGACTCTAAACACACTAATTTTAGGTCTAAGAGTTCTAATTCACATGCAATAGTCATTTACAGTCAATAAGTTAAACATTAAAAAATTATAATTTCTGACAAACTGGAGAAAATTCGACAGGTCACGGGTCATCGTTTTTCATCAGAAAATTGATTTTTTGGACTGTCGAAAAATTGATTCAAAATGTCATTTGGATTGTGCCTCATGTTGAATAACTACTTTTTAAAGCCTCAATGGGACCAAAATTGCCATTTTTACAGACTTTTTCTCCTACTCAGAAGCTTCTATTTCGACCAATTTCAGGCATTAAAATGACTCTAAACACACTAATTTTAATTCTAAGAGTTCTAATTCACATGCAATAGTCATTTGCAGTCAATAAATTAAACATTAAAAAATTACCATTTCTGACCATCTGGAAAAAATTCGACAGGTCACGGGTCATCGTTTTTCATCAGAAAATTGATTTTTTTGGACTGTCGAAAAATTGATCCAAAATGTCATTTGGATTGTCCCTCCTGTTGAATAACTACTTTTTAAAGCCTCAATGTGACCAAAATTGCCATTTTTACAGACATTTTCTCCTACTCAGAAGCTTCTATTTCGACCAATTTCAGGCATTAAAATGACTCTAAACACACTAATTTTAGTTCTAAGAGTTCTAATTCACATGCGATAGTCATTTACAGTCAATAAGTTAAACATTAAAAAATTACCATTTCTGACCATCTGGAGAAAATTCGACAGGTCACGGGTCATCGTTTTTCATCATAAAATTGATTTTTTGGACTGTCGAAAAATTGATTCAAAATTTCATTTGGATTGTGCCTCATGTTAAATAACTACATTTTAAACCCTCAATGTGACCAAAATTGCCATTTTTGCAGACTTTTTCTCCTACTCAGAAGCTTCTATTTCGACCAATTTCAGGCATTAAAATGACTCTAAACACACTAATTTTAGTTCTAAGAGTTCTAATTCACATGCGATAGTCATTTACAGTCAATAAGTTAAACATTAAAAAATTACCATTTCTGACCATCTGGAGAAAATTCGACAGGTCACGGGTCATCGTTTTTCATCATAAAATTGATTTTTTGGATTGTCGAAAAATTGATTCGAAATTTCATTTGGATTGTGCCTCATGTTAAATAACTACATTTTAAAGCCTCAATGTGACTAAAATTGCAATTTTTGCAGACTTTTTCTCCTACTCAGAAGCTTCTATTTCGACCAATTTCAGGCATTAAAATGACTCTAAACACACTAATTTTAGTTCTAAGAGTTCTAATTCACATGCGATAGTCATTTACAGTCAATAAGTTAAACATTAAAAAATTACCATTTCTGACCATCTGGAGAAAATTCGACAGGTCACGGGTCATCGTTTTTCATCATAAAATTGATTTTTTGGACTGTCGAAAAATTGATTCAAAATTTCATTTGGATTGTGCCTCATGTTAAATAACTACATTTTAAAGCCTCAATGTGACCAAAATTGCCATTTTTGCAGACTTTTTCTCCTTTTCAGAAGCTTCTATTTCGACCAATTTCAGGCATTAAAATGACTCTAAACACACTAATTTTAGTTCTAAGAGTTCTAATTCACATGCGATAGTCATTTACAGTCAATAAGTTAAACATTAAAAAATTACCATTTCTGACCATCTGGAGAAAATTCGACAGGTCACGTCAGAAAATTGATTTTTTGGACTGTCGAAAAATTGATTCAAAATGTCATTTGGATTGTGCCTCATGTTGAATAACTACTTTTTAAAGCCTCAATGTGACCAAAATTGCCATTTTTACAGACTTTTTCTCCTACTCAGAAGCTTCTATTTCGACCAATTTCAGGCATTAAAATGACTCTAAACACACTAATTTTAATTCTAAGAGTTCTAATTCACATGCAATAGTCATTTGCAGTCAATAAATTAAACATTAAAAAATTACCATTTCTGACCATCTGGAGAAAATTCGACAGGTCACGGGTCATCGTTTTTCATCAGAAAATTGATTTTTTTGGACTGTCGAAAAATTGATCCAAAATGTCATTTGGATTGTCCCTCCTGTTGAATAACTACTTTTTAAAGCCTCAATGTGACCAAAATTGCCATTTTTACAGACATTTTCTCCTACTCAGAAGCTTCTATTTCGACCAATTTCAGGCATTAAAATGACTCTAAACACACTAATTTTAGTTCTAATAGTTCTAATTCACATGCGATAGTCATTTACAGTCAATAAGTTAAACATTAAAAAATTACCCTTTCTGACCATCTGGAGAAAATTCGACAGGTCACGGGTCATCGTTTTTCATCATAAAATTGATTTTTTGGACTGTCGAAAAATTGATTCAAAATTTCATTTGGATTGTGCCTCATGTTAAATAACTACATTTTAAAGCCTCAATGTGACCAAAATTGCCATTTTTGCAGACTTTTTCTCCTACTCAGAAGCTTCTATTTCGACCAATTTCAGGCATTAAAATGACTCTAAACACACTAATTTTAGTTCTAAGAGTTCTAATTCACATGCAATAGTCATTTACAGTCAATAAGTTAAACATTAAAAAATTACCATTTCTGACCATCTGGAGAAAATTCGACAGGTCACGGGTCATCATTTTTCATCATAAAATTGATTTTTTGGACTGTCGAAAAATTGATTCAAAATTTCATTTGGATTGTGCCTCATGTTAAATAACTACATTTTAAAGCCTCAATGTGACCAAAATTGCCATTTTTGCAGACTTTTTCTCCAACTCAGAAGCTTCTATTTCGACCAATTTCAGGCTTTAAAATGACTCTAAACACACTAATTTTAGTTCTAAGAGTTCTAATTCACATGCGATAGTCATTTACAGTCAATAAGTTAAACATTAAAAAATTACCATTTCTGACCATCTGGAGAAAATTCGACAGGTCACGGGTCATCGTTTTTCATCATAAAATTGATTTTTTGGACTGTCGAAAAATTGATTCAAAATTCCATTTGGATTGTGCCTCATGTTAAATAACTACATTTTAAAGCCTCAATGTGACCAAAATTGCCATTTTTGCAGACTTTTTCTCCTTTTCAGAAGCTTCTATTTCGACCAATTTCAGGCATTAAAATGACTCTAAACACACTAATTTTAGTTCTAAGAGTTCTAATTCACATGCAATAGTCATTTACAGTCAATAAGTTAAACATTAAAAAATTATAATTTCTGACAAACTGGAGAAAATTCGACAGGTCACGGGTCATCGTTTTTCATCAGAAAATTGATTTTTTGGACTGTCGAAAAATTGATTCAAAATGTCATTTGGATTGTGCCTCATGTTGAATAACTACTTTTTAAAGCCTCAATGGGACCAAAATTGCCATTTTTACAGACTTTTTCTCCTACTCAGAAGCTTCTATTTCGACCAATTTCAGGCATTAAAATGACTCTAAACACACTAATTTTAATTCTAAGAGTTCTAATTCACATGCAATAGTCATTTGCAGTCAATAAATTAAACATTAAAAAATTACCATTTCTGACCATCTGGAGAAAATTCGACAGGTCACGGGTCATCGTTTTTCATCAGAAAATTGATTTTTTTGGACTGTCGAAAAATTGATCCAAAATGTCATTTGGATTGTCCCTCCTGTTGAATAACTACTTTTTAAAGCCTCAATGTGACCAAAATTGCCATTTTTACAGACATTTTCTCCTACTCAGAAGCTTCTATTTCGACCAATTTCAGGCATTAAAATGACTCTAAACACACTAATTTTAGTTCTAAGAGTTCTAATTCACATGCGATAGTCATTTACAGTCAATAAGTTAAACATTAAAAAATTACCATTTCTGACCATCTGGAGAAAATTCGACAGGTCACGGGTCATCGTTTTTCATCATAAAATTGATTTTTTGGATTGTCGAAAAATTGATTCGAAATTTCATTTGGATTGTGCCTCATGTTAAATAACTACATTTTAAAGCCTCAATGTGACTAAAATTGCAATTTTTGCAGACTTTTTCTCCTACTCAGAAGCTTCTATTTCGACCAATTTCAGGCATTAAAATGACTCTAAACACACTAATTTTAGTTCTAAGAGTTCTAATTCACATGCAATAGTCATTTACAGTCAATAAGTTAAACATTAAAAAATTACCATTTCTGACCATCTGGAGAAAATTCGACAGGTCACGTGTCATCGTTTTTCATCATAAAATTGATTTTTTGGACTGTCGAAAAATTGATTCAAAATTTCATTTGGATTGTGCCTCATGTTAAATAACTACATTTTAAAGCCTCAATGTGACCAAAATTGCCATTTTTGCAGACTTTTTCTCCTTTTCAGAAGCTTCTATTTCGACCAATTTCAGGCATTAAAATGACTCTAAACACACTAATTTTAGTTCTAAGAGTTCTAATTCACATGCAATAGTCATTTACAGTCAATAAGTTAAACATTAAAAAATTATAATTTCTGACCATCTGGAGAAAATTCGACAGGTCACTGGTCATCGTTTTTCATCAGAAAATTGATTTTTTGGACTGTCGAAAAATTGATTCAAAATGTCATTTGGATTGTGCCTCATGTTGAATAACTACTTTTTAAAGCCTCAATGTGACCAAAATTGCCATTTTTACAAACTTTTTCTCCTTTTCAGAAGCTTCTATTTCGACCAATTTCAGGCATTAAAATGACTCTAAACACACTAATTTTAATTCTAAGAGTTCTAATTCACATGCAATAGTCATTTGCAGTCAAAAAATTAAACATTAAAAAATTACCATTTCTGACCATCTGGAGAAAATTCGACAGGTCACGGGTCATCGTTTTTCATCAGAAAATTGATTTTTTGGACTGTCGAAAAATTGATTCAAAATTTCATTTGGATTGTGCCGCATGTTGAATATATACATTTTAAAGCCTCAATGTGACCAAAATTGCCATTTTTACTGACTTTTTCTCCTACTCAGAAGCTTCTATTTCGACCAATTTCAGGCATTAAAATGACTCTAAACACACTAATTTTAGTTCTAAGAGTTCTAATTCACATGCGATAGTCATTTACAGTCAATAAGTTAAACATTAAAAAATTACCATTTCTGACCATCTTGAGAAAATTCGACAGGTCACGGGTCATCGTTTTTCATCAGAAAATTGATTTTTTGGACTGTCGAAAAATTGATTCAAAATGTCATTTGGATTGTGCCTCATGTTGAATAACTACTTTTTAAAGCCTCAATGTGACCAAAATTGCCATTTTTACAGACTTTTTCTCCTACTCAGAAGCTTCTATTTCGACCAATTTCAGGCATTAAAATGACTCTAAACACACTAATTTTAATTCTAAGAGTTCTAATTCACATGCAATAGTCATTTGCAGTCAATAAATTAAACATTAAAAAATTACCATTTCTGACCATCTGGAGAAAATTCGACAGGTCACGGGTCATCGTTTTTCATCAGAAAATTGATTTTTTTGGACTGTCGAAAAATTGATCCAAAATGTCATTTGGATTGTCCCTCCTGTTGAATAACTACTTTTTAAAGCCTCAATGTGACCAAAATTGCCATTTTTACAGACATTTTCTCCTACTCAGAAGCTTCTATTTCGACCAATTTCAGGCATTAAAATGACTCTAAACACACTAATTTTAGTTCTAAGAGTTCTAATTCACATGCGATAGTCATTTACAGTCAATAAGTTAAACATTAAAAAATTACCATTTCTGACCATCTGGAGAAAATTCGACAGGTCACGGGTCATCGTTTTTCATCATAAAATTGATTTTTTGGACTGTCGAAAAATTGATTCAAAATTTCATTTGGATTGTGCCTCATGTTAAATAACTACATTTTAAAGCCTCAATGTGACCAAAATTGCCATTTTTGCAGACTTTTTCTCCTACTCAAAAGCTTCTATTTCGACCAATTTTCAGGCATTAAAATGACTCTAAACACACTAATTTTAGTTCTAAGAGTTCTAATTCACATGCGATAGTCATTTACAGTCAATAAGTTAAACATTAAAAAATTACCATTTCTGACCATCTGGAGAAAATTCGACAGGTCACGGGTCATCGTTTTTCATCATAAAATTGATTTTTTGGACTGTCGAAAAATTGATTCAAAATTTCATTTGGATTGTGCCTCATGTTAAATAACTACATTTTAAAGCCTCAATGTGACCAAAATTGCCATTTTTGCAGACTTTTTCTCCTACTCAGAAGCTTCTATTTCGACCAATTTCAGGCATTAAAATGACTCTAAACACACTAATTTTAGTTCTAAGAGTTCTAATTCACATGCGATAGTCATTTACAGTCAATAAGTTAAACATTAAAAAATTACCATTTCTGACCATCTGGAGAAAATTCGACAGGTCACGGGTCATCGTTTTTCATCATAAAATTGATTTTTTGGACTGTCGAAAAATTGATTCAAAATTTCATTTGGATTGTGCCTCATGTTAAATAACTACATTTTAAAGCCTCAATGTGACCAAAATTGCCATTTTTGCAGACTTTTTCTCCTACTGAGAAGCTTCTATTTCGACCAATTTCAGGCATTAAAATGACTCTAAACACACTAATTTTAGTTCTAAGAGTTCTAATTCACATGCGATAGTCATTTACAGTCAATAAGTTAAACATTAAAAAATTACCATTTCTGACCATCTGGAGAAAATTCGACAGGTCACGGGTCATCGTTTTTCATCATAAAATTGATTTTTTGGACTGTCGAAAAATTGATTCAAAATTCCATTTGGATTGTGCCTCATGTTAAATAACTACATTTTAAAGCCTCAATGTGACCAAAATTGCCATTTTTGC
The DNA here is from genome assembly GCF_964204655.1 of Triturus cristatus. NCBI lineage: Eukaryota > Metazoa > Chordata > Amphibia > Caudata > Salamandridae > Triturus > Triturus cristatus. The sequence continues at coordinate 486,608 of NW_028188427.1, forward strand.
AGACTTTTTCTCCTTTTCAGAAGCTTCTATTTCGACCAATTTCAGGCATTAAAATGACTCTAAACACACTAATTTTAGTTCTAAGAGTTCTAATTCACATGCAATAGTCATTTACAGTCAATAAGTTAAACATTAAAAAATTATAATTTCTGACCATCTGGAGAAAATTCGACAGGTCACGGGTCATCGTTTTTCATCATAAAATTGATTTTTTGGACTGTCGAAAAATTGATTCAAAATTTCATTTGGATTGTGCCTCATGTTAAATAACTACATTTTAAAGCCTCAATGTGACCAAAATTGCCATTTTTGCAGACTTTTTCTCCTACTCAAAAGCTTCTATTTCGACCAATTTTCAGGCATTAAAATGACTCTAAACACACTAATTTTAGTTCTAAGAGTTCTAATTCACATGCGATAGTCATTTACAGTCAATAAGTTAAACATTAAAAAATTACCATTTCTGACCATCTGGAGAAAATTCGACAGGTCACGGGTCATCGTTTTTCATCATAAAATTGATTTTTTGGACTGTCGAAAAATTGATTCAAAATTTCATTTGGATTGTGCCTCATGTTAAATAACTACATTTTAAAGCCTCAATGTGACCAAAATTGCCATTTTTGCAGACTTTTTCTCCTACTCAGAAGCTTCTATTTCGACCAATTTCAGGCATTAAAATGACTCTAAACACACTAATTTTAGTTCTAAGAGTTCTAATTCACATGCGATAGTCATTTACAGTCAATAAGTTAAACATTAAAAAATTACCATTTCTGACCATCTGGAGAAAATTCGACAGGTCACGGGTCATCGTTTTTCATCATAAAATTGATTTTTTGGACTGTCGAAAAATTGATTCAAAATTTCATTTGGATTGTGCCTCATGTTAAATAACTACATTTTAAAGCCTCAATGTGACCAAAATTGCCATTTTTGCAGACTTTTTCTCCTACTGAGAAGCTTCTATTTCGACCAATTTCAGGCATTAAAATGACTCTAAACACACTAATTTTAGTTCTAAGAGTTCTAATTCACATGCGATAGTCATTTACAGTCAATAAGTTAAACATTAAAAAATTACCATTTCTGACCATCTGGAGAAAATTCGACAGGTCACGGGTCATCGTTTTTCATCATAAAATTGATTTTTTGGACTGTCGAAAAATTGATTCAAAATTCCATTTGGATTGTGCCTCATGTTAAATAACTACATTTTAAAGCCTCAATGTGACCAAAATTGCCATTTTTGCAGACTTTTTCTCCTTTTCAGAAGCTTCTATTTCGACCAATTTCAGGCATTAAAATGACTCTAAACACACTAATTTTAGTTCTAAGAGTTCTAATTCACATGCAATAGTCATTTACAGTCAATAAGTTAAACATTAAAAAATTATAATTTCTGACAAACTGGAGAAAATTCGACAGGTCACGGGTCATCGTTTTTCATCAGAAAATTGATTTTTTGGACTGTCGAAAAATTGATTCAAAATGTCATTTGGATTGTGCCTCATGTTGAATAACTACTTTTTAAAGCCTCAATGGGACCAAAATTGCCATTTTTACAGACTTTTTCTCCTACTCAGAAGCTTCTATTTCGACCAATTTCAGGCATTAAAATGACTCTAAACACACTAATTTTAATTCTAAGAGTTCTAATTCACATGCAATAGTCATTTGCAGTCAATAAATTAAACATTAAAAAATTACCATTTCTGACCATCTGGAGAAAATTCGACAGGTCACGGGTCATCGTTTTTCATCAGAAAATTGATTTTTTTGGACTGTCGAAAAATTGATCCAAAATGTCATTTGGATTGTCCCTCCTGTTGAATAACTACTTTTTAAAGCCTCAATGTGACCAAAATTGCCATTTTTACAGACATTTTCTCCTACTCAGAAGCTTCTATTTCGACCAATTTCAGGCATTAAAATGACTCTAAACACACTAATTTTAGTTCTAAGAGTTCTAATTCACATGCGATAGTCATTTACAGTCAATAAGTTAAACATTAAAAAATTACCATTTCTGACCATCTGGAGAAAATTCGACAGGTCACGGGTCATCGTTTTTCATCATAAAATTGATTTTTTGGACTGTCGAAAAATTGATTCAAAATTTCATTTGGATTGTGCCTCATGTTAAATAACTACATTTTAAACCCTCAATGTGACCAAAATTGCCATTTTTGCAGACTTTTTCTCCTACTCAGAAGCTTCTATTTCGACCAATTTCAGGCATTAAAATGACTCTAAACACACTAATTTTAGTTCTAAGAGTTCTAATTCACATGCGATAGTCATTTACAGTCAATAAGTTAAACATTAAAAAATTACCATTTCTGACCATCTGGAGAAAATTCGACAGGTCACGGGTCATCGTTTTTCATCATAAAATTGATTTTTTGGATTGTCGAAAAATTGATTCGAAATTTCATTTGGATTGTGCCTCATGTTAAATAACTACATTTTAAAGCCTCAATGTGACTAAAATTGCAATTTTTGCAGACTTTTTCTCCTACTCAGAAGCTTCTATTTCGACCAATTTCAGGCATTAAAATGACTCTAAACACACTAATTTTAGTTCTAAGAGTTCTAATTCACATGCGATAGTCATTTACAGTCAATAAGTTAAACATTAAAAAATTACCATTTCTGACCATCTGGAGAAAATTCGACAGGTCACGGGTCATCGTTTTTCATCATAAAATTGATTTTTTGGACTGTCGAAAAATTGATTCAAAATTTCATTTGGATTGTGCCTCATGTTAAATAACTACATTTTAAAGCCTCAATGTGACCAAAATTGCCATTTTTGCAGACTTTTTCTCCTTTTCAGAAGCTTCTATTTCGACCAATTTCAGGCATTAAAATGACTCTAAACACACTAATTTTAGTTCTAAGAGTTCTAATTCACATGCGATAGTCATTTACAGTCAATAAGTTAAACATTAAAAAATTACCATTTCTGACCATCTGGAGAAAATTCGACAGGTCACGTCAGAAAATTGATTTTTTGGACTGTCGAAAAATTGATTCAAAATGTCATTTGGATTGTGCCTCATGTTAAATAACTACATTTTAAAGCCTCAATGTGACCAAAATTGCCATTTTTGCAGACTTTTTCTCCTTTTCAGAAGCTTCTATTTCGACCAATTTCAGGCATTAAAATGACTCTAAACACACTAATTTTAGTTCTAAGAGTTCTAATTCACATGCAATAGTCATTTGCAGTCAATAAATTAAACATTAAAAAATTACCATTTCTGACCATCTGGAGAAAATTCGACAGGTCACGGGTCATCGTTTTTCATCAGAAAATTGATTTTTTTGGACTGTCAAAAAATTGATCCAAAATGTCATTTGGATTGTCCCTCCTGTTGAATAACTACTTTTTAAAGCCTCAATGTGACCAAAATTGCCATTTTTACAGACATTTTCTCCTACTCAGAAGCTTCTATTTCGACCAATTTCAGGCATTAAAATGACTCTAAACACACTAATTTTAGTTCTAAGAGTTCTAATTCACATGCGATAGTCATTTACAGTCAATAAGTTAAACATTAAAAAATTACCATTTCTGACCATCTGGAGAAAATTCGACAGGTCACGGGTCATCGTTTTTCATCATAAAATTGATTTTTTGGACTGTCGAAAAATTGATTCAAAATTTCATTTGGATTGTGCCTCATGTTAAATAACTACATTTTAAACCCTCAATGTGACCAAAATTGCCATTTTTGCAGACTTTTTCTCCTACTCAGAAGCTTCTATTTCGACCAATTTCAGGCATTAAAATGACTCTAAACACACTAATTTTAGTTCTAAGAGTTCTAATTCACATGCGATAGTCATTTACAGTCAATAAGTTAAACATTAAAAAATTACCATTTCTGACCATCTGGAGAAAATTCGACAGGTCACGGGTCATCGTTTTTCATCATAAAATTGATTTTTTGGATTGTCGAAAAATTGATTCGAAATTTCATTTGGATTGTGCCTCATGTTAAATAACTACATTTTAAAGCCTCAATGTGACTAAAATTGCAATTTTTGCAGACTTTTTCTCCTACTCAGAAGCTTCTATTTCGACCAATTTCAGGCATTAAAATGACTCTAAACACACTAATTTTAGTTCTAAGAGTTCTAATTCACATGCGATAGTCATTTACAGTCAATAAGTTAAACATTAAAAAATTACCATTTCTGACCATCTGGAGAAAATTCGACAGGTCACGGGTCATCGTTTTTCATCATAAAATTGATTTTTTGGACTGTCGAAAAATTGATTCAAAATTTCATTTGGATTGTGCCTCATGTTAAATAACTACATTTTAAAGCCTCAATGTGACCAAAATTGCCATTTTTGCAGACTTTTTCTCCTTTTCAGAAGCTTCTATTTCGACCAATTTCAGGCATTAAAATGACTCTAAACACACTAATTTTAGTTCTAAGAGTTCTAATTCACATGCAATAGTCATTTACAGTCAATAAGTTAAACATTAAAAAATTATAATTTCTGACCATCTGGAGAAAATTCGACAGGTCACGGGTCATCGTTTTTCATCAGAAAATTGATTTTTTGGACTGTCGAAAAATTGATTCAAAATGTCATTTGGATTGTGCCTCATGTTGAATAACTACTTTTTAAAGCCTCAATGTGACCAAAATTGCCATTTTTACAAACTTTTTCTCCTTTTCAGAAGCTTCTATTTCGACCAATTTCAGGCATTAAAATGACTCTAAACACACTAATTTTAATTCTAAGAGTTCTAATTCACATGCAATAGTCATTTGCAGTCAAAAAATTAAACATTAAAAAATTACCATTTCTGACCATCTGGAGAAAATTCGACAGGTCACGGGTCATCGTTTTTCATCAGAAAATTGATTTTTTGGACTGTCGAAAAATTGATTCAAAATTTCATTTGGATTGTGCCGCATGTTGAATATATACATTTTAAAGCCTCAATGTGACCAAAATTGCCATTTTTACTGACTTTTTCTCCTACTCAGAAGCTTCTATTTCGACCAATTTCAGGCATTAAAATGACTCTAAACACACTAATTTTAGTTCTAAGAGTTCTAATTCACATGCGATAGTCATTTACAGTCAATAAGTTAAACATTAAAAAATTACCATTTCTGACCATCTGGAGAAAATTCGACAGGTCACGGGTCATCGTTTTTCATCAGAAAATTGATTGTTTGGACTGTCGAAAAATTGATTCAAAATGTCATTTGGATTGTGCCTCATGTTGAATAACTACTTTTTAAAGCCTCAATGTGACCAAAATTGCCATTTTTACAGACTTTTTCTCCTACTCAGAAGCTTCTATTTCGACCAATTTCAGGCATTAAAATGACTCTAAACACACTAATTTTAATTCTAAGAGTTCTAATTCACATGCAATAGTCATTTGCAGTCAATAAATTAAACATTAAAAAATTACCATTTCTGACCATCTGGAGAAAATTCGACAGGTCACGGGTCATCGTTTTTCATCAGAAAATTGATTTTTTTGGACTGTCGAAAAATTGATCCAAAATGTCATTTGGATTGTCCCTCCTGTTGAATAACTACTTTTTAAAGCCTCAATGTGACCAAAATTGCCATTTTTACAGACATTTTCTCCTACTCAGAAGCTTCTATTTCGACCAATTTCAGGCATTAAAATGACTCTAAACACACTAATTTTAGTTCTAAGAGTTCTAATTCACATGCGATAGTCATTTACAGTCAATAAGTTAAACATTAAAAAATTACCATTTCTGACCATCTGGAGAAAATTCGACAGGTCACGGGTCATCGTTTTTCATCATAAAATTGATTTTTTGGACTGTCGAAAAATTGATTCAAAATTTCATTTGGATTGTGCCTCATGTTAAATAACTACATTTTAAAGCCTCAATGTGACCAAAATTGCCATTTTTGCAGACTTTTTCTCCTACTCAGAAGCTTCTATTTCGACCAATTTTCAGGCATTAAAATGACTCTAAACACACTAATTTTAGTTCTAAGAGTTCTAATTCACATGCGATAGTCATTTACAGTCAATAAGTTAAACATTAAAAAATTACCATTTCTGACCATCTGGAGAAAATTCGACAGGTCACGGGTCATCGTTTTTCATCATAAAATTGATTTTTTGGACTGTCGAAAAATTGATTCAAAATTTCATTTGGATTGTGCCTCATGTTAAATAACTACATTTTAAAGCCTCAATGTGACCAAAATTGCCATTTTTGCAGACTTTTTCTCCTACTCAGAAGCTTCTATTTCGACCAATTTCAGGCATTAAAATGACTCTAAACACACTAATTTTAGTTCTAAGAGTTCTAATTCACATGCGATAGTCATTTACAGTCAATAAGTTAAACATTAAAAAATTACCATTTCTGACCATCTGGAGAAAATTCGACAGGTCACGGGTCATCGTTTTTCATCATAAAATTGATTTTTTGGACTGTCGAAAAATTGATTCAAAATTTCATTTGGATTGTGCCTCATGTTAAATAACTACATTTTAAAGCCTCAATGTGACCAAAATTGCCATTTTTGCAGACTTTTTCTCCTACTGAGAAGCTTCTATTTCGACCAATTTCAGGCATTAAAATGACTCTAAACACACTAATTTTAGTTCTAAGAGTTCTAATTCACATGCGATAGTCATTTACAGTCAATAAGTTAAACATTAAAAAATTACCATTTCTGACCATCTGGAGAAAATTCGACAGGTCACGGGTCATCGTTTTTCATCATAAAATTGATTTTTTGGACTGTCGAAAAATTGATTCAAAATTTCATTTGGATTGTGCCTCATGTTAAATAACTACATTTTAAAGCCTCAATGTGACCAAAATTGCCATTTTTGCAGACTTTTTCTCCTTTTCAGAAGCTTCTATTTCGACCAATTTCAGGCATTAAAATGACTCTAAACACACTAATTTTAGTTCTAAGAGTTCTAATTCACATGCAATAGTCATTTACAGTCAATAAGTTAAACATTAAAAAATTATAATTTCTGACAAACTGGAGAAAATTCGACAGGTCACGGGTCATCGTTTTTCATCAGAAAATTGATTTTTTGGACTGTCGAAAAATTGATTCAAAATGTCATTTGGATTGTGCCTCATGTTGAATAACTACTTTTTAAAGCCTCAATGGGACCAAAATTGCCATTTTTACAGACTTTTTCTCCTACTCAGAAGCTTCTATTTCGACCAATTTCAGGCATTAAAATGACTCTAAACACACTAATTTTAATTCTAAGAGTTCTAATTCACATGCAATAGTCATTTGCAGTCAATAAATTAAACATTAAAAAATTACCATTTCTGACCATCTGGAGAAAATTCGACAGGTCACGGGTCATCGTTTTTCATCAGAAAATTGATTTTTTTGGACTGTCGAAAAATTGATCCAAAATGTCATTTGGATTGTCCCTCCTGTTGAATAACTACTTTTTAAAGCCTCAATGTGACCAAAATTGCCATTTTTACAGACATTTTCTCCTACTCAGAAGCTTCTATTTCGACCAATTTCAGGCATTAAAATGACTCTAAACACACTAATTTTAGTTCTAAGAGTTCTAATTCACATGCGATAGTCATTTACAGTCAATAAGTTAAACATTAAAAAATTACCATTTCTGACCATCTGGAGAAAATTCGACAGGTCACGGGTCATCGTTTTTCATCCTAAAATTGATTTTTTGGACTGTTGAAAAATTGATTCAAAATTTCATTTGGATTGTGCCTCATGTTAAATAACTACATTTTAAACCCTCAATGTGACCAAAATTGCCATTTTTGCAGACTTTTTCTCCTACTCAGAAGCTTCTATTTCGACCAATTTCAGGCATTAAAATGACTCTAAACACACTAATTTTAGTTCTAAGAGTTCTAATTCACATGCGATAGTCATTTACAGTCAATAAGTTAAACATTAAAAAATTACCATTTCTGACCATCTGGAGAAAATTCGACAGGTCACGGGTCATCGTTTTTCATCATAAAATTGATTTTTTGGATTGTCGAAAAATTGATTCGAAATTTCATTTGGATTGTGCCTCATGTTAAATAACTACATTTTAAAGCCTCAATGTGACTAAAATTGCAATTTTTGCAGACTTTTTCTCCTACTCAGAAGCTTCTATTTCGACCAATTTCAGGCATTAAAATGACTCTAAACACACTAATTTTAGTTCTAAGAGTTCTAATTCACATGCGATAGTCATTTACAGTCAATAAGTTAAACATTAAAAAATTACCATTTCTGACCATCTGGAGAAAATTCGACAGGTCACGGGTCATCGTTTTTCATCATAAAATTGATTTTTTGGACTGTCGAAAAATTGATTCAAAATTTCATTTGGATTGTGCCTCATGTTAAATAACTACATTTTAAAGCCTCAATGTGACCAAAATTGCCATTTTTGCAGACTTTTTCTCCTTTTCAGAAGCTTCTATTTCGACCAATTTCAGGCATTAAAATGACTCTAAACACACTAATTTTAGTTCTAAGAGTTCTAATTCACATGCAATAGTCATTTACAGTCAATAAGTTAAACATTAAAAAATTATAATTTCTGACCATCTGGAGAAAATTCGACAGGTCACGGGTCATCGTTTTTCATCAGAAAATTGATTTTTTGGACTGTCGAAAAATTGATTCAAAATGTCATTTGGATTGTGCCTCATGTTGAATAACTACTTTTTAAAGCCTCAATGTGACCAAAATTGCCATTTTTACAAACTTTTTCTCCTTTTCAGAAGCTTCTATTTCGACCAATTTCAGGCATTAAAATGACTCTAAACACACTAATTTTAATTCTAAGAGTTCTAATTCACATGCAATAGTCATTTGCAGTCAAAAAATTAAACATTAAAAAATTACCATTTCTGACCATCTGGAGAAAATTCGACAGGTCACGGGTCATCGTTTTTCATCAGAAAATTGATTTTTTGGACTGTCGAAAAATTGATTCAAAATTTCATTTGGATTGTGCCGCATGTTGAATATATACATTTTAAAGCCTCAATGTGACCAAAATTGCCATTTTTACTGACTTTTTCTCCTACTCAGAAGCTTCTATTTCGACCAATTTCAGGCATTAAAATGACTCTAAACACACTAATTTTAGTTCTAAGAGTTCTAATTCACATGCGATAGTCATTTACAGTCAATAAGTTAAACATTAAAAAATTACCATTTCTGACCATCTGGAGAAAATTCGACAGGTCACGGGTCATCGTTTTTCATCAGAAAATTGATTTTTTGGACTGTCGAAAAATTGATTCAAAATGTCATTTGGATTGTGCCTCATGTTGAATAACTACTTTTTAAAGCCTCAATGTGACCAAAATTGCCATTTTTACAGACTTTTTCTCCTACTCAGAAGCTTCTATTTCGACCAATTTCAGGCATTAAAATGACTCTAAACACACTAATTTTAATTCTAAGAGTTCTAATTCACATGCAATAGTCATTTGCAGTCAATAAATTAAACATTAAAAAATTACCATTTCTGACCATCTGGAGAAAATTCGACAGGTCACGGGTCATCGTTTTTCATCAGAAAATTGATTTTTTTGGACTGTCGAAAAATTGATCCAAAATGTCATTTGGATTGTCCCTCCTGTTGAATAACTACTTTTTAAAGCCTCAATGTGACCAAAATTGCCATTTTTACAGACATTTTCTCCTACTCAGAAGCTTCTATTTCGACCAATTTCAGGCATTAAAATGACTCTAAACACACTAATTTTAGTTCTAAGAGTTCTAATTCACATGCGATAGTCATTTACAGTCAATAAGTTAAACATTAAAAAATTACCATTTCTGACCATCTGGAGAAAATTCGACAGGTCACGGGTCATCGTTTTTCATCATAAAATTGATTTTTTGGACTGTCGAAAAATTGATTCAAAATTTCATTTGGATTGTGCCTCATGTTAAATAACTACATTTTAAAGCCTCAATGTGACCAAAATTGCCATTTTTGCAGACTTTTTCTCCTACTCAGAAGCTTCTATTTCGACCAATTTTCAGGCATTAAAATGACTCTAAACACACTAATTTTAGTTCTAAGAGTTCTAATTCACATGCGATAGTCATTTACAGTCAATAAGTTAAACATTAAAAAATTACCATTTCTGACCATCTGGAGAAAATTCGACAGGTCACGGGTCATCGTTTTTCATCATAAAATTGATTTTTTGGACTGTCGAAAAATTGATTCAAAATTTCATTTGGATTGTGCCTCATGTTAAATAACTACATTTTAAAGCCTCAATGTGACCAAAATTGCCATTTTTGCAGACTTTTTCTCCTACTCAGAAGCTTCTATTTCGACCAATTTCAGGCATTAAAATGACTCTAAACACACTAATTTTAGTTCTAAGAGTTCTAATTCACATGCGATAGTCATTTACAGTCAATAAGTTAAACATTAAAAAATTACCATTTCTGACCATCTGGAGAAAATTCGACAGGTCACGGGTCATCGTTTTTCATCAGAAAATTGATTTTTTTGGACTGTCGAAAAATTGATCCAAAATGTCATTTGGATTGTCCCTCCTGTTGAATAACTACTTTTTAAAGCCTCAATGTGACCAAAATTGCCATTTTTACAGACATTTTCTCCTACTCAGAAGCTTCTATGTCGACCAATTTCAGGCATTAAAATGACTCTAAACACACTAATTTTAGTTCTAAGAGTTCTAATTCACATGCGATAGTCATTTACAGTCAATAAGTTAAACATTAAAAAATTACCATTTCTGACCATCTGGAGAAAATTCGACAGGTCACGGGTCATCGTTTTTCATCATAAAATTGATTTTTTGGACTGTCGAAAAATTGATTCAAAATTTCATTTGGATTGTGCCTCATGTTAAATAACTACATTTTAAACCCTCAATGTGACCAAAATTGCCATTTTTGCAGACTTTTTCTCCTACTCAGAAGCTTCTATTTCGACCAATTTCAGGCATTAAAATGACTCTAAACACACTAATTTTAATTCTAAGAGTTCTAATTCACATGCAATAGTCATTTGCAGTCAATAAATTAAACATTAAAAAATTACCATTTCTGACCATCTGGAGAAAATTCGACAGGTCACGGGTCATCGTTTTTCATCAGAAAATTGATTTTTTTGGACTGTCGAAAAATTGATCCAAAATGTCATTTGGATTGTCCCTCCTGTTGAATAACTACTTTTTAAAGCCTCAATGTGACCAAAATTGCCATTTTTACAGACATTTTCTCCTACTCAGAAGCTTCTATGTCGACCAATTTCAGGCATTAAAATGACTCTAAACACACTAATTTTAGTTCTAAGAGTTCTAATTCACATGCGATAGTCATTTACAGTCAATAAGTTAAACATTAAAAAATTACCATTTCTGACCATCTGGAGAAAATTCGACAGGTCACGGGTCATCGTTTTTCATCATAAAATTGATTTTTTGGACTGTCGAAAAATTGATTCAAAATTTCATTTGGATTGTGCCTCATGTTAAATAACTACATTTTAAACCCTCAATGTGACCAAAATTGCCATTTTTGCAGACTTTTTCTCCTACTCAGAAGCTTCTATTTCGACCAATTTCAGGCATTAAAATGACTCTAAACACACTAATTTTAGTTCTAAGAGTTCTAATTCACATGCGATAGTCATTTACAGTCAATAAGTTAAACATTAAAAAATTACCATTTCTGACCATCTGGAGAAAATTCGACAGGTCACGGGTCATCGTTTTTCATCATAAAATTGATTTTTTGGATTGTCGAAAAATTGATTCGAAATTTCATTTGGATTGTGCCTCATGTTAAATAACTACATTTTAAAGCCTCAATGTGACTAAAATTGCAATTTTTGCAGACTTTTTCTCCTACTCAGAAGCTTCTATTTCGACCAATTTCAGGCATTAAAATGACTCTAAACACACTAATTTTAGTTCTAAGAGTTCTAATTCACATGCGATAGTCATTTACAGTCAATAAGTTAAACATTAAAAAATTACCATTTCTGACCATCTGGAGAAAATTCGACAGGTCACGGGTCATCGTTTTTCATCATAAAATTGATTTTTTGGACTGTCGAAAAATTGATTCAAAATTTCATTTGGATTGTGCCTCATGTTAAATAACTACATTTTAAAGCCTCAATGTGACCAAAATTGCCATTTTTGCAGACTTTTTCTCCTTTTCAGAAGCTTCTATTTCGACCAATTTCAGGCATTAAAATGACTCTAAACACACTAATTTTAGTTCTAAGAGTTCTAATTCACATGCGATAGTCATTTACAGTCAATAAGTTAAACATTAAAAAATTACCATTTCTGACCATCTGGAGAAAATTCGACAGGTCACGTCAGAAAATTGATTTTTTGGACTGTCGAAAAATTGATTCAAAATGTCATTTGGATTGTGCCTCATGTTAAATAACTACATTTTAAAGCCTCAATGTGACCAAAATTGCCATTTTTGCAGACTTTTTCTCCTTTTCAGAAGCTTCTATTTCGACCAATTTCAGGCATTAAAATGACTCTAAACACACTAATTTTAGTTCTAAGAGTTCTAATTCACATGCAATAGTCATTTGCAGTCAATAAATTAAACATTAAAAAATTACCATTTCTGACCATCTGGAGAAAATTCGACAGGTCACGGGTCATCGTTTTTCATCAGAAAATTGATTTTTTTGGACTGTCGAAAAATTGATCCAAAATGTCATTTGGATTGTCCCTCCTGTTGAATAACTACTTTTTAAAGCCTCAATGTGACCAAAATTGCCATTTTTACAGACATTTTCTCCTACTCAGAAGCTTCTATTTCGACCAATTTCAGGCATTAAAATGACTCTAAACACACTAATTTTAGTTCTAAGAGTTCTAATTCACATGCGATAGTCATTTACAGTCAATAAGTTAAACATTAAAAAATTACCATTTCTGACCATCTGGAGAAAATTCGACAGGTCACGGGTCATCGTTTTTCATCATAAAATTGATTTTTTGGACTGTCGAAAAATTGATTCAAAATTTCATTTGGATTGTGCCTCATGTTAAATAACTACATTTTAAACCCTCAATGTGACCAAAATTGCCATTTTTGCAGACTTTTTCTCCTACTCAGAAGCTTCTATTTCGACCAATTTCAGGCATTAAAATGACTCTAAACACACTAATTTTAGTTCTAAGAGTTCTAATTCACATGCGATAGTCATTTACAGTCAATAAGTTAAACATTAAAAAATTACCATTTCTGACCATCTGGAGAAAATTCGACAGGTCACGGGTCATCGTTTTTCATCATAAAATTGATTTTTTGGATTGTCGAAAAATTGATTCGAAATTTCATTTGGATTGTGCCTCATGTTAAATAACTACATTTTAAAGCCTCAATGTGACTAAAATTGCAATTTTTGCAGACTTTTTCTCCTACTCAGAAGCTTCTATTTCGACCAATTTCAGGCATTAAAATGACTCTAAACACACTAATTTTAGTTCTAAGAGTTCTAATTCACATGCGATAGTCATTTACAGTCAATAAGTTAAACATTAAAAAATTACCATTTCTGACCATCTGGAGAAAATTCGACAGGTCACGGGTCATCGTTTTTCATCATAAAATTGATTTTTTGGACTGTCGAAAAATTGATTCAAAATTTCATTTGGATTGTGCCTCATGTTAAATAACTACATTTTAAAGCCTCAATGTGACCAAAATTGCCATTTTTGCAGACTTTTTCTCCTTTTCAGAAGCTTCTATTTCGACCAATTTCAGGCATTAAAATGACTCTAAACACACTAATTTTAGTTCTAAGAGTTCTAATTCACATGCAATAGTCATTTACAGTCAATAAGTTAAACATTAAAAAATTATAATTTCTGACCATCTGGAGAAAATTCGACAGGTCACGGGTCATCGTTTTTCATCAGAAAATTGATTTTTTGGACTGTCGAAAAATTGATTCAAAATGTCATTTGGATTGTGCCTCATGTTGAATAACTACTTTTTAAAGCCTCAATGTGACCAAAATTGCCATTTTTACAAACTTTTTCTCCTTTTCAGAAGCTTCTATTTCGACCAATTTCAGGCATTAAAATGACTCTAAACACACTGATTTTAATTCTAAGAGTTCTAATTCACATGCAATAGTCATTTGCAGTCAAAAAATTAAACATTAAAAAATTACCATTTCTGACCATCTGGAGAAAATTCGACAGGTCACGGGTCATCGTTTTTCATCAGAAAATTGATTTTTTGGACTGTCGAAAAATTGATTCAAAATTTCATTTGGATTGTGCCGCATGTTGAATATATACATTTTAAAGCCTCAATGTGACCAAAATTGCCATTTTTACTGACTTTTTCTCCTACTCAGAAGCTTCTATTTCGACCAATTTCAGGCATTAAAATGACTCTAAACACACTAATTTTAGTTCTAAGAGTTCTAATTCACATGCGATAGTCATTTACAGTCAATAAGTTAAACATTAAAAAATTACCATTTCTGACCATCTGGAGAAAATTCGACAGGTCACGGGTCATCGTTTTTCATCAGAAAATTGATTTTTTGGACTGTCGAAAAATTGATTCAAAATGTCATTTGGATTGTGCCTCATGTTGAATAACTACTTTTTAAAGCCTCAATGTGACCAAAATTGCCATTTTTACAGACTTTTTCTCCTACTCAGAAGCTTCTATTTCGACCAATTTCAGGCATTAAATGACTCTAAACACACTAATTTTAATTCTAAGAGTTCTAATTTACATGCAATAGTCATTTGCAGTCAATAAATTAAACATTAAAAAATTACCATTTCTGACCATCTGGAGAAAATTCGACAGGTCACGGGTCATCGTTTTTCATCAGAAAATTGATTTTTTTGGACTGTCGAAAAATTGATCCAAAATGTCATTTGGATTGTCCCTCCTGTTGAATAACTACTTTTTAAAGCCTCAATGTGACCAAAATTGCCATTTTTACAGACATTTTCTCCTACTCAGAAGCTTCTATTTCGACCAATTTCAGGCATTAAAATGACTCTAAACACACTAATTTTAGTTCTAAGAGTTCTAATTCACATGCGATAGTCATTTACAGTCAATAAGTTAAACATTAAAAAATTACCATTTCTGACCATCTGGAGAAAATTCGACAGGTCACGGGTCATCGTTTTTCATCATAAAATTGATTTTTTGGACTGTCGAAAAATTGATTCAAAATTTCATTTGGATTGTGCCTCATGTTAAATAACTACATTTTAAAGCCTCAATGTGACCAAAATTGCCATTTTTGCAGACTTTTTCTCCTACTCAGAAGCTTCTATTTCGACCAATTTCAGGCATTAAAATGACTCTAAACACACTAATTTTAGTTCTAAGAGTTCTAATTCACATGCGATAGTCATTTACAGTCAATAAGTTAAACATTAAAAAATTACCATTTCTGACCATCTGGAGAAAATTCGACAGGTCACGGGTCATCGTTTTTCATCATAAAATTGATTTTTTGGACTGTCGAAAAATTGATTCAAAATTTCATTTGGATTGTGCCTCATGTTAAATAACTACATTTTAAAGCCTCAATGTGACCAAAATTGCCATTTTTGCAGACTTTTTCTCCTACTGAGAAGCTTCTATTTCGACCAATTTCAGGCATTAAAATGACTCTAAACACACTAATTTTAGTTCTAAGAGTTCTAATTCACATGCGATAGTCATTTACAGTCAATAAGTTAAACATTAAAAAATTACCATTTCTGACCATCTGGAGAAAATTCGACAGGTCACGGGTCATCGTTTTTCATCATAAAATTGATTTTTTGGACTGTCGAAAAATTGATTCAAAATTCCATTTGGATTGTGCCTCATGTTAAATAACTACATTTTAAAGCCTCAATGTGACCAAAATTGCCATTTTTGCAGACTTTTTCTCCTTTTCAGAAGCTTCTATTTCGACCAATTTCAGGCATTAAAATGACTCTAAACACACTAATTTTAGTTCTAAGAGTTCTAATTCACATGCAATAGTCATTTACAGTCAATAAGTTAAACATTAAAAAATTATAATTTCTGACAAACTGGAGAAAATTCGACAGGTCACGGGTCATCGTTTTTCATCAGAAAATTGATTTTTTGGACTGTCGAAAAATTGATTCAAAATGTCATTTGGATTGTGCCTCATGTTGAATAACTACTTTTTAAAGCCTCAATGGGACCAAAATTGCCATTTTTACAGACTTTTTCTCCTACTCAGAAGCTTCTATTTCGACCAATTTCAGGCATTAAAATGACTCTAAACACACTAATTTTAATTCTAAGAGTTCTAATTCACATGCAATAGTCATTTGCAGTCAATAAATTAAACATTAAAAAATTACCATTTCTGACCATCTGGAGAAAATTCGACAGGTCACGGGTCATCGTTTTTCATCAGAAAATTGATTTTTTTGGACTGTCGAAAAATTGATCCACAATGTCATTTGGATTGTCCCTCCTGTTGAATAACTACTTTTTAAAGCCTCAATGTGACCAAAATTGCCATTTTTACAGACATTTTCTCCTACTCAGAAGCTTCTATTTCGACCAATTTCAGGCATTAAAATGACTCTAAACACACTAATTTTAGTTCTAAGAGTTCTAATTCACATGCGATAGTCATTTACAGTCAATAAGTTAAACATTAAAAAATTACCATTTCTGACCATCTGGAGAAAATTCGACAGGTCACGGGTCATCGTTTTTCATCATAAAATTGATTTTTTGGACTGTCGAAAAATTGATTCAAAATTTCATTTGGATTGTGCCTCATGTTAAATAACTACATTTTAAACCCTCAATGTGACCAAAATTGCCATTTTTGCAGACTTTTTCTCCTACTCAGAAGCTTCTATTTCGACCAATTTCAGGCATTAAAATGACTCTAAACACACTAATTTTAGTTCTAAGAGTTCTAATTCACATGCGATAGTCATTTACAGTCAATAAGTTAAACATTAAAAAATTACCATTTCTGACCATCTGGAGAAAATTCGACAGGTCACGGGTCATCGTTTTTCATCATAAAATTGATTTTTTGGATTGTCGAAAAATTGATTCAAAATGTCATTTGGATTGTGCCTCATGTTAAATAACTACATTTTAAAGCCTCAATGTGACTAAAATTGCAATTTTTGCAGACTTTTTCTCCTACTCAGAAGCTTCTATTTCGACCAATTTCAGGCATTAAAATGACTCTAAACACACTAATTTTAGTTCTAAGAGTTCTAATTCACATGCGATAGTCATTTACAGTCAATAAGTTAAACATTAAAAAATTACCATTTCTGACCATCTGGAGAAAATTCGACAGGTCACGGGTCATCGTTTTTCATCATAAAATTGATTTTTTGGACTGTCGAAAAATTGATTCAAAATTTCATTTGGATTGTGCCTCATGTTAAATAACTACATTTTAAAGCCTCAATGTGACTAAAATTGCAATTTTTGCAGACTTTTTCTCCTACTCAGAAGCTTCTATTTCGACCAATTTCAGGCATTAAAATGACTCTAAACACACTAATTTTAGTTCTAAGAGTTCTAATTCACATGCGATAGTCATTTACAGTCAATAAGTTAAACATTAAAAAATTACCATTTCTGACCATCTGGAGAAAATTCGACAGGTCACGGGTCATCGTTTTTCATCATAAAATTGATTTTTTGGACTGTCGAAAAATTGATTCAAAATTTCATTTGGATTGTGCCTCATGTTAAATAACTACATTTTAAAGCCTCAATGTGACCAAAATTGCCATTTTTGCAGACTTTTTCTCCTTTTCAGAAGCTTCTATTTCGACCAATTTCAGGCATTAAAATGACTCTAAACACACTAATTTTAGTTCTAAGAGTTCTAATTCACATGCGATAGTCATTTACAGTCAATAAGTTAAACATTAAAAAATTACCATTTCTGACCATCTGGAGAAAATTCGACAGGTCACGTCAGAAAATTGATTTTTTGGACTGTCGAAAAATTGATTCAAAATGTCATTTGGATTGTGCCTCATGTTAAATAACTACATTTTAAAGCCTCAATGTGACCAAAATTGCCATTTTTGCAGACTTTTTCTCCTTTTCAGAAGCTTCTATTTCGACCAATTTCAGGCATTAAAATGACTCTAAACACACTAATTTTAGTTCTAAGAGTTCTAATTCACATGCAATAGTCATTTGCAGTCAATAAATTAAACATTAAAAAATTACCATTTCTGACCATCTGGAGAAAATTCGACAGGTCACGGGTCATCGTTTTTCATCAGAAAATTGATTTTTTTGGACTGTCGAAAAATTGATCCAAAATGTCATTTGGATTGTCCCTCCTGTTGAATAACTACTTTTTAAAGCCTCAATGTGACCAAAATTGCCATTTTTACAGACATTTTCTCCTACTCAGAAGCTTCTATTTCGACCAATTTCAGGCATTAAAATGACTCTAAACACACTAATTTTAGTTCTAAGAGTTCTAATTCACATGCGATAGTCATTTACAGTCAATAAGTTAAACATTAAAAAATTACCATTTCTGACCATCTGGAGAAAATTCGACAGGTCACGGGTCATCGTTTTTCATCATAAAATTGATTTTTTGGACTGTCGAAAAATTGATTCAAAATTTCATTTGGATTGTGCCTCATGTTAAATAACTACATTTTAAACCCTCAATGTGACCAAAATTGCCATTTTTGCAGACTTTTTCTCCTACTCAGAAGCTTCTATTTCGACCAATTTCAGGCATTAAAATGACTCTAAACACACTAATTTTAGTTCTAAGAGTTCTAATTCACATGCGATAGTCATTTACAGTCAATAAGTTAAACATTAAAAAATTACCATTTCTGACCATCTGGAGAAAATTCGACAGGTCACGGGTCATCGTTTTTCATCATAAAATTGATTTTTTGGATTGTCGAAAAATTGATTCGAAATTTCATTTGGATTGTGCCTCATGTTAAATAACTACATTTTAAAGCCTCAATGTGACTAAAATTGCAATTTTTGCAGACTTTTTCTCCTACTCAGAAGCTTCTATTTCGACCAATTTCAGGCATTAAAATGACTCTAAACACACTAATTTTAGTTCTAAGAGTTCTAATTCACATGCGATAGTCATTTACAGTCAATAAGTTAAACATTAAAAAATTACCATTTCTGACCATCTGGAGAAAATTCGACAGGTCACGGGTCATCGTTTTTCATCATAAAATTGATTTTTTGGACTGTCGAAAAATTGATTCAAAATTTCATTTGGATTGTGCCTCATGTTAAATAACTACATTTTAAAGCCTCAATGTGACCAAAATTGCCATTTTTGCAGACTTTTTCTCCTTTTCAGAAGCTTCTATTTCGACCAATTTCAGGCATTAAAATGACTCTAAACACACTAATTTTAGTTCTAAGAGTTCTAATTCACATGCAATAGTCATTTACAGTCAATAAGTTAAACATTAAAAAATTATAATTTCTGACCATCTGGAGAAAATTCGACAGGTCACGGGTCATCGTTTTTCATCAGAAAATTGATTTTTTGGACTGTCGAAAAATTGATTCAAAATGTCATTTGGATTGTGCCTCATGTTGAATAACTACTTTTTAAAGCCTCAATGTGACCAAAATTGCCATTTTTACAAACTTTTTCTCCTTTTCAGAAGCTTCTATTTCGACCAATTTCAGGCATTAAAATGACTCTAAACACACTGATTTTAATTCTAAGAGTTCTAATTCACATGCAATAGTCATTTGCAGTCAAAAAATTAAACATTAAAAAATTACCATTTCTGACCATCTGGAGAAAATTCGACAGGTCACGGGTCATCGTTTTTCATCAGAAAATTGATTTTTTGGACTGTCGAAAAATTGATTCAAAATTTCATTTGGATTGTGCCGCATGTTGAATATATACATTTTAAAGCCTCAATGTGACCAAAATTGCCATTTTTACTGACTTTTTCTCCTACTCAGAAGCTTCTATTTCGACCAATTTCAGGCATTAAAATGACTCTAAACACACTAATTTTAGTTCTAAGAGTTCTAATTCACATGCGATAGTCATTTACAGTCAATAAGTTAAACATTAAAAAATTACCATTTCTGACCATCTGGAGAAAATTCGACAGGTCACGGGTCATCGTTTTTCATCAGAAAATTGATTTTTTGGACTGTCGAAAAATTGATTCAAAATGTCATTTGGATTGTGCCTCATGTTGAATAACTACTTTTTAAAGCCTCAATGTGACCAAAATTGCCATTTTTACAGACTTTTTCTCCTACTCAGAAGCTTCTATTTCGACCAATTTCAGGCATTAAAATGACTCTAAACACACTAATTTTAATTCTAAGAGTTCTAATTTACATGCAATAGTCATTTGCAGTCAATAAATTAAACATTAAAAAATTACCATTTCTGACCATCTGGAGAAAATTCGACAGGTCACGGGTCATCGTTTTTCATCAGAAAATTGATTTTTTTGGACTGTCGAAAAATTGATCCAAAATGTCATTTGGATTGTCCCTCCTGTTGAATAACTACTTTTTAAAGCCTCAATGTGACCAAAATTGCCATTTTTACAGACATTTTCTCCTACTCAGAAGCTTCTATTTCGACCAATTTCAGGCATTAAAATGACTCTAAACACACTAATTTTAGTTCTAAGAGTTCTAATTCACATGCGATAGTCATTTACAGTCAATAAGTTAAACATTAAAAAATTACCATTTCTGACCATCTGGAGAAAATTCGACAGGTCACGGGTCATCGTTTTTCATCATAAAATTGATTTTTTGGACTGTCGAAAAATTGATTCAAAATTTCATTTGGATTGTGCCTCATGTTAAATAACTACATTTTAAAGCCTCAATGTGACCAAAATTGCCATTTTTGCAGACTTTTTCTCCTACTCAGAAGCTTCTATTCGACCAATTTTCAGGCATTAAAATGACTCTAAACACACTAATTTTAGTTCTAAGAGTTCTAATTCACATGCGATAGTCATTTACAGTCAATAAGTTAAACATTAAAAAATTACCATTTCTGACCATCTGGAGAAAATTCGACAGGTCACGGGTCATCGTTTTTCATCATAAAATTGATTTTTTGGACTGTCGAAAAATTGATTCAAAATTTCATTTGGATTGTGCCTCATGTTAAATAACTACATTTTAAAGCCTCAATGTGACCAAAATTGCCATTTTTGCAGACTTTTTCTCCTACTCAGAAGCTTCTATTTCGACCAATTTCAGGCATTAAAATGACTCTAAACACACTAATTTTAGTTCTAAGAGTTCTAATTCACATGCGATAGTCATTTACAGTCAATAAGTTAAACATTAAAAAATTACCATTTCTGACCATCTGGAGAAAATTCGACAGGTCACGGGTCATCGTTTTTCATCATAAAATTGATTTTTTGGACTGTCGAAAAATTGATTCAAAATTTCATTTGGATTGTGCCTCATGTTAAATAACTACATTTTAAAGCCTCAATGTGACCAAAATTGCCATTTTTGCAGACTTTTTCTCCTACTGAGAAGCTTCTATTTCGACCAATTTCAGGCATTAAAATGACTCTAAACACACTAATTTTAGTTCTAAGAGTTCTAATTCACATGCGATAGTCATTTACAGTCAATAAGTTAAACATTAAAAAATTACCATTTCTGACCATCTGGAGAAAATTCGACAGGTCACGGGTCATCGTTTTTCATCATAAAATTGATTTTTTGGACTGTCGAAAAATTGATTCAAAATTCCATTTGGATTGTGCCTCATGTTAAATAACTACATTTTAAAGCCTCAATGTGACCAAAATTGCCATTTTTGCAGACTTTTTCTCCTTTTCAGAAGCTTCTATTTCGACCAATTTCAGGCATTAAAATGACTCTAAACACACTAATTTTAGTTCTAAGAGTTCTAATTCACATGCAATAGTCATTTACAGTCAATAAGTTAAACATTAAAAAATTATAATTTCTGACAAACTGGAGAAAATTCGACAGGTCACGGGTCATCGTTTTTCATCAGAAAATTGATTTTTTGGACTGTCGAAAAATTGATTCAAAATGTCATTTGGATTGTGCCTCATGTTGAATAACTACTTTTTAAAGCCTCAATGGGACCAAAATTGCCATTTTTACAGACTTTTTCTCCTACTCAGAAGCTTCTATTTCGACCAATTTCAGGCATTAAAATGACTCTAAACACACTAATTTTAATTCTAAGAGTTCTAATTCACATGCAATAGTCATTTGCAGTCAATAAATTAAACATTAAAAAATTACCATTTCTGACCATCTGGAGAAAATTCGACAGGTCACGGGTCATCGTTTTTCATCAGAAAATTGATTTTTTTGGACTGTCGAAAAATTGATCCACAATGTCATTTGGATTGTCCCTCCTGTTGAATAACTACTTTTTAAAGCCTCAATGTGACCAAAATTGCCATTTTTACAGACATTTTCTCCTACTCAGAAGCTTCTATTTCGACCAATTTCAGGCATTAAAATGACTCTAAACACACTAATTTTAGTTCTAAGAGTTCTAATTCACATGCGATAGTCATTTACAGTCAATAAGTTAAACATTAAAAAATTACCATTTCTGACCATCTGGAGAAAATTCGACAGGTCACGGGTCATCGTTTTTCATCATAAAATTGATTTTTTGGACTGTCGAAAAATTGATTCAAAATTTCATTTGGATTGTGCCTCATGTTAAATAACTACATTTTAAACCCTCAATGTGACCAAAATTGCCATTTTTGCAGACTTTTTCTCCTACTCAGAAGCTTCTATTTCGACCAATTTCAGGCATTAAAATGACTCTAAACACACTAATTTTAGTTCTAAGAGTTCTAATTCACATGCGATAGTCATTTACAGTCAATAAGTTAAACATTAAAAAATTACCATTTCTGACCATCTGGAGAAAATTCGACAGGTCACGGGTCATCGTTTTTCATCATAAAATTGATTTTTTGGATTGTCGAAAAATTGATTCAAAATGTCATTTGGATTGTGCCTCATGTTAAATAACTACATTTTAAAGCCTCAATGTGACTAAAATTGCAATTTTTGCAGACTTTTTCTCCTACTCAGAAGCTTCTATTTCGACCAATTTCAGGCATTAAAATGACTCTAAACACACTAATTTTAGTTCTAAGAGTTCTAATTCACATGCGATAGTCATTTACAGTCAATAAGTTAAACATTAAAAAATTACCATTTCTGACCATCTGGAGAAAATTCGACAGGTCACGGGTCATCGTTTTTCATCATAAAATTGATTTTTTGGACTGTCGAAAAATTGATTCAAAATTTCATTTGGATTGTGCCTCATGTTAAATAACTACATTTTAAAGCCTCAATGTGACCAAAATTGCCATTTTTGCAGACTTTTTCTCCTTTTCAGAAGCTTCTATTTCGACCAATTTCAGGCATTAAAATGACTCTAAACACACTAATTTTAGTTCTAAGAGTTCTAATTCACATGCGATAGTCATTTACAGTCAATAAGTTAAACATTAAAAAATTACCATTTCTGACCATCTGGAGAAAATTCGACAGGTCACGTCAGAAAATTGATTTTTTGGACTGTCGAAAAATTGATTCAAAATGTCATTTGGATTGTGCCTCATGTTGAATAACTACTTTTTAAAGCCTCAATGTGACCAAAATTGCCATTTTTACAGACTTTTTCTCCTACTCAGAAGCTTCTATTTCGACCAATTTCAGGCATTAAAATGACTCTAAACACACTAATTTTAATTCTAAGAGTTCTAATTCACATGCAATAGTCATTTGCAGTCAATAAATTAAACATTAAAAAATTACCATTTCTGACCATCTGGAGAAAATTCGACAGGTCACGGGTCATCGTTTTTCATCAGAAAATTGATTTTTTTGGACTGTCGAAAAATTGATCCAAAATGTCATTTGGATTGTCCCTCCTGTTGAATAACTACTTTTTAAAGCCTCAATGTGACCAAAATTGCCATTTTTACAGACATTTTCTCCTACTCAGAAGCTTCTATTTCGACCAATTTCAGGCATTAAAATGACTCTAAACACACTAATTTTAGTTCTAATAGTTCTAATTCACATGCGATAGTCATTTACAGTCAATAAGTTAAACATTAAAAAATTACCATTTCTGACCATCTGGAGAAAATTCGACAGGTCACGGGTCATCGTTTTTCATCATAAAATTGATTTTTTGGACTGTCGAAAAATTGATTCAAAATTTCATTTGGATTGTGCCTCATGTTAAATAACTACATTTTAAAGCCTCAATGTGACCAAAATTGCCATTTTTGCAGACTTTTTCTCCTTTTCAGAAGCTTCTATTTCGACCAATTTCAGGCATTAAAATGACTCTAAACACACTAATTTTAGTTCTAAGAGTTCTAATTCACATGCAATAGTCATTTGCAGTCAATAAATTAAACATTAAAAAATTACCATTTCTGACCATCTGGAGAAAATTCGACAGGTCACGGGTCATCGTTTTTCATCAGAAAATTGATTTTTTTGGACTGTCGAAAAATTGATCCAAAATGTCATTTGGATTGTCCCTCCTGTTGAATAACTACTTTTTAAAGCCTCAATGTGACCAAAATTGCCATTTTTACAGACATTTTCTCCTACTCAGAAGCTTCTATTTCGACCAATTTCAGGCATTAAAATGACTCTAAACACACTAATTTTAGTTCTAAGAGTTCTAATTCACATGCGATAGTCATTTACAGTCAATAAGTTAAACATTAAAAAATTACCATTTCTGACCATCTGGAGAAAATTCGACAGGTCACGGGTCATCGTTTTTCATCATAAAATTGATTTTTTGGACTGTCGAAAAATTGATTCAAAATTTCATTTGGATTGTGCCTCATGTTAAATAACTACATTTTAAACCCTCAATGTGACCAAAATTGCCATTTTTGCAGACTTTTTCTCCTACTCAGAAGCTTCTATTTCGACCAATTTCAGGCATTAAAATGACTCTAAACACACTAATTTTAGTTCTAAGAGTTCTAATTCACATGCGATAGTCATTTACAGTCAATAAGTTAAACATTAAAAAATTACCATTTCTGACCATCTGGAGAAAATTCGACAGGTCACGGGTCATCGTTTTTCATCATAAAATTGATTTTTTGGATTGTCGAAAAATTGATTCGAAATTTCATTTGGATTGTGCCTCATGTTAAATAACTACATTTTAAAGCCTCAATGTGACTAAAATTGCAATTTTTGCAGACTTTTTCTCCTACTCAGAAGCTTCTATTTCGACCAATTTCAGGCATTAAAATGACTCTAAACACACTAATTTTAGTTCTAAGAGTTCTAATTCACATGCGATAGTCATTTACAGTCAATAAGTTAAACATTAAAAAATTACCATTTCTGACCATCTGGAGAAAATTCGACAGGTCACGGGTCATCGTTTTTCATCATAAAATTGATTTTTTGGACTGTCGAAAAATTGATTCAAAATTTCATTTGGATTGTGCCTCATGTTAAATAACTACATTTTAAAGCCTCAATGTGACCAAAATTGCCATTTTTGCAGACTTTTTCTCCTTTTCAGAAGCTTCTATTTCGACCAATTTCAGGCATTAAAATGACTCTAAACACACTAATTTTAGTTCTAAGAGTTCTAATTCACATGCAATAGTCATTTACAGTCAATAAGTTAAACATTAAAAAATTATAATTTCTGACCATCTGGAGAAAATTCGACAGGTCACGGGTCATCGTTTTTCATCAGAAAATTGATTTTTTGGACTGTCGAAAAATTGATTCAAAATGTCATTTGGATTGTGCCTCATGTTGAATAACTACTTTTTAAAGCCTCAATGTGACCAAAATTGCCATTTTTACAAACTTTTTCTCCTTTTCAGAAGCTTCTATTTCGACCAATTTCAGGCATTAAAATGACTCTAAACACACTAATTTTAATTCTAAGAGTTCTAATTCACATGCAATAGTCATTTGCAGTCAAAAAATTAAACATTAAAAAATTACCATTTCTGACCATCTGGAGAAAATTCGACAGGTCACGGGTCATCGTTTTTCATCAGAAAATTGATTTTTTGGACTGTCGAAAAATTGATTCAAAATTTCATTTGGATTGTGCCGCATGTTGAATATATACATTTTAAAGCCTCAATGTGACCAAAATTGCCATTTTTACTGACTTTTTCTCCTACTCAGAAGCTTCTATTTCGACCAATTTCAGGCATTAAAATGACTCTAAACACACTAATTTTAGTTCTAAGAGTTCTAATTCACATGCGATAGTCATTTACAGTCAATAAGTTAAACATTAAAAAATTACCATTTCTGACCATCTGGAGAAAATTCGACAGGTCACGGGTCATCGTTTTTCATCAGAAAATTGATTTTTTGGACTGTCGAAAAATTGATTCAAAATGTCATTTGGATTGTGCCTCATGTTGAATAACTACTTTTTAAAGCCTCAATGTGACCAAAATTGCCATTTTTACAGACTTTTTCTCCTACTCAGAAGCTTCTATTTCGACCAATTTCAGGCATTAAAATGACTCTAAACACACTAATTTTAATTCTAAGAGTTCTAATTCACATGCAATAGTCATTTGCAGTCAATAAATTAAACATTAAAAAATTACCATTTCTGACCATCTGGAGAAAATTCGACAGGTCACGGGTCATCGTTTTTCATCAGAAAATTGATTTTTTTGGACTGTCGAAAAATTGATCCAAAATGTCATTTGGATTGTCCCTCCTGTTGAATAACTACTTTTTAAAGCCTCAATGTGACCAAAATTGCCATTTTTACAGACATTTTCTCCTACTCAGAAGCTTCTATTTCGACCAATTTCAGGCATTAAAATGACTCTAAACACACTAATTTTAGTTCTAAGAGTTCTAATTCACATGCGATAGTCATTTACAGTCAATAAGTTAAACATTAAAAAATTACCATTTCTGACCATCTGGAGAAAATTCGACAGGTCACGGGTCATCGTTTTTCATCATAAAATTGATTTTTTGGACTGTCGAAAAATTGATTCAAAATTTCATTTGGATTGTGCCTCATGTTAAATAACTACATTTTAAAGCCTCAATGTGACCAAAATTGCCATTTTTGCAGACTTTTTCTCCTACTCAGAAGCTTCTATTTCGACCAATTTTCAGGCATTAAAATGACTCTAAACACACTAATTTTAGTTCTAAGAGTTCTAATTCACATGCGATAGTCATTTACAGTCAATAAGTTAAACATTAAAAAATTACCATTTCTGACCATCTGGAGAAAATTCGACAGGTCACGGGTCATCGTTTTTCATCATAAAATTGATTTTTTGGACTGTCGAAAAATTGATTCAAAATTTCATTTGGATTGTGCCTCATGTTAAATAACTACATTTTAAAGCCTCAATGTGACCAAAATTGCCATTTTTGCAGACTTTTTCTCCTACTCAGAAGCTTCTATTTCGACCAATTTCAGGCATTAAAATGACTCTAAACACACTAATTTTAGTTCTAAGAGTTCTAATTCACATGCGATAGTCATTTACAGTCAATAAGTTAAACATTAAAAAATTACCATTTCTGACCATCTGGAGAAAATTCGACAGGTCACGGGTCATCGTTTTTCATCATAAAATTGATTTTTTGGACTGTCGAAAAATTGATTCAAAATTTCATTTGGATTGTGCCTCATGTTAAATAACTACATTTTAAAGCCTCAATGTGACCAAAATTGCCATTTTTGCAGACTTTTTCTCCTACTGAGAAGCTTCTATTTCGACCAATTTCAGGCATTAAAATGACTCTAAACACACTAATTTTAGTTCTAAGAGTTCTAATTCACATGCGATAGTCATTTACAGTCAATAAGTTAAACATTAAAAAATTACCATTTCTGACCATCTGGAGAAAATTCGACAGGTCACGGGTCATCGTTTTTCATCATAAAATTGATTTTTTGGACTGTCGAAAAATTGATTCAAAATTCCATTTGGATTGTGCCTCATGTTAAATAACTACATTTTAAAGCCTCAATGTGACCAAAATTGCCATTTTTGCAGACTTTTTCTCCTTTTCAGAAGCTTCTATTTCGACCAATTTCAGGCATTAAAATGACTCTAAACACACTAATTTTAGTTCTAAGAGTTCTAATTCACATGCAATAGTCATTTACAGTCAATAAGTTAAACATTAAAAAATTATAATTTCTGACAAACTGGAGAAAATTCGACAGGTCACGGGTCATCGTTTTTCATCAGAAAATTGATTTTTTGGACTGTCGAAAAATTGATTCAAAATGTCATTTGGATTGTGCCTCATGTTGAATAACTACTTTTTAAAGCCTCAATGGGACCAAAATTGCCATTTTTACAGACTTTTTCTCCTACTCAGAAGCTTCTATTTCGACCAATTTCAGGCATTAAAATGACTCTAAACACACTAATTTTAATTCTAAGAGTTCTAATTCACATGCAATAGTCATTTGCAGTCAATAAATTAAACATTAAAAAATTACCATTTCTGACCATCTGGAGAAAATTCGACAGGTCACGGGTCATCGTTTTTCATCAGAAAATTGATTTTTTTGGACTGTCGAAAAATTGATCCACAATGTCATTTGGATTGTCCCTCCTGTTGAATAACTACTTTTTAAAGCCTCAATGTGACCAAAATTGCCATTTTTACAGACATTTTCTCCTACTCAGAAGCTTCTATTTCGACCAATTTCAGGCATTAAAATGACTCTAAACACACTAATTTTAGTTCTAAGAGTTCTAATTCACATGCGATAGTCATTTACAGTCAATAAGTTAAACATTAAAAAATTACCATTTCTGACCATCTGGAGAAAATTCGACAGGTCACGGGTCATCGTTTTTCATCATAAAATTGATTTTTTGGACTGTCGAAAAATTGATTCAAAATTTCATTTGGATTGTGCCTCATGTTAAATAACTACATTTTAAACCCTCAATGTGACCAAAATTGCCATTTTTGCAGACTTTTTCTCCTACTCAGAAGCTTCTATTTCGACCAATTTCAGGCATTAAAATGACTCTAAACACACTAATTTTAGTTCTAAGAGTTCTAATTCACATGCGATAGTCATTTACAGTCAATAAGTTAAACATTAAAAAATTACCATTTCTGACCATCTGGAGAAAATTCGACAGGTCACGGGTCATCGTTTTTCATCATAAAATTGATTTTTTGGATTGTCGAAAAATTGATTCGAAATTTCATTTGGATTGTGCCTCATGTTAAATAACTACATTTTAAAGCCTCAATGTGAGTAAATTGCAATTTTTGCAGACTTTTTCTCCTACTCAGAAGCTTCTATTTCGACCAATTTCAGGCATTAAAATGACTCTAAACACACTAATTTTAGTTCTAAGAGTTCTAATTCACATGCGATAGTCATTTACAGTCAATAAGTTAAACATTAAAAAATTACCATTTCTGACCATCTGGAGAAAATTCGACAGGTCACGGGTCATCGTTTTTCATCATAAAATTGATTTTTTGGACTGTCGAAAAATTGATTCAAAATTTCATTTGGATTGTGCCTCATGTTAAATAACTACATTTTAAAGCCTCAATGTGACCAAAATTGCCATTTTTGCAGACTTTTTCTCCTTTTCAGAAGCTTCTATTTCGACCAATTTCAGGCATTAAAATGACTCTAAACACACTAATTTTAGTTCTAAGAGTTCTAATTCACATGCGATAGTCATTTACAGTCAATAAGTTAAACATTAAAAAATTACCATTTCTGACCATCTGGAGAAAATTCGACAGGTCACGTCAGAAAATTGATTTTTTGGACTGTCGAAAAATTGATTCAAAATGTCATTTGGATTGTGCCTCATGTTGAATAACTACTTTTTAAAGCCTCAATGTGACCAAAATTGCCATTTTTACAGACTTTTTCTCCTACTCAGAAGCTTCTATTTCGACCAATTTCAGGCATTAAAATGACTCTAAACACACTAATTTTAATTCTAAGAGTTCTAATTCACATGCAATAGTCATTTGCAGTCAATAAATTAAACATTAAAAAATTACCATTTCTGACCATCTGGAGAAAATTCGACAGGTCACGGGTAATCGTTTTTCATCAGAAAATTGATTTTTTTGGACTGTCGAAAAATTGATCCAAAATGTCATTTGGATTGTCCCTCCTGTTGAATAACTACTTTTTAAAGCCTCAATGTGACCAAAATTGCCATTTTTACAGACATTTTCTCCTACTCAGAAGCTTCTATTTCGACCAATTTCAGGCATTAAAATGACTCTAAACACACTAATTTTAGTTCTAATAGTTCTAATTCACATGCGATAGTCATTTACAGTCAATAAGTTAAACATTAAAAAATTACCATTTCTGACCATCTGGAGAAAATTCGACAGGTCACGGGTCATCGTTTTTCATCATAAAATTGATTTTTTGGACTGTCGAAAAATTGATTCAAAATTTCATTTGGATTGTGCCTCATGTTAAATAACTACATTTTAAAGCCTCAATGTGACCAAAATTGCCATTTTTGCAGACTTTTTCTCCTTTTCAGAAGCTTCTATTTCGACCAATTTCAGGCATTAAAATGACTCTAAACACACTAATTTTAGTTCTAAGAGTTCTAATTCACATGCGATAGTCATTTACAGTCAATAAGTTAAACATTAAAAAATTACCATTTCTGACCATCTGGAGAAAATTCGACAGGTCACGGGTCATCGTTTTTCATCATAAAATTGATTTTTTGGACTGTCGAAAAATTGATTCAAAATTTCATTTGGATTGTGCCTCATGTTAAATAACTACATTTTAAAGCCTCAATGTGACCAAAATTGCCATTTTTGCAGACTTTTTCTCCTTTTCAGAAGCTTCTATTTCGACCAATTTCAGGCATTAAAATGACTCTAAACACACTAATTTTAGTTCTAAGAGTTCTAATTCACATGCAATAGTCATTTACAGTCAATAAGTTAAACATTAAAAAATTATAATTTCTGACCATCTGGAGAAAATTCGACAGGTCACGGGTCATCGTTTTTCATCAGAAAATTGATTTTTTGGACTGTCGAAAAATTGATTCAAAATGTCATTTGGATTGTGCCTCATGTTGAATAACTACTTTTTAAAGCCTCAATGTGACCAAAATTGCCATTTTTACAAACTTTTTCTCCTTTTCAGAAGCTTCTATTTCGACCAATTTCAGGCATTAAAATGACTCTAAACACACTAATTTTAATTCTAAGAGTTCTAATTCACATGCAATAGTCATTTGCAGTCAAAAAATTAAACATTAAAAAATTACCATTTCTGACCATCTGGAGAAAATTCGACAGGTCACGGGTCATCGTTTTTCATCAGAAAATTGATTTTTTGGACTGTCGAAAAATTGATTCAAAATTTCATTTGGATTGTGCCGCATGTTGAATAAATACATTTTAAAGCCTCAATGTGACCAAAATTGCCAATTTTACTGACTTTTTCTCCTACTCAGAAGCTTCTATTTCGACCAATTTCAGGCATTAAAATGACTCTAAACACACTAATTTTAGTTCTAAGAGTTCTAATTCACATGCGATAGTCATTTACAGTCAATAAGTTAAACATTAAAAAATTACCATTTCTGACCATCTGGAGAAAATTCGACAGGTCACGGGTCATCGTTTTTCATCAGAAAATTGATTTTTTGGACTGTCGAAAAATTGATTCAAAATGTCATTTGGATTGTGCCTCATGTTGAATAACTACTTTTTAAAGCCTCAATGTGACCAAAATTGCCATTTTTACAGACTTTTTCTCCTACTCAGAAGCTTCTATTTCGACCAATTTCAGGCATTAAAATGACTCTAAACACACTAATTTTAATTCTAAGAGTTCTAATTCACATGCAATAGTCATTTGCAGTCAATAAATTAAACATTAAAAAATTACCATTTCTGACCATCTGGAGAAAATTCGACAGGTCACGGGTCATCGTTTTTCATCAGAAAATTGATTTTTTTGGACTGTCGAAAAATTGATCCAAAATGTCATTTGGATTGTCCCTCCTGTTGAATAACTACTTTTTAAAGCCTCAATGTGACCAAAATTGCCATTTTTACAGACATTTTCTCCTTCTCAGAAGCTTCTATTTCGACCAATTTCAGGCATTAAAATGACTCTAAACACACTAATTTTAGTTCTAAGAGTTCTAATTCACATGCGATAGTCATTTACAGTCAATAAGTTAAACATTAAAAAATTACCATTTCTGACCATCTGGAGAAAATTCGACAGGTCACGGGTCATCGTTTTTCATCATAAAATTGATTTTTTGGACTGTCGAAAAATTGATTCAAAATTTCATTTGGATTGTGCCTCATGTTAAATAACTACATTTTAAAGCCTCAATGTGACCAAAATTGCCATTTTTGCAGACTTTTTCTCCTACTCAGAAGCTTCTATTTCGACCAATTTTCAGGCATTAAAATGACTCTAAACACACTAATTTTAGTTCTAAGAGTTCTAATTCACATGCGATAGTCATTTACAGTCAATAAGTTAAACATTAAAAAATTACCATTTCTGACCATCTGGAGAAAATTCGACAGGTCACGGGTCATCGTTTTTCATCATAAAATTGATTTTTTGGACTGTCGAAAAATTGATTCAAAATTTCATTTGGATTGTGCCTCATGTTAAATAACTACATTTTAAAGCCTCAATGTGACCAAAATTGCCATTTTTGCAGACTTTTTCTCCTACTCAGAAGCTTCTATTTCGACCAATTTCAGGCATTAAAATGACTCTAAACACACTAATTTTAGTTCTAAGAGTTCTAATTCACATGCGATAGTCATTTACAGTCAATAAGTTAAACATTAAAAAATTACCATTTCTGACCATCTGGAGAAAATTCGACAGGTCACGTCAGAAAATTGATTTTTTGGACTGTCGAAAAATTGATTCAAAATGTCATTTGGATTGTGCCTCATGTTGAATAACTACTTTTTAAAGCCTCAATGTGACCAAAATTGCCATTTTTACAGACTTTTTCTCCTACTCAGAAGCTTCTATTTCGACCAATTTCAGGCATTAAAATGACTCTAAACACACTAATTTTAATTCTAAGAGTTCTAATTCACATGCAATAGTCATTTGCAGTCAATAAATTAAACATTAAAAAATTACCATTTCTGACCATCTGGAGAAAATTCGACAGGTCACGGGTCATCGTTTTTCATCAGAAAATTGATTTTTTTGGACTGTCGAAAAATTGATCCAAAATGTCATTTGGATTGTCCCTCCTGTTGAATAACTACTTTTTAAAGCCTCAATGTGACCAAAATTGCCATTTTTACAGACATTTTCTCCTACTCAGAAGCTTCTATTTCGACCAATTTCAGGCATTAAAATGACTCTAAACACACTAATTTTAGTTCTAATAGTTCTAATTCACATGCGATAGTCATTTACAGTCAATAAGTTAAACATTAAAAAATTACCATTTCTGACCATCTGGAGAAAATTCGACAGGTCACGGGTCATCGTTTTTCATCA
This sequence comes from Triturus cristatus, assembly GCF_964204655.1. Lineage (NCBI taxonomy): Eukaryota > Metazoa > Chordata > Amphibia > Caudata > Salamandridae > Triturus > Triturus cristatus. The sequence goes on from NW_028188427.1 coordinate 520,231, forward strand.
TAAAATTGATTTTTTGGACTGTCGAAAAATTGATTCAAAATTTCATTTGGATTGTGCCTCATGTTAAATAACTACATTTTAAAGCCTCAATGTGACCAAAATTGCCATTTTTGCAGACTTTTTCTCCTTTTCAGAAGCTTCTATTTCGACCAATTTCAGGCATTAAAATGACTCTAAACACACTAATTTTAGTTCTAAGAGTTCTAATTCACATGCGATAGTCATTTACAGTCAATAAGTTAAACATTAAAAAATTACCATTTCTGACCATCTGGAGAAAATTCGACAGGTCACGGGTCATCGTTTTTCATCATAAAATTGATTTTTTGGACTGTCGAAAAATTGATTCAAAATTTCATTTGGATTGTGCCTCATGTTAAATAACTACATTTTAAAGCCTCAATGTGACCAAAATTGCCATTTTTGCAGACTTTTTCTCCTACTGAGAAGCTTCTATTTCGACCAATTTCAGGCATTAAAATGACTCTAAACACACTAATTTTAGTTCTAAGAGTTCTAATTCACATGCAATAGTCATTTACAGTCAATAAGTTAAACATTAAAAAATTATAATTTCTGACCATCTGGAGAAAATTCGACAGGTCACGGGTCATCGTTTTTCATCAGAAAATTGATTTTTTGGACTGTCGAAAAATTGATTCAAAATGTCATTTGGATTGTGCCTCATGTTGAATAACTACTTTTTAAAGCCTCAAAGTGACCAAAATTGCCATTTTTACAAACTTTTTCTCCTTTTCAGAAGCTTCTATTTCGACCAATTTCAGGCATTAAAATGACTCTAAACACACTAATTTTAATTCTAAGAGTTCTAATTCACATGCAATAGTCATTTGCAGTCAAAAAATTAAACATTAAAAAATTACCATTTCTGACCATCTGGAGAAAATTCGACAGGTCACGGGTCATTGTTTTTCATCAGAAAATTGATTTTTTGGACTGTCGAAAAATTGATTCGAAATTTCATTTGGATTGTGCCTCATGTTGAATAAATACATTTTAAAGCCTCAATGTGACCAAAATTGCCATTTTTACAGACTTTTTCTCCTACTCAGAAGCTTCTATTTCGACCAATTTCAGGCATTAAAATGACTCTAAACACACTAATTTTAGTTCTAAGAGTTCTAATTCACATGCGATAGTCATTTACAGTCAATAAGTTAAACATTAAAAAATTACCATTTCTGACCATCTGGAGAAAATTCGACAGGTCACGTCAGAAAATTGATTTTTTGGACTGTCGAAAAATTGATTCAAAATGTCATTTGGATTGTGCCTCATGTTAAATAACTACATTTTAAAGCCTCAATGTGACCAAAATTGCCATTTTTGCAGACTTTTTCTCCTACTCAGAAGCTTCTATTTCGACCAATTTCAGGCATTAAAATGACTCTAAACACACTAATTTTAGTTCTAAGAGTTCTAATTCACATGCGATAGTCATTTACAGTCAATAAGTTAAACATTAAAAAATTACAATTTCTGACCATCTGGAGAAAATTCAACAGGTCACGGGTCATCGTTTTTCATCAGAAAATTGATTTTTTTGGACTGTCGAAAAATTGATCCAAAATGTCATTTGGATTGTGCCTCATGTTAAATAACTACATTTTAAAGCCTCAATGTGACCAAAATTGCCATTTTTGCAGACTTTTTCTCCTACTCAGAAGCTTCTATTTCGACCAATTTCAGGCATTAAAATGACTCTAAACACACTAATTTTAGTTCTAAGAGTTCTAATTCACATGCGATAGTCATTTACAGTCAATAAGTTAAACATTAAAAAATTACAATTTCTGACCATCTGGAGAAAATTCGACAGGTCACGGGTCATCGTTTTTCATCATAAAATTGATTTTTTGGACTGTCGAAAAATTGATTCAAAATGTCATTTGGATTGTGCCTCATGTTGAATAACTACTTTTTAAAGCCTCAAAGTGACCAAAATTGCCATTTTTACAAACTTTTTCTCCTTTTCAGAAGCTTCTATTTCGACCAATTTCAGGCATTAAAATGACTCTAAACACACAAATTTTAATTCTAAGAGTTCTAATTCACATGCAATAGTCATTTGCAGTCAAAAAATTAAACATTAAAAAATTACCATTTCTGACCATCTGGAGAAAATTCGACAGGTCACGGGTCATTGTTTTTCATCAGAAAATTGATTTTTTGGACTGTCGAAAAATTGATTCAAAATTTCATTTGGATTGTGCCTCATGTTGAATAAATACATTTTAAAGCCTCAATGTGACCAAAATTACCATTTTTACAGACTTTTTCTCCTACTCAGAAGCTTCTATTTCGACCAATTTCAGGCATTAAAATGACTCTAAACACAATAATTTTAGTTCTAAGAGTTCTAATTCACATGCGATAGTCATTTACAGTCAATAAGTTAAACATTAAAAAATTACCATTTCTGACCATCTGGAGAAAATTCGACAGGTCACGGGTCATCGTTTTTCATCAGAAAATTGATTTTTTTGGACTGTCGAAAATTGATCCAAAATGTCATTTGGATTGTCCCTCCTGTTGAATAACTACTTTTTAAAGCCTCAATGTGACCAAAATTGCCATTTTTGCAGACTTTTTCTCCTACTCAGAAGCTTCTATTTCGACCAATTTCAGGCATTAATATGACTCTAAACACACTAATTTTAGTTCTAAGAGTTCTAATTCACATGCAATAGTCATTTACAGTCAATAAGTTAAACATTAAAAAATGACCATTTCTGACCATCTGGAGAAAATTCGACAGGTCACGGGTCATCGTTTTTCATCCTAAAATTGATTTTTTGGACTGTCGAAAAATTGATTCAAAATTTCATTTGGATTGTGCCTCATGTTAAATAACTACATATTAAAGCCTCAATGTGACCAAAATTGCCATTTTTGCAGACTTTTTCTCCTACTCAGAAGCTTCTATTTCGACCAATTTCAGGCATTAAAATGACTCTAAACACACTCATTTTAGTTCTAAGAGTTCTAATTCACATGCAATAGTCATTTATAGTCAATAAATTAAACATTAAAAAATTATAATTTCTGACCATCTGGAGAAAATTTGACAGGTCACGGGTCATCGTTTTTCATCAGAAAATTGATTTTTTGGACTGTCGAAAAATTGATTCAAAATGTCATTTGGATTGTGCCTCATGTTGAATAACTACTTTTTAAAGCCTCAATGTGACCAAAATTGCCATTTTTACAGACATTTTCTCCTTTTCAGAAGCTTCTATTTCGACCAATTTCAGGCATTAAAATGACTCTAAACACACTCATTTTAATTCTAAGAGTTCTAATTCACATGCGATAGTCATTTACAGTCAATAAGTTAAACATTAAAAAATTACCATTTCTGACCATCTGGAGAAAATTCGACAGGTCACGGGTCATCGTTTTTCATCATAAAATTGATTTTTTGGACTGTCGAAAAATTGATTCAAAATTTCATTTGGATTGTGCCTCATGTTAAATAACTACATTTTAAAGCCTCAATGTGACCAAAATTGCCATTTTTGCAGACTTTTTCTCCTACTCAGAAGCTTCTATTTCGACCAATTTCAGGCATTAAAATGACTCTAAACACACTAATTTTAGTTCTAAGAGTTCTAATTCACATGCAATAGTCATTTACAGTCAATAAGTTAAACATTAAAAAATTACCATTTCTGACCATCTGGAGAAAATTCGACAGGTCACGGGTCATCGTTTTTCATCCTAAAATTGATTTTTTGGATTGTCGAAAAATTGATTCGAAATTTCATTTGGATTGTGCCTCATGTTGAATAAATACATTTTAAAGCCTCAATGTGACCAAAATTGCCATTTTTACAGACTTTTTCTCCTACTCAGAAGCTTCTATTTCGACCGATTTCAGGCATTAAAATGACTCTAAACACACTCATTTTAGTTCTAAGAGTTCTAATTCACATGCGATAGTCATTTACAGTCAATAAGTTAAACATTAAAAAATTACCATTTCTGACCATCTGGAGAAAATTCGACAGGTCACGGGTCATCGTTTTTCATCAGAAAATTGATTTTTTTGGACTGTCGAAAATTTGATCCAAAATGTCATTTGGATTGTCCCTCCTGTTGAATAACTACTTTTTAAAGCCTCAATGTGACCAAAATTGCCATTTTTACAGACTTTTTCTCCTACTCAGAAGCTTCTATTTCGACCAATTTCAGGCATTAAAATGACTCTAAACACACTCATTTTAGTTCTAAGAGTTCTAATTCACATGCGATAGTCATTTACAGTCAATAAGTTAAACATTAAAAAATTACCATTTCTGACCATCTGGAGAAAATTCGACAGGTCACGGGTCATCGTTTTTCATCCTAAAATTGATTTTTTGGACTGTCGAAAAATTGATTCAAAATTTCATTTGGATTGTGCCTCATGTTAAATAACTACATTTTAAAGCCTCAATGTGACCAAAATTGCCATTTTTGCAGACTTTTTCTCCTACTCAGAAGCTTCTATTTCGACCAATTTCAGGCATTTAAATGACTCTAAACACACTAATTTTAGTTCTAAGAGTTCTAATTCACATGCGATAGTCATTTACAGTCAATAAGTTAAACATTAAAAAATTACCATTTCTGACCATCTGGAGAAAATTCGACAGGTCACGGGTCATCGTTTTTCATCAGAAAATTGATTTTTTGGACTGTCGAAAAATTGATTCAAAATTTCATTTGGATTGTGCCTCATGTTAAATAACTAAATTTTAAAGCCTCAATGTGACCAAAATTGCCATTTTTGAAGACTTTTTCTCCTACTCAGAAGCTTCTATTTCGACCAATTTCAGGCATTAAAATGACTCTAAACACACTAATTTTAGTTCTAAGAGTTCTAATTCACATGCAATAGTCATTTACAGTCAATAAGTTAAACATTAAAAAATTATAATTTCTGACCATCTGGAGAAAATTCGACAGGTCACGGGTCATCGTTTTTCATCAGAAAATTGATTTTATGGACTGTCGAAAAATTGATTCAAAATGTCATTTGGATTGTGCCTCATGTTGAATAACTACTTTTTAAAGCCTCAATGTGACCAAAATTGCCATTTTTACAAACTTTTTCTCCTTTTCATAAGCTTCTATTTCGACCAATTTGAGGCATTAAAATGACTCTAAACACACTAATTTTAATTCTAAGAGTTCTAATTCACATGCAATAGTCATTTGCAGTCAAAAAATTTACTATTAAAAAATTACCATTTCTGACCATCTGGAGAAAATTCGACAGGTCACGGGTCATCGTTTTTCATCAGAAAATTGATTTTTTGGACTGTCGAAAAATTGATTCAAAATTTCATTTGGATTGTGCCTCATGTTGAATAAATACATTTTAAAGCCTCAATGTGACCAAAATTGCCATTTTTACAGACTTTTTCTCCTACTCAGAAGCTTCTATTTCGACCAATTTCAGGCATTAAAATGACTCTAAACACAATAATTTTAGTTCTAAGAGTTCTAATTCACATGCGATAGTCATTTACAGTCAATAAGTTAAACATTAAAAAATTACCATTTCTGAGGAGGAGCCTAGCGCGCATCCAAGATGGTCGCGTGAGCACAGGGCTCCCCGGACCCTCTCTGCTCCTCGGAATCTATCCTGAGAATATCCTGACGTGGCTTATGGAATCTGGGAGATAAAGACCAGCTGAGCATATATCTCTTTTCAAAACTCAAATCGGACCTGGGAATCCTGAGTTGTCGCCGTCGGAACTTTTGGGACCCACCCGACGGAGGTGACCGGGGTGAAGGTGACCCGAGGGGCCGGGCTGCAATTGAACAACAGCGGCTTCAGCGCGGTGCCAGTTGCCGATCCACCACTTTCGGTTTCGGTTTTGCACTTCAGGAGACCGGCAGGGGGGTGCGCTCGGGGTGGCGAGGTGCTTCCTGGGCCTCTGAATGAGGTTTTCCTTCACCTGCTACTAGAGTGCCTATCGCCTCGGACCCCCTCTACCGACATTTTGTGGTCTTCTTGCTGGTGCCCTTACACCTCTTGATTGGGTGTCCCCTTGAGTGACCGTGTTCACATGGGGGGCAAAGGGGGTCCCGAGGGCCGCAAGACCAAGGCTTCCCTCCGCGGGGGAGCAGTCCAGAGCAATAACATGGACCGATACACCCAGGGCAGGGGGCCCTCTGGCGCTGCTGGCCCCCCCTCGGATGCTGCGGAGGGAGGCGCGACCGTCTCTACGGAACTATCCCTGCAGGACATTATGGGCGCCATTGAGGGCATTAGGGAAACCATCGCGACGCAATATGAGGCCCTTGCCCGTAAGATTGACACTGTCGCGATTGATGTCACCCTGATCCGGGCCGACCTCTCCAAAACTAACGAGAGGGTCCAGGCTCTCGACACACGGACCTCCACCCTCGGTGCGGAGGTGTCGGATCTGCGGGCCGCGCTTGGAGACATCAGGGTGGTCAACGATCATATGGCCCGGCGGCTTGAGGACTTCGAGGGACGGGCCCGACGCAACAACATCCGCGTCATAGGTGTACCGGAGTCCTCTGACGGCCGCCCGGTTGACCTCGTGGTCGAGGAACTTATCCTGAAACAGTTGTCCCCGGCTGGCCTAAGTAAGTTCTTTGCCGTGGAGCGGGCCCATCGAGTTCCGGGCGGTCGGCCACGGCCGGGGGCCCCCCCGAGGCCTATCGTGGCCAAACTGTTCCACTACAGGGACCGCGACGCTATTCTGCAGGCCTCACGGACCCACGGCCCGGTTCGTCATGAGAACTCGACCATCAATTTTTATCCGGACTTCACGCAACTGGTCCAGAAACAACGGATGGGATTCCAAGGGGTGAAGCGTCGTCTCCGCGAGCTGGGCCTAAAGTATTCGATGCTCTACCCTGCAAAACTCCGAGTGGAACATGGGGATCGGACAGCCTTTTTTGACTCTCCCGTGGCTGCAAGTGACTGGCTGGACTCTCTGCCGGACGGAGGTGGCCGTCCCGGACCCTCTGCGGGCACCGCGGGTGACGGGTCCCCTCTAGAATGACTTTTGGTCCTTGATTTTGCCGTTTTGCACTGTACAGTCGGGTCTTATTTCACTTGCATATTGTGTTTAACCAGGACCAGTGCGGGGGGCGGGCGGGGACGGGTCCCTTACCTCCTCTGGGGTCTTTTCGTAGAATGGGGTTAGAGGGGCGACAGGCACACTGCAAGTTGGGGGGGTTTTTTGGCCCGCAGGGGTGCAGGGTGGGGGGAGTTGGTCCTGGGGTGGGGTTGGGGGGGAGGTGGGGTTGTTTTGCTGTGTGTTTTTTGTTTACAGGGCGAGGTACTGATTTTTGTCCACATTTGGGAACTGTGCTGCAGGCTGGGGGACCCTTGATCTATTGGGGGGGATGGGGGGGGACGGGTTGAGGCTTATGTCATGGAACGTCAATGGGTTGGGGGACCGTATCAAGCGGGGTGTAGTACTGCAATATTTGCGTCGTTTGACTCCTGATGTGGTGTTTCTCCAGGAGACGCATCTGGTTGGTAATGTTTGTCATGCAATGAACAGGGGGGGATACCGCCTCGTGGCCCATTCTGGCTTCACAACTGGTTCCAGGGGGGTGGGCATTCTCCTGCGAACCTCACTTCCGGTGGAGATCACTAAGATAGTCTCGGATGACAGAGGGCGCTACGTGTGCTTGATTGGGAGGTGGGAGGGGCAGCCCCTTGCCCTGGTTTCAGTTTACGTCCCCCCGGGCCTCCAGAACTCCACCTTCACTGACTTGGGTCGAATGCTGCTTGACCTTCCGGACAGCCTCCTGCTCATGGGCGGGGACTTTAATTCTGTGGTTTCGGGTGAACTGGATCGTCACCCACCAAGGACCCTCCCCGCTGCCCAGGCATGGCTGGGTGGGATGCTGGATACTTTCGGCCTGGTGGATAGTTGGAGATTAATGCATCCGACCCAATGTCAATTCACCTTTCACTCGGGGGCGCATGGGAGTCTCTCTAGGTTAGACTACTTCCTTATGCCCGCGGCGCAGACTGGTCGGATTCGTGAGGTCAGGCACCTGGCGCGGGGTATCTCCGACCATTCTCCGCTGTGGCTTCTTTTCGACACCGGGCCGCGGTCTGCAGGGCGGATCGCTCCCATTAACCCATGGTACCTGCGAGACCCTACGACTCGTGACAGCCTGGTCAAGGCTATGGACCAATACTTCCTGGATAACGAGGGGTCGGTGTCGTCTGCAATGTCCTTGTGGGAAGCCTTTAAAACCGTGATCCGCGGACACGCCCTTTCCCAGATAGTGGTAGCTAAGAGGGTCAAGAGTGAGGCAGTGGTGAGGCTGGAGACTGACATAGTGGGGCTGGAGTCGGCCTTGGAGGCGAATGTCACTCCGGACGGGCTCCATGCCCTCAGCCTGAAACAGTTTGAGTATAGGTCCCTGGTCACTGACGCGGCCAAAACTATGTATAGGGAGCAGCAGGGTCGACTGTACGATGCCGGGGACAAGGCGGGAAAGTTGATCGCGTGGCTGGACAGGAAGGAGAGAGTGAATCGTGTGGTCCCGGAGTTGCGTGCTGCGGATGGTGTGTGTGTGACGGAGCCTGACGAGATTGTGGAATGTTTTGCCGACCACCTCCGGGCTGTATACTCCCCAGTGACTGACAGGGATGAGGACGACTCTCGCCTTCTTTTGAGGGATATCGCCTTGCCCGGCCTGTCCGTTGAAGACCGTGAGCGGCTGGACGCCCCCTTGTCGGCGGATGAAATAGCGACCGCGATCCGCTCCCTTCGCTCGGGCAAGGCTATGGGTCCCAACGGTCTGCCCATTGAGCTATATAAATTGCGCCCTGACAAGCTTGCGCCCTTCCTCAGTCGCATGTTCCGTGAGTCTCTGGCGGCGGGTTCCCTCCCGGCCGACCAGCGTTTGGCCACGATAGTCGTTATCCCCAAGGAGGACAAGCCGCGAGACCGCTGTACTTCTTACCGGCCTATTTCACTGCTAAATGCGGAGCCTAAGGTCCTGGCGAAAGTCCTTGCCAATCGTCTGTTGAGCGTCGTATGCGATCTTATTCATCCGGACCAATGCGGATTCATCCCGCATCGTAACACCGCTCTTAACTTGCGGCGTCTTCACGGCGCCCTTGCCAGGGCGGAGCTCCTCTCCGAACCGGCCGTGCTGGTTTCTTTGGATGCCACGATGGCTTTTGACACCATCGAGTGGCCATTCCTCTGGGCTGTCTTGGCTAAGTTTGGCTTTGGGGAAGGATTTATTGGCTGGGTGAAGCTTCTTTACACGGGACCCATGGCTCAGGTGGTGGTGAATGGGCGGGTCTCTCGGCCCTTTGCCCTCGGCAGGGGCACGAGGCAGGGATGCCCTTTGTCCCCTTTGCTCTTTGCTCTCGCCCTGGAGCCACTCGCGGCTTGGCTCCGCTGGGAGCCCTCGCTTAGAGGGATCCGGTGGGCCCCGGGCTTTGAGGATCGGGTTTCGCTGTATGCGGACGATATTCTCCTATATCTCACCTCACCGCGGCAGTCGCTCAACGTCCTCTTTGACGTTTTGACTTCCTTTGGGAATAATTCGGGCCTCACGATCAATTGGTCTAAATCCTGCGTCTATCCGATCTCCGGTGGTCCTCCTCTCCTGCCGCCTCGGCTTCCGATCCAGGTATCTCTGAGCGGCTTTAAGTACCTGGGGATATACGTTTCGCTGGACCCGGTGGCTCGCTATGAGCAGAATCTCCTGCGTCCGCTTCGGCGATTGCGAGAGGACACGGCCCGGTGGTGCAGGCTGCCCCTGTCCCCGCTGGGTCGGGCCGCGCTGTTCAAAATGATGTCCCTTCCCAGGTTCCTCTATGCACTCCAGAATTCCTTCGACGTCATCCCAGTGGCCTACTTTCGGGAGGTGGAGAGCCTGCAGAGGAGATTGGTGTGGGACGGGCGGGCGCGTATTGCTCTTGCTAAGCTTACTCTCCCCTGGTACGACGGGGGCATCGCGCTTCCCGACATTCGCAGGTATTATTGGGCCGCGCAGCTTTCGGCCATCAACCATGCCACGTATGCGCCTGGCCTGAATCCGGCGTATGAGATGGACAAGTTCCTGCTTCCCGGCGGGGACTATAACAGGGCGCTTTACTCCCGCTCGGCTGGCCGGACCCTTACGGGTCCTACTAAGATTGCGGTGCGGACCTGGAGGGCTGCCACTACGGCCACGGGCTGGAGTGAGCGACTGACATGTGCTACTCCTTTGTTTGCCTCCGATCGACTGGGGAGCCTCTGGACTACGAAGGGGTTTGACCAGTGGGATACGATTGGTATCAGCAAAGTGGGAGACCTGTGGCATAAGGGCGCGGTTAAGACTTTCGCGGCTCTTCAGGCCGAATATGAGCTTACGGACAGGGAGTTCTTCCGCTATGCCCAAGTTCGACACGCCCTGCTTTCAGTCTTTGGAGAGGGGACCAAGATCCCGGTTTCCTCGCCCCTCGAGGACCGCATACTTGACGGACATGTCCCTGACAGTACTATTTCTTTAATTTATAAGAAACTGATTAATCATCGGGCTGACCTCTTGGTGCGCCTTCGGGAGGCTTGGACGGGGGATGGGGTGGAATTGGACGACGAGGACTGGCAGTCTGCACTGTCGTCCCCCAAGGAGGTCGCCATTCCGGCCCGTCTCCGGTTGGTACAGCTTAAGATTCTTCACCGGGTGTATGTGACGGGTCCTCGCTTAGTCTCGATGGGATATTCCGATGATGGGCTCTGTAAGCGGGGTTGTGGGCTCAGCGCCACCTTTCTCCATATCCTGTGGGAGTGCCGCGAGGTGGCGGACTACTGGCGCCGGGTACATACGGTTATGGGACAGGTCACTGGGGTTGTGCTGCTGCCGGAGGTGCGTCGCTGTGTCCTGAATGTGTGGGAGCCCAATGATTATAGCGCAGCTCAGACTCGGTGGGCGGCCCTGGGGAACATGATTGCCAAGAGAGATATAGCACAGCTTTGGGGTGCCCAGCGGCCGCCCACCGTGTCAGTATGGAAGGAGAATATGGACTGGTGTATGTTCAGGGAGAAGACTGTGTATGTTGCCCGTGGTAAGCCGGGGGCATGGGGCAGAATCTGGGGGCAATGGAATGCATATCGCGGGGGTATCTGTACGCCCCCCCTGGTGGACACCGATATCGCCATGTCCCCCTGACCCTTGACGGTTCCGGGCACCTTTTGGAATGACTACATATGGACGTTCGTTTCCCTTGGCCCCCCCCCCCGTCCCCAGCCTCCCGGTACTCCTTCCTTTCGCGTGCTGCTTAATGGTCTGAACTGGAGTTCCCCGGAGGAAGCCTGACCTGCACTGTTTGTCTTTATGCCTCGCCTTTTGTTTTTCTTTTAGTTTTTTGTGTTTGTTGGACTTAAGTCTCCTGTTCCTTTAGAACTATCCGGAGTCACTACGGGGCCGAGCCCCGGGAACCGACTGCAGCTTTGATAAATGTATATTTTATTCTGTACTTAGCGGCCGGCCCTGGTGGTTGTAGGCCCGTGCTTGTAATCGAATTATTGTTCAATAAAAACTTTAAAAAAAAAAAAAAAAAAAATTACCATTTCTGACCATCTGGAGAAAATTCGACAGGTCACGGGTCATCATTTTTCATCATAAAATTGATTTTTTGGACTGTCGAAAAATTGATTCAAAATTTCATTTGGATTGTGCCTCATGTTAAATAACTACATTTTAAAGCCTCAATGTGACCAAAATTGCCATTTTTGCAGACTTTTTCTCCTACTCAGAAGCTTCTATTTCGACCAATTTCAGGCATGAAAATGACTCTAAACACACTAATTTTAGTTCTAAGAGTTCTAATTCACATGCAATAGTCATTTACAGTCAATAAGTTAAACATTAAAAAATTACCATTTCTGACCATCTGGAGAAAATTCGACAGGTCACGGGTCATCGTTTTTCATCCTAAAATTGATTTTTTGGACTGTCGAAAAATTGATTCGAAATTTCATTTGGATTGTGCCTCATGTTGAATAAATACATTTTAAAGCCTCAATGTGACCAAAATTGCCATTTTTACAGACTTTTTCTCCTACTCAGAAGCTTCTATTTCGACCAATTTCAGGCATTAAAATGACTCTAAACACACTCATTTTAGTTCTAAGAGTTCTAATTCACATGCGATAGTCATTTACAGTCAATAAGTTAAACATTAAAAAATTACCATTTCTGACCATCTGGAGAAAATTCGACAGGTCACGGGTCATCGTTTTTCATCAGAAAATTGATTTTTTGGACTGTCGAAAAATTGATTCAAAATGTCATTTGGATTGTGCCTCATGTTGAATAACTACTTTTTAAAGCCTCAATGTGACCAAAATTGCAATTTTTACAAACTTTTTCACCTTTTCAGAAGCTTTCTATTTCGACCAATTTCAGGCATTAAAATGACTCTAAACACACTCATTTTAATTCTAAGAGTTCTAATTCACATGCAATAGTCATTTGCAGTCAAAAAATTCACTATTAAAAAATAACCATTTCTGACCATCTGGAGAAAATTTGACAGGTCATGGGTCATCGTTTTTCATCAGAAAATTGATTTTTTGGACTGTCGAAAAATTGATTCAAAATTTCATTTGGATTGTGCCTCATGTTGAATAAATACATTTTAAAGCCTCAATGTGACCAAAATTGCCATTTTTACAGACTTTTTCTCCTACTCAGAAGCTTCTATTTCGACCAATTTCAGGCATTAAAATGACTCTAAACACACTAATTTTAGTTCTAAGAGTTCTAATTCACATGCAATAGTCATTTACAGTCAATAAGTTAAACATTAAAAAATTATAATTTCTGACCATCTGGAGAAAATTCGACAGGTCACGGGTCATCGTTTTTCATCAGAAAATTGATTTTTTGGACTGTCAAAAAATTGATTCAAAATGTCATTTGGATTGTGCCTCATGTTGAATAACTACTTTTTAAAGCCTCAATGTGACCAAAATTGCCATTTTTACAAACTTTTTCTCCTTTTCAGAAGCTTCTATTTCGACCAATTTCAGGCATTAAAATGACTCTAAACACACTAATTTTAATTCTAAGAGTTCTAATTCACATGCAATAGTCATTTGTAGTCAATAAATTAAACATTAAAAAATTACCATTTCTGACCATCTGGAGAAAATTCGACAGGTCACGGGACATCGTTTTTCATCAGAAAATTGATTTTTTTGGACTGCCGAAAATTTGATCCACAATGTCATTTGGATTGTCCCTCCTGTTGAATAACTACTTTTTAAAGCCTCAATGTGACCAAAATTGCCATTTTTACAGACTTTTTCTCCTACTCAGAAGCTTCTATTTCGACCAATTTCAGGCATTAAAATGACTCTAAACACACTAATTTTAGTTCTAAGAGTTCTAATTCACATGCGATAGTCATTTACAGTCAATAAGTTAAACATTAAAAAATTACCATTTCTGACCATCTGGAGAAAATTCGACAGGTCACGGGTCATCGTTTTTCATCAGAAAATTGATTTTTTGGACTGTCGAAAAATTGATTCGAAATTTCATTTGGATTGTGCCTCATGTTAAATAACTACATTTTAAAGCCTCAATGTGACCAAAATTGCCATTTTTGCAGACTTTTTCTCCTACTCAGAAGCTTCTATTTCGACCAATTTCAGGCATGAAAATGACTCTAAACACACTAATTTTAGTTCTAAGAGTTCTAATTCACATGCAATAGTCATTTACAGTCAATAAGTTAAACATTAAAAAATTACCATTTCTGACCATCTGGAGAAAATTCGACAGGTCACGGGTCATCGTTTTTCATCCTAAAATTGATTTTTTGGACTGTCGAAAAATTGATTCGAAATTTCATTTGGATTGTGCCTCATGTTGAATAAATACATTTTAAAGCCTCAATGTGACCAAAATTGCCATTTTTACAGACTTTTTCTCCTACTCAGAAGCTTCTATTTCGACCAATTTCAGGCATTAAAATGACTCTAAACACACTCATTTTAGTTCTAAGAGTTCTAATTCACATGCGATAGTCATTTACAGTCAATAAGTTAAACATTAAAAAATTACCATTTCTGACCATCTGGAGAAAATTCGACAGGTCACGGGTCATCGTTTTTCATCAGAAAATTGATTTTTTTGGACTGTCGAAAATTTGATCCAAAATGTCATTTGGATTGTCCCTCCTGTTGAATAACTACTTTTTAAAGCCTCAATGTGACCAAAATTGCCATTTTTACAGACGTTTTCTCCTACTCAGAAGCTTCTATTTCGACCAATTTCAGGCATTAAAATGACTCTAAACACACTCATTTTAGTTCTAAGAGTTCTAATTCACATGCGATAGTCATTTACAGTCAATAAGTTAAACATTAAAAAATTACCATTTCTGACCATCTGAAGAAAATTCGACAGGTCACGGGTCATCGTTTTTCATCATAAAATTGATTTTTTGGACTGTCGAAAAATTGATTCGAAATTTCATTTGGATTGTGCCTCATGTTAAATAACTACATTTTAAAGCCTCAATGTGACCAAAATTGCCATTTTTGCAGACTTTTTCTCCTTTTCAGAAGCTTCTATTTCGACCAATTTCAGGCATTAAAATGACTCTAAACACACTAATTTTAGTTCTAAGAGTTCTAATTCACATGCGATAGTCATTTACAGTCAATAAGTTAAACATTAAAAAATTACCATTTCTGACCATCTGGAGAAAATTCGACAGGTCACGGGTCATCGTTTTTCATCATAAAATTGATTTTTTGGACTGTCGAAAAATTGATTCAAAATTTCATTTGGATTGTGCCTCATGTTAAATAACTACATTTTAAAGCCTCAATGTGACCAAAATTGCCATTTTTGCAGACTTTTTCTCCTACTGAGAAGCTTCTATTTCGACCAATTTCAGGCATTAAAATGACTCTAAACACACTAATTTTAGTTCTAAGAGTTCTAATTCACATGCAATAGTCATTTACAGTCAATAAGTTAAACATTAAAAAATTATAATTTCTGACCATCTGGAGAAAATTCGACAGGTCACGGGTCATCGTTTTTCATCAGAAAATTGATTTTTTGGACTGTCGAAAAATTGATTCAAAATGTCATTTGGATTGTGCCTCATGTTGAATAACTACTTTTTAAAGCCTCAAAGTGACCAAAATTGCCATTTTTACAAACTTTTTCTCCTTTTCAGAAGCTTCTATTTCGACCAATTTCAGGCATTAAAATGACTCTAAACACACTAATTTTAATTCTAAGAGTTCTAATTCACATGCAATAGTCATTTGCAGTCAAAAAATTAAACATTAAAAAATTACCATTTCTGACCATCTGGAGAAAATTCGACAGGTCACGGGTCATTGTTTTTCATCAGAAAATTGATTTTTTGGACTGTCGAAAAATTGATTCGAAATTTCATTTGGATTGTGCCTCATGTTGAATAAATACATTTTAAAGCCTCAATGTGACCAAAATTGCCATTTTTACAGACTTTTTCTCCTACTCAGAAGCTTCTATTTCGACCAATTTCAGGCATTAAAATGACTCTAAACACACTAATTTTAGTTCTAAGAGTTCTAATTCACATGCGATAGTCATTTACAGTCAATAAGTTAAACATTAAAAAATTACCATTTCTGACCATCTGGAGAAAATTCGACAGGTCACGTCAGAAAATTGATTTTTTGGACTGTCGAAAAATTGATTCAAAATGTCATTTGGATTGTGCCTCATGTTAAATAACTACATTTTAAAGCCTCAATGTGACCAAAATTGCCATTTTTGCAGACTTTTTCTCCTACTCAGAAGCTTCTATTTCGACCAATTTCAGGCATTAAAATGACTCTAAACACACTAATTTTAGTTCTAAGAGTTCTAATTCACATGCGATAGTCATTTACAGTCAATAAGTTAAACATTAAAAAATTACAATTTCTGACCATCTGGAGAAAATTCGACAGGTCACGGGTCATCGTTTTTCATCAGAAAATTGATTTTTTTGGACTGTCGAAAAATTGATCCAAAATGTCATTTGGATTGTGCCTCATGTTAAATAACTACATTTTAAAGCCTCAATGTGACCAAAATTGCCATTTTTGCAGACTTTTTCTCCTACTCAGAAGCTTCTATTTCGACCAATTTCAGGCATTAAAATGACTCTAAACACACTAATTTTAGTTCTAAGAGTTCTAATTCACATGCGATAGTCATTTACAGTCAATAAGTTAAACATTAAAAAATTACAATTTCTGACCATCTGGAGAAAATTCGACAGGTCACGGGTCATCGTTTTTCATCATAAAATTGATTTTTTGGACTGTCGAAAAATTGATTCAAAATGTCATTTGGATTGTGCCTCATGTTGAATAACTACTTTTTAAAGCCTCAAAGTGACCAAAATTGCCATTTTTACAAACTTTTTCTCCTTTTCAGAAGCTTCTATTTCGACCAATTTCAGGCATTAAAATGACTCTAAACACACTAATTTTAATTCTAAGAGTTCTAATTCACATGCAATAGTCATTTGCAGTCAAAAAATTAAACATTAAAAAATTACCATTTCTGACCATCTGGAGAAAATTCGACAGGTCACGGGTCATTGTTTTTCATCAGAAAATTGATTTTTTGGACTGTCGAAAAATTGATTCGAAATTTCATTTGGATTGTGCCTCATGTTGAATAAATACATTTTAAAGCCTCAATGTGACCAAAATTGCCATTTTTACAGACTTTTTCTCCTACTCAGAAGCTTCTATTTCGACCAATTTCAGGCATTAAAATGACTCTAAACACACTAATTTTAATTCTAAGAGTTCTTATTCACATGCAATAGTCATTTGCAGTCAATAAATCAAACATTAAAAAATTACCATTTCCGACCATCTGGAGAAAATTCGACAGGTCACGGGTCATCGTTTTTCATCAGAAAATTGATTTTTTTGGACTGTCGAAAAATTGATCCAAAATGTCATTTGGATTGTCCCTCCTGTTGAATAACTACTTTTTAAAGCCTCAATGTGACCAAAATTGCCATTTTTACAGACTTTTTCTCCTACTCAGAAGCTTCTATTTCGACCAATTTCAGGCATTAAAATGACTCTAAACACACTAATTTCAGTTCTAAGAGTTCTAATTCACATGCGATAGTCATTTACAGTCAATAAGTTAAACATTAAAAAATTACCATTTCTGACCATCTGGAGAAAATTCGACAGGTCACGGGTCATCGTTTTTCATCAGAAAATTGATTTTTTTGGACTGTCGAAAATTGATCCAAAATGTCATTTGGATTGTCCCTCCTGTTGAATAACTACTTTTTAAAGCCTCAATGTGACCAAAATTGCCATTTTTGCAGACTTTTTCTCCTACTCAGAAGCTTCTATTTCGACCAATTTCAGGCATTAATATGACTCTAAACACACTAATTTTAGTTCTAAGAGTTCTAATTCACATGCAATAGTCATTTACAGTCAATAAGTTAAACATTAAAAAATGACCATTTCTGACCATCTGGAGAAAATTCGACAGGTCACGGGTCATCGTTTTTCATCCTAAAATTGATTTTTTGGACTGTCGAAAAATTGATTCAAAATTTCATTTGGATTGTGCCTCATGTTAAATAACTACATATTAAAGCCTCAATGTGACCAAAATTGCCATTTTTGCAGACTTTTTCTCCTACTCAGAAGCTTCTATTTCGACCAATTTCAGGCATTAAAATGACTCTAAACACACTCATTTTAGTTCTAAGAGTTCTAATTCACATGCAATAGTCATTTATAGTCAATAAATTAAACATTAAAAAATTATAATTTCTGACCATCTGGAGAAAATTTGACAGGTCATCGTTTTTCATCAGAAAATTGATTTTTTGGACTGTCGAAAAATTGATTCAAAATGTCATTTGGATTGTGCCTCATGTTGAATAACTACTTTTTAAAGCCTCAATGTGACCAAAATTGCCATTTTTACAGACATTTTCTCCTTTTCAGAAGCTTCTATTTCGACCAATTTCAGGCATTAAAATGACTCTAAACACACTAATTTTAATTCTAAGAGTTCTAATTCACATGCGATAGTCATTTACAGTCAATAAGTTAAACATTAAAAAATTACCATTTCTGACCATCTGGAGAAAATTCGACAGGTCACGGGTCATCGTTTTTCATCATAAAATTGATTTTTTGGACTGTCGAAAAATTGATTCAAAATTTCATTTGGATTGTGCCTCATGTTAAATAACTACATTTTAAAGCCTCAATGTGACCAAAATTGCCATTTTTGCAGACTTTTTCTCCTACTCAGAAGCTTCTATTTCGACCAATTTCAGGCATTAAAATGACTCTAAACACACTAATTTTAGTTCTAAGAGTTCTAATTCACATGCAATAGTCATTTACAGTCAATAAGTTAAACATTAAAAAATTACCATTTCTGACCATCTGGAGAAAATTCGACAGGTCACGGGTCATCGTTTTTCATCCTAAAATTGATTTTTTGGATTGTCGAAAAATTTATTCGAAATTTCATTTGGATTGTGCCTCATGTTGAATAAATACATTTTAAAGCCTCAATGTGACCAAAATTGCCATTTTTACAGACTTTTTCTCCTACTCAGAAGCTTCTATTTCGACCGATTTCAGGCATTAAAATGACTCTAAACACACTCATTTTAGTTCTAAGAGTTCTAATTCACATGCGATAGTCATTTACAGTCAATAAGTTAAACATTAAAAAATTACCATTTCTGACCATCTGGAGAAAATTCGACAGGTCACGGGTCATCGTTTTTCATCAGAAAATTGATTTTTTTGGACTGTCGAAAATTTGATCCAAAATGTCATTTGGATTGTCCCTCCTGTTGAATAACTACTTTTTAAAGCCTCAATGTGACCAAAATTGCCATTTTTACAGACTTTTTCTCCTACTCAGAAGCTTCTATTTCGACCAATTTCAGGCATTAAAATGACTCTAAACACACTCATTTTAGTTCTAAGAGTTCTAATTCACATGCGATAGTCATTTACAGTCAATAAGTTAAACATTAAAAAATTACCATTTCTGACCATCTGGAGAAAATTCGACAGGTCACGGGTCATCGTTTTTCATCATAAAATTGATTTTTTGGACTGTCGAAAAATTGATTCAAAATTTCATTTGGATTGTGCCTCATGTTAAATAACTACATTTTAAAGCCTCAATGTGACCAAAATTGCCATTTTTGCAGACTTTTTCTCCTACTCAGAAGCTTCTATTTCGACCAATTTCAGGCATTAAAATGACTCTAAACACACTAATTTTAGTTCTAAGAGTTCTAATTCACATGCGATAGTCATTTACAGTCAATAAGTTAAACATTAAAAAATTACCATTTCTGACCATCTGGAGAAAATTCGACAGGTCACGGGTCATCGTTTTTCATCAGAAAATTGATTTTTTGGACTGTCGAAAAATTGATTCAAAATTTCATTTGGATTGTGCCTCATGTTAAATAACTAAATTTTAAAGCCTCAATGTGACCAAAATTGCCATTTTTGAAGACTTTTTCTCCTACTCAGAAGCTTCTATTTCGACCAATTTCAGGCATTAAAATGACTCTAAACACACTAATTTTAGTTCTAAGAGTTCTAATTCACATGCAATAGTCATTTACAGTCAATAAGTTAAACATTAAAAAATTATAATTTCTGACCATCTGGAGAAAATTCGACAGGTCACGGGTCATCGTTTTTCATCAGAAAATTGATTTTATGGACTGTCGAAAAATTGATTCAAAATGTCATTTGGATTGTGCCTCATGTTGAATAACTACTTTTTAAAGCCTCAATGTGACCAAAATTGCCATTTTTACAAAGTTTTTCTCCTTTTCAGAAGCTTCTATTTCGACCAATTTCAGGCATTAAAATGACTCTAAACACACTAATTTTAATTCTAAGAGTTCTAATTCACATGCAATAGTCATTTGCAGTCAAAAAATTTACTATTAAAAAATTACCATTTCTGACCATCTGGAGAAAATTCGACAGGTCACGGGTCATCGTTTTTCATCAGAAAATTGATTTTTTGGACTGTCGAAAAATTGATTCAAAATTTCATTTGGATTGTGCCTCATGTTGAATAAATACATTTTAAAGCCTCAATGTGACCAAAATTACCATTTTTACAGACTTTTTCTCCTACTCAGAAGCTTCTATTTCGACCAATTTCAGGCATTAAAATGACTCTAAACACAATAATTTTAGTTCTAAGAGTTCTAATTCACATGCGATAGTCATTTACAGTCAATAAGTTAAACATTAAAAAATTACCATTTCTGAGGAGGAGCCTAGCGCGCATCCAAGATGGTCGCGTGAGCACAGGGCTCCCCGGACCCTCTCTGCTCCTCGGAATCTATCCTGAGAATATCCTGACCTGGCTTATGGAATCTGGGAGATAAAGACCAGCTGAGCATATATCTCTTTTCAAAACTCAAATCGGACCTGGGAATCCTGAGTTGTCGCCGTCGGAACTTTTGGGACCCACCCGACGGAGGTGACCGGGGTGAAGGTGACCCGAGGGGCCGGGCTGCAATTGAACAACAGCGGCTTCAGCGCGGTGCCAGTTGCCGATCCACCACTTTCGGTTTCGGTTTTGCACTTCAGGAGACCGGCAGGGGGGTGCGCTCGGGGTGGCGAGGTGCTTCCTGGGCCTCTGAATGAGGTTTTCCTTCACCTGCTACTAGAGTGCCTATCGCCTCGGACCCCCTCTACCGACATTTTGTGGTCTTCTTGCTGGTGCCCTTACACCTCTTGATTGGGTGTCCCCTTGAGTGACCGTGTTCACATGGGGGGCAAAGGGGGTCCCGAGGGCCGCAAGACCAAGGCTTCCCTCCGCGGGGGAGCAGTCCAGAGCAATAACATGGACCGATACACCCAGGGCAGGGGGCCCTCTGGCGCTGCTGGCCCCCCCTCGGATGCTGCGGAGGGAGGCGCGACCGTCTCTACGGAACTATCCCTGCAGGACATTATGGGCGCCATTGAGGGCATTAGGGAAACCATCGCGACGCAATATGAGGCCCTTGCCCGTAAGATTGACACTGTCGCGATTGATGTCACCCTGATCCGGGCCGACCTCTCCAAAACTAACGAGAGGGTCCAGGCTCTCGACACACGGACCTCCACCCTCGGTGCGGAGGTGTCGGATCTGCGGGCCGCGCTTGGAGACATCAGGGTGGTCAACGATCATATGGCCCGGCGGCTTGAGGACTTCGAGGGACGGGCCCGATGCAACAACATCCGCGTCATAGGTGTACCGGAGTCCTCTGACGGCCGCCCGGTTGACCTCGTGGTCGAGGAACTTATCCTGAAACAGTTGTCCCCGGCTGGCCTAAGTAAGTTCTTTGCCGTGGAGCGGGCCCATCGAGTTCCGGGCGGTCGGCCACGGCCGGGGGCCCCCCCGAGGCCTATCGTGGCCAAACTGTTCCACTACAGGGACCGCGACGCTATTCTGCAGGCCTCACGGACCCACGGCCCGGTTCGTCATGAGAACTCGACCATCAATTTTTATCCGGACTTCACGCAACTGGTCCAGAAACAACGGATGGGATTCCAAGGGGTGAAGCGTCGTCTCCGCGAGCTGGGCCTAAAGTATTCGATGCTCTACCCTGCAAAACTCCGAGTGGAACATGGGGATCGGACAGCCTTTTTTGACTCTCCCGTGGCTGCAAGTGACTGGCTGGACTCTCTGCCGGACGGAGGTGGCCGTCCCGGACCCTCTGCGGGCACCGCGGGTGACGGGTCCCCTCTAGAATGACTTTTGGTCCTTGATTTTGCCGTTTTGCACTGTACAGTCGGGTCTTATTTCACTTGCATATTGTGTTTAACCAGGACCAGTGCGGGGGGCGGGCGGGGACGGGTCCCTTACCTCCTCTGGGGTCTTTTCGTAGAATGGGGTTAGAGGGGCGACAGGCACACTGCAAGTTGGGGGGGTTTTTTGGCCCGCAGGGGTGCAGGGTGGGGGGAGTTGGTCCTGGGGTGGGGTTGGGGGGGAGGTGGGGTTGTTTTGCTGTGTGTTTTTTGTTTACAGGGCGAGGTACTGATTTTTGTCCACATTTGGGAACTGTGCTGCAGGCTGGGGGACCCTTGATCTATTGGGGGGGATGGGGGGGGACGGGTTGAGGCTTATGTCATGGAACGTCAATGGGTTGGGGGACCGTATCAAGCGGGGTGTAGTACTGCAATATTTGCGTCGTTTGACTCCTGATGTGGTGTTTCTCCAGGAGACGCATCTGGTTGGTAATGTTTGTCATGCAATGAACAGGGGGGATACCGCCTCGTGGCCCATTCTGGCTTCACAACTGGTTCCAGGGGGGTGGGCATTCTCCTGCGAACCTCACTTCCGGTGGAGATCACTAAGATAGTCTCGGATGACAGAGGGCGCTACGTGTGCTTGATTGGGAGGTGGGAGGGGCAGCCCCTTGCCCTGGTTTCAGTTTACGTCCCCCCGGGCCTCCAGAACTCCACCTTCACTGACTTGGGTCGAATGCTGCTTGACCTTCCGGACAGCCTCCTGCTCATGGGCGGGGACTTTAATTCTGTGGTTTCGGGTGAACTGGATCGTCACCCACCAAGGACCCTCCCCGCTGCCCAGGCATGGCTGGGTGGGATGCTGGATACTTTCGGCCTGGTGGATAGTTGGAGATTAATGCATCCGACCCAATGTCAATTCACCTTTCACTCTGGGGCGCATGGGAGTCTCTCTAGGTTAGACTACTTCCTTATGCCCGCGGCGCAGACTGGTCGGATTCGTGAGGTCAGGCACCTGGCGCGGGGTATCTCCGACCATTCTCCGCTGTGGCTTCTTTTTGACACCGGGCCGCGGTCTGCAGGGCGGATCGCTCCCATTAACCCATGGTACCTGCGAGACCCTACGACTCGTGACAGCCTGGTCAAGGCTATGGACCAATACTTCCTGGATAACGAGGGGTCGGTGTCGTCTGCAATGTCCTTGTGGGAAGCCTTTAAAACCGTGATCCGCGGACACGCCCTTTCCCAGATAGTGGTGGCTAAGAGGGTCAAGAGTGAGGCAGTGGTGAGGCTGGAGACTGACATAGTGGGGCTGGAGTCGGCCTTGGAGGCGAATGTCACTCCGGACGGGCTCCATGCCCTCAGCCTGAAACAGTTTGAGTATAGGTCCCTGGTCACTGACGCGGCCAAAACTATGTATAGGGAGCAGCAGGGTCGACTGTACGATGCCGGGGACAAGGCGGGAAAGTTGATCGCGTGGCTGGACAGGAAGGAGAGAGTGAATCGTGTGGTCCCGGAGTTGCGTGCTGCGGATGGTGTGTGTGTGACGGAGCCTGACGAGATTGTGGAATGTTTTGCCGACCACCTCCGGGCTGTATACTCCCCAGTGACTGACAGGGATGAGGACGACTCTCGCCTTCTTTTGAGGGATATCGCCTTGCCCGGCCTGTCCGTTGAAGACCGTGAGCGGCTGGACGCCCCCTTGTCGGCGGATGAAATAGCGACCGCGATCCGCTCCCTTCGCTCGGGCAAGGCTATGGGTCCCAACGGTCTGCCCATTGAGCTATATAAATTGCGCCCTGACAAGCTTGCGCCCTTCCTCAGTCGCATGTTCCGTGAGTCTCTGGCGGCGGGTTCCCTCCCGGCCGACCAGCGTTTGGCCACGATAGTCGTTATCCCCAAGGAGGACAAGCCGCGAGACCGCTGTACTTCTTACCGGCCTATTTCACTGCTAAATGCGGAGCCTAAGGTCCTGGCGAAAGTCCTTGCCAATCGTCTGTTGAGCGTCGTATGCGATCTTATTCATCCGGACCAATGCGGATTCATCCCGCATCGTAACACCGCTCTTAACTTGCGGCGTCTTCACGGCGCCCTTGCCAGGGCGGAGCTCCTCTCCGAACCGGCCGTGCTGGTTTCTTTGGATGCCACGATGGCTTTTGACACCATCGAGTGGCCATTCCTCCTGGCTGTCTTGGCTAAGTTTGGCTTTGGGGAAGGATTTATTGGCTGGGTGAAGCTTCTTTACACGGGACCCATGGCTCAGGTGGTGGTGAATGGGCGGGTCTCTCGGCCCTTTGCCCTCGGCAGGGGCACGAGGCAGGGATGCCCTTTGTCCCCTTTGCTCTTTGCTCTCGCCCTGGAGCCACTCGCGGCTTGGCTCCGCTGGGAGCCCTCGCTTAGAGGGATCCGGTGGGCCCCGGGCTTTGAGGATCGGGTTTCGCTGTATGCGGACGATATTCTCCTATATCTCACCTCACCGCGGCAGTCGCTCAACGTCCTCTTTGACGTTTTGACTTCCTTTGGGAATAATTCGGGCCTCACGATCAATTGGTCTAAATCCTGCGTCTATCCGATCTCCGGTGGTCCTCCTCTCCTGCCGCCTCGGCTTCCGATCCAGGTATCTCTGAGCGGCTTTAAGTACCTGGGGATATACGTTTCGCTGGACCCGGTGGCTCGCTATGAGCAGAATCTCCTGCGTCCGCTTCGGCGATTGCGAGAGGACACGGCCCGGTGGTGCAGGCTGCCCCTGTCCCCGCTGGGTCGGGCCGCGCTGTTCAAAATGATGTCCCTTCCCAGGTTCCTCTATGCACTCCAGAATTCCTTCGACGTCATCCCAGTGGCCTACTTTCGGGAGGTGGAGAGCCTGCAGAGGAGATTGGTGTGGGACGGGCGGGCGCGTATTGCTCTTGCTAAGCTTACTCTCCCCTGGTACGACGGGGGCATCGCGCTTCCCGACATTCGCAGGTATTATTGGGCCGCGCAGCTTTCGGCCATCAACCATGCCACGTATGCGCCTGGCCTGAATCCGGCGTATGAGATGGACAAGTTCCTGCTTCCCGGCGGGGACTATAACAGGGCGCTTTACTCCCGCTCGGCTGGCCGGACCCTTACGGGTCCTACTAAGATTGCGGTGCGGACCTGGAGGGCTGCCACTACGGCCACGGGCTGGAGTGAGCGACTGACATGTGCTACTCCTTTGTTTGCCTCCGATCGACTGGGGAGCCTCTGGACTACGAAGGGGTTTGACCAGTGGGATACGATTGGTATCAGCAAAGTGGGAGACCTGTGGCATAAGGGCGCGGTTAAGACTTTCGCGGCTCTTCAGGCCGAATATGAGCTTACGGACAGGGAGTTCTTCCGCTATGCCCAAGTTCGACACGCCCTGCTTTCAGTCTTTGGAGAGGGGACCAAGATCCCGGTTTCCTCGCCCCTCGAGGACCGCATACTTGACGGACATGTCCCTGACAGTACTATTTCTTTAATTTATAAGAAACTGATTAATCATCGGGCTGACCTCTTGGTGCGCCTTCGGGAGGCTTGGACGGGGGATGGGGTGGAATTGGACGACGAGGACTGGCAGTCTGCACTGTCGTCCCCCAAGGAGGTCGCCATTCCGGCCCGTCTCCGGTTGGTACAGCTTAAGATTCTTCACCGGGTGTATGTGACGGGTCCTCGCTTAGTCTCGATGGGATATTCCGATGATGGGCTCTGTAAGCGGGGTTGTGGGCTCAGCGCCACCTTTCTCCATATCCTGTGGGAGTGCCGCGAGGTGGCGGACTACTGGCGCCGGGTACATACGGTTATGGGACAGGTCACTGGGGTTGTGCTGCTGCCGGAGGTGCGTCGCTGTGTCCTGAATGTGTGGGAGCCCAATGATTATAGCGCAGCTCAGACTCGGTGGGCGGCCCTGGGGAACATGATTGCCAAGAGAGATATAGCACAGCTTTGGGGTGCCCAGCGGCCGCCCACCGTGTCAGTATGGAAGGAGAATATGGACTGGTGTATGTTCAGGGAGAAGACTGTGTATGTTGCCCGTGGTAAGCCGGGGGCATGGGGCAGAATCTGGGGGCAATGGAATGCATATCGCGGGGGTATCTGTACGCCCCCCCTGGTGGACACCGATATCGCCATGTCCCCCTGACCCTTGACGGTTCCGGGCACCTTTTGGAATGACTACATATGGACGTTCGTTTCCCTTGGCCCCCCCCCCCGTCCCCAGCCTCCCGGTACTCCTTCCTTTCGCGTGCTGCTTAATGGTCTGAACTGGAGTTCCCCGGAGGAAGCCTGACCTGCACTGTTTGTCTTTATGCCTCGCCTTTTGTTTTTCTTTTAGTTTTTTGTGTTTGTTGGACTTAAGTCTCCTGTTCCTTTAGAACTATCCGGAGTCACTACGGGGCCGAGCCCCGGGAACCGACTGCAGCTTTGATAAATGTATATTTTATTCTGTACTTAGCGGCCGGCCCTGGTGGTTGTAGGCCCGTGCTTGTAATCGAATTATTGTTCAATAAAAACTTTAAAAAAAAAAAAAAAAAAAAATTACCATTTCTGACCATCTGGAGAAAATTCGACAGGTCACGGGTCATCATTTTTCATCATAAAATTGATTTTTTGGACTGTCGAAAAATTGATTCAAAATTTCATTTGGATTGTGCCTCATGTTAAATAACTACATTTTAAAGCCTCAATGTGACCAAAATTGCCATTTTTGCAGACTTTTTCTCCTACTCAGAAGCTTCTATTTCGACCAATTTCAGGCATGAAAATGACTCTAAACACACTAATTTTAGTTCTAAGAGTTCTAATTCACATGCAATAGTCATTTACAGTCAATAAGTTAAACATTAAAAAATTACCATTTCTGACCATCTGGAGAAAATTCGACAGGTCACGGGTCATCGTTTTTCATCCTAAAATTGATTTTTTGGACTGTCGAAAAATTGATTCGAAATTTCATTTGGATTGTGCCTCATGTTGAATAAATACATTTTAAAGCCTCAATGTGACCAAAATTGCCATTTTTACAGACTTTTTCTCCTACTCAGAAGCTTCTATTTCGACCAATTTCAGGCATTAAAATGACTCTAAACACACTCATTTTAGTTCTAAGAGTTCTAATTCACATGCGATAGTCATTTACAGTCAATAAGTTAAACATTAAAAAATTACCATTTCTGACCATCTGGAGAAAATTCGACAGGTCACGGGTCATCGTTTTTCATCAGAAAATTGATTTTTTGGACTGTCGAAAAATTGATTCAAAATGTCATTTGGATTGTGCCTCATGTTGAATAACTACTTTTTAAAGCCTCAATGTGACCAAAATTGCAATTTTTACAAACTTTTTCACCTTTTCAGAAGCTTTCTATTTCGACCAATTTCAGGCATTAAAATGACTCTAAACACACTCATTTTAATTCTAAGAGTTCTAA
Source organism: Triturus cristatus (assembly GCF_964204655.1). NCBI lineage: Eukaryota > Metazoa > Chordata > Amphibia > Caudata > Salamandridae > Triturus > Triturus cristatus. Next base: position 547,466 of record NW_028188427.1, read on the forward strand.
TTCACATGCAATAGTCATTTGCAGTCAAAAAATTCACTATTAAAAAATAACCATTTCTGACCATCTGGAGAAAATTTGACAGGTCATGGGTCATCGTTTTTCATCAGAAAATTGATTTTTTGGACTGTCGAAAAATTGATTCAAAATTTCATTTGGATTGTGCCTCATGTTGAATAAATACATTTTAAAGCCTCAATGTGACCAAAATTGCCATTTTTACAGACTTTTTCTCCTACTCAGAAGCTTCTATTTCGACCAATTTCAGGCATTAAAATGACTCTAAACACACTAATTTTAGTTCTAAGAGTTCTAATTCACATGCAATAGTCATTTACAGTCAATAAGTTAAACATTAAAAAATTATAATTTCTGACCATCTGGAGAAAATTCGACAGGTCACGGGTCATCGTTTTTCATCAGAAAATTGATTTTTTGGACTGTCAAAAAATTGATTCAAAATGTCATTTGGATTGTGCCTCATGTTGAATAACTACTTTTTAAAGCCTCAATGTGACCAAAATTGCCATTTTTACAAACTTTTTCTCCTTTTCAGAAGCTTCTATTTCGACCAATTTCAGGCATTAAAATGACTCTAAACACACTAATTTTAATTCTAAGAGTTCTAATTCACATGCAATAGTCATTTGTAGTCAATAAATTAAACATTAAAAAATTACCATTTCTGACCATCTGGAGAAAATTCGACAGGTCACGGGACATCGTTTTTCATCAGAAAATTGATTTTTTTGGACTGCCGAAAATTTGATCCACAATGTCATTTGGATTGTCCCTCCTGTTGAATAACTACTTTTTAAAGCCTCAATGTGACCAAAATTGCCATTTTTACAGACTTTTTCTCCTACTCAGAAGCTTCTATTTCGACCAATTTCAGGCATTAAAATGACTCTAAACACACTAATTTTAGTTCTAAGAGTTCTAATTCACATGCGATAGTCATTTACAGTCAATAAGTTAAACATTAAAAAATTACCATTTCTGACCATCTGGAGAAAATTCGACAGGTCACGGGTCATCGTTTTTCATCAGAAAATTGATTTTTTGGACTGTCGAAAAATTGATTCGAAATTTCATTTGGATTGTGCCTCATGTTAAATAACTACATTTTAAAGCCTCAATGTGACCAAAATTGCCATTTTTGCAGACTTTTTCTCCTACTCAGAAGCTTCTATTTCGACCAATTTCAGGCATGAAAATGACTCTAAACACACTAATTTTAGTTCTAAGAGTTCTAATTCACATGCAATAGTCATTTACAGTCAATAAGTTAAACATTAAAAAATTACCATTTCTGACCATCTGGAGAAAATTCGACAGGTCACGGGTCATCGTTTTTCATCCTAAAATTGATTTTTTGGACTGTCGAAAAATTGATTCGAAATTTCATTTGGATTGTGCCTCATGTTGAATAAATACATTTTAAAGCCTCAATGTGACCAAAATTGCCATTTTTACAGACTTTTTCTCCTACTCAGAAGCTTCTATTTCGACCAATTTCAGGCATTAAAATGACTCTAAACACACTCATTTTAGTTCTAAGAGTTCTAATTCACATGCGATAGTCATTTACAGTCAATAAGTTAAACATTAAAAAATTACCATTTCTGACCATCTGGAGAAAATTCGACAGGTCACGGGTCATCGTTTTTCATCAGAAAATTGATTTTTTTGGACTGTCGAAAATTTGATCCAAAATGTCATTTGGATTGTCCCTCCTGTTGAATAACTACTTTTTAAAGCCTCAATGTGACCAAAATTGCCATTTTTACAGACGTTTTCTCCTACTCAGAAGCTTCTATTTCGACCAATTTCAGGCATTAAAATGACTCTAAACACACTCATTTTAGTTCTAAGAGTTCTAATTCACATGCGATAGTCATTTACAGTCAATAAGTTAAACATTAAAAAATTACCATTTCTGACCATCTGAAGAAAATTCGACAGGTCACGGGTCATCGTTTTTCATCATAAAATTGATTTTTTGGACTGTCGAAAAATTGATTCGAAATTTCATTTGGATTGTGCCTCATGTTAAATAACTACATTTTAAAGCCTCAATGTGACCAAAATTGCCATTTTTGCAGACTTTTTCTCCGACTCAGAAGCTTCTATTTCGACCAATTTCAGGCATTAAAATGACTCTAAACACACTAATTTTAGTTCTAAGAGTTCTAATTCACATGCGATAGTCATTTACAGTCAATAAGTTAAACATTAAAAAATTACCATTTCTGACCATCTGGAGAAAATTCGACAGGTCACGGGTCATCGTTTTTCATCAGAAAATTGATTTTATGGACTGTCGAAAAATTGATTCAAAATGTCATTTGGATTGTGCCTCATGTTGAATAACTACTTTTTAAAGCCTCAATGTGACCAAAATTGCCATTTTTACAAACTTTTTCTCCTTTTCAGAAGCTTCTATTTCGACCAATTTCAGGCATTAAAATGACTCTAAACACACTAATTTTAATTCTAAGAGTTCTAATTCACATGCAATAGTCATTTGCAGTCAAAAAATTAACTATTACAAAATTACCATTTCTGACCATCTGGAGAAAATTTGACAGGTCACGGGTCATCGTTTTTCATCAGAAAATTGATTTTTTTGACTGTTGAAAAATTGGTTCAAAATTTCATTTGGATTGTGCCTCATGTTGAATAAATACATTTTAAAGCCTCAATGTGACCAAAATTGCCATTTTTACAGACTTTTTCTCCTACTCAGAAGCTTCTATTTCGACCAATTTCAGGCATTAAAATGACTCTAAACACAATAATTTTAGTTCTAAGAGTTCTAATTCACATGCGATAGTCATTTACAGTCAATAAGTTAAACATTAAAAAATTACCATTTCTGACCATCTGGAGAAAATTCGACAGGTCACGGGTCATCGTTTTTCATCGGAAAATTGATTTTTTGGACTGTCGAAAAATTGATTCAAAATGTAATTTGGATTGTGCCTCATGTTGAATAACTACTTTTTAAAGCCTCAATGTGACCAAAATTGCCATTTTTACAAACTTATTCTCCTTTTCAGAAGCTTCTATTTCGACCAATTTCAGGCATTAAAATGACTCTAAACACACTAATTTTAATTCTAAGAGTTCTAATTCACATGCAATAGTCATTTGCAGTCAAAAAATTAAACATTAAAAAATTACCATTTCTGACCATCTGGAGAAAATTCGACAGGTCAGGGGTCATCGTTTTTCATCAGAAAATTGATTTTTTGGACTGTCGAAAAATTGATTCAAAATTTCATTTGGATTGTGCCTCATGTTGAATAAATACATTTTAAAGCCTCAATGTGACCAAAATTGCCATTTTTACAGACGTTTTCTCCTACTCAGAAGCTTCTATTTCGACCAATTTCAGGCATTAAAATGACTCTAAACACACTAATTTTAATTCTAAGAGTTCTAATTCACATGCAATAGTCATTTGCAGTCAATAAATTAAACATTAAAAAATTACCATTTCCGACCATCTGGAGAAAATTCGACAGGTCACGGGTCATCGTTTTTCATCAGAAAATTGATTTTTTTGGACTGTCGAAAATTTGATCCAAAATGTCATTTGGATTGTCCCTCCTGTTGAATAACTACTTTTTAAGGCCTCAATGTGACCAAAATTGCCATTTTTACAAACTTTTTCTCCTTTTCAGAAGCTTCTATTTCGACCAATTTCAGGCATTAAAATGACTCTAAACACACTAATTTTAATTCTAAGAGTTCTAATTCATATGCAATAGTCATTTGCAGTCAAAAAATTTACTATTAAAAAATTACCATTTCTGACCATCTGGAGAAAATTCGACAGGTCACGGGTCATCGTTTTTCATCAGAAAATTGATTTTTTGGACTGTCGAAAAATTGATTCAAAATTTCATTTGGATTGTGCCTCATGTTGAATAAATACATTTTAAAGCCTCAATGTGACCAAAATTGCCATTTTTACAGACTTTTTCTCCTACTCAGAAGCTTCTATTTCGACCAATTTCAGGCATTAAAATGACTCTAAACACAATAATTTTAGTTCTAAGAGTTCTAATTCACATGCGATAGTCATTTACAGTCAATAAGTTAAACATTAAAAAATTACCATTTCTGACCATCTGGAGAAAATTCGACAGGTCATGGGTCATCATTTTTCATCATAAAATTGATTTTTTGGACTGTCGAAAAATTGATTCAAAATTTCATTTGGATTGTGCCTCATGTTAAATAACTACATTTTAAAGCCTCAATGTGACCAAAATTGCCATTTTTGCAGACTTTTTCTCCTACTCAGAAGCTTCTATTTCGACCAATTTCAGGCATTAAAATGACTCTAAATACACTAATTTTATTTCTAAGAGTTCTAATTCACATGCAATAGTCATTTGCAGTCAAAAAATTCACTATTAAAAAATAACCATTTCTGACCATCTGGAGAAAATTTGACAGGTCATGGGTCATCGTTTTTCATCAGAAAATTGATTTTTTGGACTGTCGAAAAATTGATTCAAAATTTCATTTGGATTGTGCCTCATGTTCAATAACTGCTTTTTAAAGCCTCAATGTGACCAAAATTGCCAGTATTTACAGACTTTTTCTACTACTCAGAAGCTTCTATTTCGACCAATTTCAGGCATTAAAATGACTCTAAACACCCTTATTTTATTTCCAAAAGTGATAATTGACATGCAACAGTCATTTACAGTCAAGAAATTAAATATTAAAATATTACCATTTTTGACCATCTGGAGAAAGTTCGACAGGTCACGGTTCATCGTTTTTCATTAGAAAATTGATTTTTTGGACTGTAGAAAAATTGATTCAAAATGTCATTTGGATTGTGCCTCATGTTGAATAACTACTTTTTAAAGCCTCAATGTGACCAAAATTGCAATTTTTGCAGACTTTTTCTACTACTCAGAAGCTTCTATTTCGACCAATTTCAGGCATTAAAATGACTCTAAACACACTTATTTTATTTCCAAAAGTGATAATTCACATGCAACAGTCATTTACAGTCAAGAAATTAAATATTAAAAAACTTACCATTTTTGACCATCTGAAGAAAGTTTGACAGGTCACGGGCCATCGTTTTTCATCAGAAAATTGATTTTTTGTACTGTAGAAAAAATGATTCAAAATGTCATTTGGATTGTGCTTCATGTTGAATACCTGCTTTTTAAAGCCTCAATGTGACCAAAATTGCCATTTTTGCAGACTTTTTCTCCTACTCAGAAGCTTCTATTTCGACCAATTTCAGGCATTAAAATGACTCTAAACACACTCATTTTAGTTCTAAGAGTTCTAATTCACATGCAACAGTCATTTACAGTCAAGAAATTAAATATTAAAAAACTTACCATTTTTGACCATCTGGAGAAAATTCGACAGGTCACGGGTCATCGTTTTTCATCCTAAAATTGATTTTTTGGACTGTCGAAAAATTGATTCAAAATTTCATTTGGATTGTGCCTCATGTTAAATAACTACATATTAAAGCCTCAATGTGACCAAAATTGCCATTTTTGCAGACTTTTTCTCCTACTCAGAAGCTTCTATTTCGACCAATTTCAGGCATTAAAATGACTCTAAACACACTAATTTTAATTCTAAGAGTTCTAATTCACATGCAATAGTCATTTGCAGTCAAAAAATTAACTATTACAAAATTACCATTTCTGACCATCTGGAGAAAATTTGACAGGTCACGGGTCATCGTTTTTCATCAGAAAATTGATTTTTTTGACTGTTGAAAAATTGGTTCAAAATTTCATTTGGATTGTGCCTCATGTTGAATAAATACATTTTAAAGCCTCAATGTGACCAAAATTGCCATTTTTACAGACTTTTTCTCCTACTCAGAAGCTTCTATTTCGACCAATTTCAGGCATTAAAATGACTCTAAACACAATAATTTTAGTTCTAAGAGTTCTAATTCACATGCGATAGTCATTTACAGTCAATAAGTTAAACATTAAAAAATTACCATTTCTGACCATCTGGAGAAAATTCGACAGGTCACGGGTCATCGTTTTTCATCAGAAAATTGATTTTTTGGACTGTCGAAAAATTGATTCAAAATGTAATTTGGATTGTGCCTCATGTTGAATAACTACTTTTTAAAGCCTCAATGTGACCAAAATTGCCATTTTTACAAACTTATTCTCCTTTTCAGAAGCTTCTATTTCGACCAATTTCAGGCATTAAAATGACTCTAAACACACTAATTTTAATTCTAAGAGTTCTAATTCACATGCAATAGTCATTTGCAGTCAAAAAATTAAACATTAAAAAATTACCATTTCTGACCATCTGGAGAAAATTCGACAGGTCAGGGGTCATCGTTTTTCATCAGAAAATTGATTTTTTGGACTGTCGAAAAATTGATTCAAAATTTCATTTGGATTGTGCCTCATGTTGAATAAATACATTTTAAAGCCTCAATGTGACCAAAATTGCCATTTTTACAGACGTTTTCTCCTACTCAGAAGCTTCTATTTCGACCAATTTCAGGCATTAAAATGACTCTAAACACACTAATTTTAATTCTAAGAGTTCTAATTCACATGCAATAGTCATTTGCAGTCAATAAATTAAACATTAAAAAATTACCATTTCCGACCATCTGGAGAAAATTCGACAGGTCACGGGTCATCGTTTTTCATCAGAAAATTGATTTTTTTGGACTGTCGAAAATTTGATCCAAAATGTCATTTGGATTGTCCCTCCTGTTGAATAACTACTTTTTAAGGCCTCAATGTGACCAAAATTGCCATTTTTACAAACTTTTTCTCCTTTTCAGAAGCTTCTATTTCGACCAATTTCAGGCATTAAAATGACTCTAAACACACTAATTTTAATTCTAAGAGTTCTAATTCATATGCAATAGTCATTTGCAGTCAAAAAATTTACTATTAAAAAATGACCATTTCTGACCATCTGGAGAAAATTCGACAGGTCACGGGTCATCGTTTTTCATCAGAAAATTGATTTTTTGGACTGTCGAAAAATTGATTCAAAATTTCATTTGGATTGTGCCTCATGTTGAATAAATACATTTTAAAGCCTCAATGTGACCAAAATTGCCATTTTTACAGACTTTTTCTCCTACTCAGAAGCTTCTATTTCGACCAATTTCAGGCATTAAAATGACTCTAAACACAATAATTTTAGTTCTAAGAGTTCTAATTCACATGCGATAGTCATTTACAGTCAATAAGTTAAACATTAAAAAATTACCATTTCTGACCATCTGGAGAAAATTCGACAGGTCATGGGTCATCATTTTTCATCATAAAATTGATTTTTTGGACTGTCGAAAAATTGATTCAAAATTTCATTTGGATTGTGCCTCATGTTAAATAACTACATTTTAAAGCCTCAATGTGACCAAAATTGCCATTTTTGCAGACTTTTTCTCCTACTCAGAAGCTTCTATTTCGACCAATTTCAGGCATTAAAATGACTCTAAATACACTAATTTTATTTCTAAGAGTTCTAATTCACATGCAATAGTCATTTGCAGTCAAAAAATTCACTATTAAAAAATAACCATTTCTGACCATCTGGAGAAAATTTGACAGGTCATGGGTCATCGTTTTTCATCAGAAAATTGATTTTTTGGACTGTCGAAAAATTGATTCAAAATTTCATTTGGATTGTGCCTCATGTTCAATAACTGCTTTTTAAAGCCTCAATGTGACCAAAATTGCCAGTATTTACAGACTTTTTCTACTACTCAGAAGCTTCTATTTCGACCAATTTCAGGCATTAAAATGACTCTAAACACCCTTATTTTATTTCCAAAAGTGATAATTGACATGCAACAGTCATTTACAGTCAAGAAATTAAATATTAAAATATTACCATTTTTGACCATCTGGAGAAAGTTCGACAGGTCACGGTTCATCGTTTTTCATTAGAAAATTGATTTTTTGGACTGTAGAAAAATTGATTCAAAATGTCATTTGGATTGTGCCTCATGTTGAATAACTACTTTTTAAAGCCTCAATGTGACCAAAATTGCAATTTTTGCAGACTTTTTCTACTACTCAGAAGCTTCTATTTCGACCAATTTCAGGCATTAAAATGACTCTAAACACACTTATTTTATTTCCAAAAGTGATAATTCACATGCAACAGTCATTTACAGTCAAGAAATTAAATATTAAAAAACTTACCATTTTTGACCATCTGAAGAAAGTTTGACAGGTCACGGGCCATCGTTTTTCATCAGAAAATTGATTTTTTGTACTGTAGAAAAAATGATTCAAAATGTCATTTGGATTGTGCTTCATGTTGAATACCTGCTTTTTAAAGCCTCAATGTGACCAAAATTGCCATTTTTGCAGACTTTTTCTCCTACTCAGAAGCTTCTATTTCGACCAATTTCAGGCATTAAAATGACTCTAAACACACTCATTTTAGTTCTAAGAGTTCTAATTCACATGCAACAGTCATTTACAGTCAAGAAATTAAATATTAAAAAACTTACCATTTTTGACCATCTGGAGAAAATTCGACAGGTCACGGGTCATCGTTTTTCATCCTAAAATTGATTTTTTGGACTGTCGAAAAATTGATTCAAAATTTCATTTGGATTGTGCCTCATGTTAAATAACTACATATTAAAGCCTCAATGTGACCAAAATTGCCATTTTTGCAGACTTTTTCTCCTACTCAGAAGCTTCTATTTCGACCAATTTCAGGCATTAAAATGACTCTAAACACACTCATTTTAGTTCTAAGAGTTCTAATTCACATGCAATAGTCATTTATAGTCAATAAATTAAACATTAAAAAATTATAATTTTTGACCATCTGGAGAAAATTTGACAGGTCACGGGTCATCGTTTTTCATCAGAAAATTGATTTTTTGGACTGTCGAAAAATTGATTCAAAATGTCATTTGGATTGTGCCTCATGTTGAATAACTACTTTTTAAAGCCTCAATGTGACCAAAATTGCCATTTTTACAGACATTTTCTCCTTTTCAGAAGCTTCTATTTCGACCAATTTCAGGCATTAAAATGACTCTAAACACACTAATTTTAATTCTAAGAGTTCTAATTCACATGCGATAGTCATTTACAGTCAATAAGTTAAACATTAAAAAATTACCATTTCTGACCATCTGGAGAAAATTCGACAGGTCACGGGTCATCGTTTTTCATCATAAAATTGATTTTTTGGACTGTCGAAAAATTGATTCAAAATTTCATTTGGATTGTGCCTCATGTTAAATAACTACATTTTAAAGCCTCAATGTGACCAAAATTGCCATTTTTGCAGACTTTTTCTCCTACTCAGAAGCTTCTATTTCGACCAATTTCAGGCATTAAAATGACTCTAAACACACTAATTTTAGTTCTAAGAGTTCTAATTCACATGCAATAGTCATTTACAGTCAATAAGTTAAACATTAAAAAATTACCATTTCTGACCATCTGGAGAAAATTCGACAGGTCACGGGTCATCGTTTTTCATCCTAAAATTGATTTTTTGGATTGTCGAAAAATTGATTCGAAATTTCATTTGGATTGTGCCTCATGTTGAATAAATACATTTTAAAGCCTCAATGTGACCAAAATTGCCATTTTTACAGACTTTTTCTCCTACTCAGAAGCTTCTATTTCGACCGATTTCAGGCATTAAAATGACTCTAAACACACTCATTTTAGTTCTAAGAGTTCTAATTCACATGCGATAGTCATTTACAGTCAATAAGTTAAACATTAAAAAATTACCATTTCTGACCATCTGGAGAAAATTCGACAGGTCACGGGTCATCGTTTTTCATCAGAAAATTGATTTTTTTGGACTGTCGAAAATTTGATCCAAAATGTCATTTGGATTGTCCCTCCTGTTGAATAACTACTTTTTAAAGCCTCAATGTGACCAAAATTGCCATTTTTACAGACTTTTTCTCCTACTCAGAAGCTTCTATTTCGACCAATTTCAGGCATTAAAATGACTCTAAACACACTCATTTTATTTCTAAGAGTTCTAATTCACATGCGATAGTCATTTACAGTCAATAAGTTAAACATTAAAAAATTACCATTTCTGACCACCTGGAGAAAATTCGACAGGTCACGGGTCATCGTTTTTCATCATAAAATTGATTTTTTGGACTGTCGAAAAATTGATTCAAAATTTCATTTGGATTGTGCCTCATGTTAAATAACTACATTTTAAAGCCTCAATGTGACCAAAATTGCCATTTTTGCAGACTTTTTCTCCTACTCAGAAGCTTCTATTTCGACCAATTTCAGGCATTAAAATGACTCTAAACACACTAATTTTAGTTCTAAGAGTTCTAATTCACATGCGATAGTCATTTACAGTCAATAAGTTAAACATTAAAAAATTACCATTTCTGACCATCTGGAGAAAATTCGACAGGTCACGGGTCATCGTTTTTCATCAGAAAATTGATTTTTTGGACTGTCCAAAAATTGATTCAAAATTTCATTTGGATTGTGCCTCATGTTAAATAACTACATTTTAAAGCCTCAATGTGACCAAAATTGCCATTTTTGAAGACTTTTTCTCCTACTCAGAAGCTTCTATTTCGACCAATTTCAGGCATTAAAATGACTCTAAACACACTAATTTTAGTTCTAAGAGTTCTAATTCACATGCAATAGTCATTTACAGTCAATAAGTTAAACATTAAAAAATTATAATTTCTGACCATCTGGAGAAAATTCGACAGGTCACGGGTCATCGTTTTTCATCAGAAAATTGATTTTATGGACTGTCGAAAAATTGATTCAAAATGTCATTTGGATTGTGCCTCATGTTGAATAACTACTTTTTAAAGCCTCAATGTGACCAAAATTGCCATTTTTACAAACTTTTTCTCCTTTTCAGAAGCTTCTATTTCGACCAATTTCAGGCATTAAAATGACTCTAAACACACTAATTTTAATTCTAAGAGTTCTAATTCACATGCAATAGTCATTTGCAGTCAAAAAATTTACTATTAAAAAATTACCATTTCTGACCATCTGGAGAAAATTCGACAGGTCACGGGTCATCGTTTTTCATCAGAAAATTGATTTTTTGGACTGTCGAAAAATTGATTCAAAATTTCATTTGGATTGTGCCTCATGTTGAATAAATACATTTTAAAGCCTCAATGTGACCAAAATTGCCATTTTTACAGACTTTTTCTCCTACTCAGAAGCTTCTATTTCGACCAATTTCAGGCATTAAAATGACTCTAAACACAATAATTTTAGTTCTAAGAGTTCTAATTCACATGCGATAGTCATTTACAGTCAATAAGTTAAACATTAAAAAATTACCATTTCTGACCATCTGGAGAAAATTCGACAGGTCACGGGTCATCATTTTTCATCATAAAATTGATTTTTTGGACTGTCGAAAAATTGATTCAAAATTTCATTTGGATTGTGCCTCATGTTAAATAACTACATTTTAAAGCCTCAATGTGACCAAAATTGCCATTTTTGCAGACTTTTTCTCCTACTCAGAAGCTTCTATTTCGACCAATTTCAGGCATTAAAATGACTCTAAATACACTAATTTTATTTCTAAGAGTTCTAATTCACATGCAATAGTCATTTACAGTCAATAAGTTAAACATTAAAAAATTATAATTTCTGACCATCTGGAGAAAATTCGACAGGTCACGGGTCATCGTTTTTCATCAGAAAATTGATTTTTTGGACTGTCGAAAAATTGATTCAAAATGTCATTTGGATTGTGCCTCATGTTGAATAACTACTTTTTAAAGCCTCAATGTGACCAAAATTGCAATTTTTACAAACTTTTTCACCTTTTCAGAAGCTTTCTATTTCGACCAATTTCAGGCATTAAAATGACTCTAAACACACTCATTTTAATTCTAAGAGTTCTAATTCACATGCAATAGTCATTTGCAGTCAAAAAATTCACTATTAAAAAATAACCATTTCTGACCATCTGGAGAAAATTTGACAGGTCATGGGTCATCGTTTTTCATCAGAAAATTGATTTTTTGGACTGTCGAAAAATTGATTCAAAATTTCATTTGGATTGTGCCTCATGTTGAATAAATACATTTTAAAGCCTCAATGTGACCAAAATTGCCATTTTTACAGACTTTTTCTCCTACTCAGAAGCTTCTATTTCGACCAATTTCAGGCATTAAAATGACTCTAAACACACTAATTTTAGTTCTAAGAGTTCTAATTCACATGCAATAGTCATTTACAGTCAATAAGTTAAACATTAAAAAATTATAATTTCTGACCATCTGGAGAAAATTCGACAGGTCACGGGTCATCGTTTTTCATCAGAAAATTGATTTTTTGGACTGTCAAAAAATTGATTCAAAATGTCATTTGGATTGTGCCTCATGTTGAATAACTACTTTTTAAAGCCTCAATGTGACCAAAATTGCCATTTTTACAAACTTTTTCTCCTTTTCAGAAGCTTCTATTTCGACCAATTTCAGGCATTAAAATGACTCTAAACACACTAATTTTAATTCTAAGAGTTCTAATTCACATGCAATAGTCATTTGTAGTCAATAAATTAAACATTAAAAAATTACCATTTCTGACCATCTGGAGAAAATTCGACAGGTCACGGGTCATCGTTTTTCATCAGAAAATTGATTTTTTTTGGACTGCCGAAAATTTGATCCAAAATGTCATTTGGATTGTCCCTCCTGTTGAATAACTACTTTTTAAAGCCTCAATGTGACCAAAATTGCCATTTTTACAGACTTTTTCTCCTACTCAGAAGCTTCTATTTCGACCAATTTCAGGCATTAAAATGACTCTAAACACACTAATTTTAGTTCTAAGAGTTCTAATTCACATGCGATAGTCATTTACAGTCAATAAGTTAAACATTAAAAAATTACCATTTCTGACCATCTAGAGAAAATTCGACAGGTCACGGGTCATCGTTTTTCATCAGAAAATTGATTTTTTGGACTGTCGAAAAATTGATTCGAAATTTCATTTGGATTGTGCCTCATGTTAAATAACTACATTTTAAAGCCTCAATGTGACCAAAATTGCCATTTTTGCAGACTTTTTCTCCTACTCAGAAGCTTCTATTTCGACCAATTTCAGGCATTAAAATGACTCTAAACACACTAATTTTAGTTCTAAGAGTTCTAATTCACATGCAATAGTCATTTACAGTCAATAAGTTAAACATTAAAAAATTACCATTTCTGACCATCTGGAGAAAATTCGACAGGTCACGGGTCATCGTTTTTCATCCTAAAATTGATTTTTTGGACTGTCGAAAAATTGATTCGAAATTTCATTTGGATTGTGCCTCATGTTGAATAAATACATTTTAAAGCCTCAATGTGACCAAAATTGCCATTTTTACAGACTTTTTCTCCTACTCAGAAGCTTCTATTTCGACCAATTTCAGGCATTAAAATGACTCTAAACACACTCATTTTAGTTCTAAGAGTTCTAATTCACATGCGATAGTCATTTACAGTCAATAAGTTAAACATTAAAAAATTACCATTTCTGACCATCTGGAGAAAATTCGACAGGTCACGGGTCATCGTTTTTCATCAGAAAATTGATTTTTTTGGACTGTCGAAAATTTGATCCAAAATGTCATTTGGATTGTCCCTCCTGTTGAATAACTACTTTTTAAAGCCTCAATGTGACCAAAATTGCCATTTTTACAGACGTTTTCTCCTACTCAGAAGCTTCTATTTCGACCAATTTCAGGCATTAAAATGACTCTAAACACACTCATTTTAGTTCTAAGAGTTCTAATTCACATGCGATAGTCATTTACAGTCAATAAGTTAAACATTAAAAAATTACCATTTCTGACCATCTGGAGAAAATTCGACAGGTCACGGGTCATCGTTTTTCATCATAAAATTGATTTTTTGGACTGTCGAAAAATTGATTCAAAATTTCATTTGGATTGTGCCTCATGTTAAATAACTACATTTTAAAGCCTCAATGTGACCAAAATTGCCATTTTTGCAGACTTTTTCTCCTACTCAGAAGCTTCTATTTCGACCAATTTCAGGCATTAAAATGACTCTAAACACACTCATTTTAGTTCTAAGAGTTCTAATTCACATGCGATAGTCATTTACAGTCAATAAGTTAAACATTAAAAAATTACCATTTCTGACCATCTGGAGAAAATTCGACAGGTCACGGGTCATCGTTTTTCATCAGAAAATTGATTTTTTGGACTGTCGAAAAATTGATTCAAATTTCATTTGGATTGTGCCTCATGTTGAATAAATACATTTTAAAGCCTCAATGTGACCAAAATTGCCATTTTTACAGACTTTTTCTCCTACTCAGAAGCTTCTATTTCGACCAATTTCAGGCATTAAAATGACTCTAAACACACTAATTTTATTTCTAAGAGTTCTAATTCACATGCAATAGTCATTTACAGTCAATAAGTTAAACATTAAAAAATTATAATTTCTGACCATCTGGAGAAAATTCGACAGGTCACGGGGTCATCGTTTTTCATCAGAAAATTGATTTTATGGACTGTCGAAAAATTGATTCAAAATGTCATTTGGATTGTGCCTCATGTTGAATAACTACTTTTTAAAGCCTCAATGTGACCAAAATTGCCATTTTTACAAACTTTTTCTCCTTTTCAGAAGCTTCTATTTCGACCAATTTCAGGCATTAAAATGACTCTAAACACACTAATTTTAGTTCTAAGAGTTCTAATTCACATGCAATAGTCATTTACAGTCAATAAGTTAAACATTAAAAAATTACCATTTCTGACCATCTGGAGAAAATTCGACAGGTCACGGGTCATCGTTTTTCATCCTAAAATTGATTTTTTGGACTGTCGAAAAATTGATTCGAAATTTCATTTGGATTGTGCCTCATGTTGAATAAATACATTTTAAAGCCTCAATGTGACCAAAATTGCCATTTTTACAGACTTTTTCTCCTACTCAGAAGCTTCTATTTCGACCAATTTCAGGCATTAAAATGACTCTAAACACACTCATTTTAGTTCTAAGAGTTCTAATTCACATGCGATAGTCATTTACAGTCAATAAGTTAAACATTAAAAAATTACCATTTCTGACCATCTGGAGAAAATTCGACAGGTCACGGGTCATCGTTTTTCATCAGAAAATTGATTTTTTTGGACTGTCGAAAATTTGATCCAAAATGTCATTTGGATTGTCCCTCCTGTTGAATAACTACTTTTTAAAGCCTCAATGTGACCAAAATTGCCATTTTTACAGACGTTTTCTCCTACTCAGAAGCTTCTATTTCGACCAATTTCAGGCATTAAAATGACTCTAAACACACTCATTTTAGTTCTAAGAGTTCTAATTCACATGCGATAGTCATTTACAGTCAATAAGTTAAACATTAAAAAATTACCATTTCTGACCATCTGGAGAAAATTCGACAGGTCACGGGTCATCGTTTTTCATCATAAAATTGATTTTTTGGACTGTCGAAAAATTGATTCAAAATTTCATTTGGATTGTGCCTCATGTTAAATAACTACATTTTAAAGCCTCAATGTGACCAAAATTGCCATTTTTGCAGACTTTTTCTCCTACTCAGAAGCTTCTATTTCGACCAATTTCAGGCATTAAAATGACTCTAAACACACTCATTTTAGTTCTAAGAGTTCTAATTCACATGCGATAGTCATTTACAGTCAATAAGTTAAACATTAAAAAATTACCATTTCTGACCATCTGGAGAAAATTCGACAGGTCACGGGTCATCGTTTTTCATCAGAAAATTGATTTTTTGGACTGTCGAAAAATTGATTCAAATTTCATTTGGATTGTGCCTCATGTTGAATAAATACATTTTAAAGCCTCAATGTGACCAAAATTGCCATTTTTACAGACTTTTTCTCCTACTCAGAAGCTTCTATTTCGACCAATTTCAGGCATTAAAATGACTCTAAACACACTAATTTTATTTCTAAGAGTTCTAATTCACATGCAATAGTCATTTACAGTCAATAAGTTAAACATTAAAAAATTATAATTTCTGACCATCTGGAGAAAATTCGACAGGTCACGGGGTCATCGTTTTTCATCAGAAAATTGATTTTATGGACTGTCGAAAAATTGATTCAAAATGTCATTTGGATTGTGCCTCATGTTGAATAACTACTTTTTAAAGCCTCAATGTGACCAAAATTGCCATTTTTACAAACTTTTTCTCCTTTTCAGAAGCTTCTATTTCGACCAATTTCAGGCATTAAAATGACTCTAAACACACTAATTTTAATTCTAAGAGTTCTAATTCACATGCAATAGTCATTTGCAGTCAAAAAATTAACTATTACAAAATTACCATTTCTGACCATCTGGAGAAAATTCGACAGGTCACGGGTCATCGTTTTTCATCAGAAAATTGATTTTTTTGACTGTCGAAAAATTGGTTCAAAATTTCATTTGGATTGTGCCTCATGTTGAATAAATACATTTTAAAGCCTCAATGTGACCAAAATTGCCATTTTTACAGACTTTTTCTCCTACTCAGAAGCTTCTATTTCGACCAATTTCAGGCATTAAAATGACTCTAAACACAATAATTTT
This sequence comes from Triturus cristatus, assembly GCF_964204655.1. NCBI lineage: Eukaryota > Metazoa > Chordata > Amphibia > Caudata > Salamandridae > Triturus > Triturus cristatus. The sequence goes on from NW_028188427.1 coordinate 564,054, forward strand.
AGTTCTAAGAGTTCTAATTCACATGCGATAGTCATTTACAGTCAATAAGTTAAACATTAAAAAATTACCATTTCTGACCATCTGGAGAAAATTCGACAGGTCACGGGTCATCGTTTTTCATCAGAAAATTGATTTTTTGGACTGTCGAAAAATTGATTCAAAATGTAATTTGGATTGTGCCTCATGTTGAATAACTACTTTTTAAAGCCTCAATGTGACCAAAATTGCCATTTTTACAAACTTTTTCTCCTTTTCAGAAGCTTCTATTTCGACCAATTTCAGGCATTAAAATGACTCTAAACACACTAATTTTAATTCTAAGAGTTCTAATTCACATGCAATAGTCATTTGCAGTCAAAAAATTAACTATTACAAAATTACCATTTCTGACCATCTGGAGAAAATTCGACAGGTCACGGGTCATCGTTTTTCATCAGAAAATTGATTTTTTTGACTGTCGAAAAATTGGTTCAAAATTTCATTTGGATTGTGCCTCATGTTGAATAAATACATTTTAAAGCCTCAATGTGACCAAAATTGCCATTTTTACAGACTTTTTCTCCTACTCAGAAGCTTCTATTTCGACCAATTTCAGGCATTAAAATGACTCTAAACACAATAATTTTAGTTCTAAGAGTTCTAATTCACATGCGATAGTCATTTACAGTCAATAAGTTAAACATTAAAAAATTACCATTTCTGACCATCTGGAGAAAATTCGACAGGTCACGGGTCATCGTTTTTCATCAGAAAATTGATTTTTTGGACTGTCGAAAAATTGATTCGAAATTTCATTTGGATTGTGCCTCATGTTGAATAAATACATTTTAAAGCCTCAATGTGACCAAAATTGCCATTTTTACAGACGTTTTCTCCTACTCAGAAGCTTCTATTTCGACCAATTTCAGGCATTAAAATGACTCTAAACACACTAATTTTAATTCTAAGAGTTCTAATTCACATGCAATAGTCATTTGCAGTCAATAAATTAAACATTAAAAAATTACCATTTCCGACCATCTGGAGAAAATTCGACAGGTCACGGGTCATCGTTTTTCATCAGAAAATTGATTTTTTTGGACTGTCGAAAATTTGATCCAAAATGTCATTTGGATTGTCCCTCCTGTTGAATAACTACTTTTTAAGGCCTCAATGTGACCAAAATTGCCATTTTTACAAACTTTTTCTCCTTTTCAGAAGCTTCTATTTCGACCAATTTCAGGCATTAAAATGACTCTAAACACACTAATTTTAATTCTAAGAGTTCTAATTCATATGCAATAGTCATTTGCAGTCAAAAAATTTACTATTAAAAAATTACCATTTCTGACCATCTGGAGAAAATTCGACAGGTCACGGGTCATCGTTTTTCATCAGAAAATTGATTTTTTGGACTGTCGAAAAATTGATTCAAAATTTCATTTGGATTGTGCCTCATGTTGAATAAATACATTTTAAAGCCTCAATGTGACCAAAATTGCCATTTTTACAGACTTTTTCTCCTACTCAGAAGCTTCTATTTCGACCAATTTCAGGCATTAAAATGACTCTAAACACAATAATTTTAGTTCTAAGAGTTCTAATTCACATGCGATAGTCATTTACAGTCAATAAGTTAAACATTAAAAAATTACCATTTCTGACCATCTGGAGAAAATTCGACAGGTCACGGGTCATCATTTTTCATCATAAAATCGATTTTTTGGACTGTCGAAAAATTGATTCAAAATTTCATTTGGATTGTGCCTCATGTTAAATAACTACATTTTAAAGCCTCAATGTGACCAAAATTGCCATTTTTGCAGACTTTTTCTCCTACTCAGAAGCTTCTATTTCGACCAATTTCAGGCATTAAAATGACTCTAAATACACTAATTTTATTTCTAAGAGTTCTAATTCACATGCAATAGTCATTTACAGTCAATAAGTTAAACATTAAAAAATTATAATTTCTGACCATCTGGAGAAAATTCGACAGGTCACGGGTCATCGTTTTTCATCAGAAAATTGATTTTTTGGACTGTCGAAAAATTGATTCAAAATGTCATTTGGATTGTGCCTCATGTTGAATAACTACTTTTTAAAGCCTCAATGTGACCAAAATTGCAATTTTTACAAACTTTTTCACCTTTTCAGAAGCTTTCTATTTCGACCAATTTCAGGCATTAAAATGACTCTAAACACACTCATTTTAATTCTAAGAGTTCTAATTCACATGCAATAGTCATTTGCAGTCAAAAAATTCACTATTAAAAAATAACCATTTCTGACCATCTGGAGAAAATTTGACAGGTCATGGGTCATCGTTTTTCATCAGAAAATTGATTTTTTGGACTGTCGAAAAATTGATTCAAAATTTCATTTGGATTGTGCCTCATGTTGAATAAATACATTTTAAAGCCTCAACGTGACCAAAATTGCCATTTTTACAGACTTTTTCTCCTACTCAGAAGCTTCTATTTCGACCAATTTCAGGCATTAAAATGACTCTAAACACACTAATTTTAGTTCTAAGAGTTCTAATTCACATGCAATAGTCATTTACAGTCAATAAGTTAAACATTAAAAAATTATAATTTCTGACCATCTGGAGAAAATTCGACAGGTCACGGGTCATCGTTTTTCATCAGAAAATTGATTTTTTGGACTGTCAAAAAATTGATTCAAAATGTCATTTGGATTGTGCCTCATGTTGAATAACTACTTTTTAAAGCCTCAATGTGACCAAAATTGCCATTTTTACAAACTTTTTCTCCTTTTCAGAAGCTTCTATTTCGACCAATTTCAGGCATTAAAATGACTCTAAACACACTAATTTTAATTCTAAGAGTTCTAATTGACATGCAATAGTCATTTGTAGTCAATAAATTAAACATTAAAAAATTACCATTTCTGACCATCTGGAGAAAATTCGACAGGTCACGGGTCATCGTTTTTCATCAGAAAATTGATTTTTTTGGACTGCCGAAAATTTGATCCAAAATGTCATTTGGATTGTCCCTCCTGTTGAATAACTACTTTTTAAAGCCTCAATGTGACCAAAATTGCCATTTTTACAGACTTTTTCTCCTACTCAGAAGCTTCTATTTCGACCAATTTCAGGCATTAAAATGACTCTAAACACACTAATTTTAGTTCTAAGAGTTCTAATTCACATGCGATAGTCATTTACAGTCAATAAGTTAAACATTAAAAAATTACCATTTCTGACCATCTGGAGAAAATTCGACAGGTCACGGGTCATCGTTTTTCATCAGAAAATTGATTTTTTGGACTGTCGAAAAATTGATTCGAAATTTCATTTGGATTGTGCCTCATGTTAAATAACTACATTTTAAAGCCTCAATGTGACCAAAATTGCCATTTTTGCAGACTTTTTCTCCTACTCAGAAGCTTCTATTTCGACCAATTTCAGGCATTAAAATGACTCTAAACACACTAATTTTAGTTCTAAGAGTTCTAATTCACATGCAATAGTCATTTACAGTCAATAAGTTAAACATTAAAAAATTACCATTTCTGACCATCTGGAGAAAATTCGACAGGTCACGGGTCATCGTTTTTCATCCTAAAATTGATTTTTTGGACTGTCGAAAAATTGATTCGAAATTTCATTTGGATTGTGCCTCATGTTGAATAAATACATTTTAAAGCCTCAATGTGACCAAAATTGCCATTTTTACAGACTTTTTCTCCTACTCAGAAGCTTCTATTTCGACCAATTTCAGGCATTAAAATGACTCTAAACACACTCATTTTAGTTCTAAGAGTTCTAATTCACATGCGATAGTCATTTACAGTCAATAAGTTAAACATTAAAAAATTACCATTTCTGACCATCTGGAGAAAATTCGACAGGTCACGGGTCATCGTTTTTCATCAGAAAATTGATTTTTTTGGACTGTCGAAAATTTGATCCAAAATGTCATTTGGATTGTCCCTCCTGTTGAATAACTACTTTTTAAAGCCTCAATGTGACCAAAATTGCCATTTTTACAGACGTTTTCTCCTACTCAGAAGCTTCTATTTCGACCAATTTCAGGCATTAAAATGACTCTAAACACACTCATTTTAGTTCTAAGAGTTCTAATTCACATGCGATAGTCATTTACAGTCAATAAGTTAAACATTAAAAAATTACCATTTCTGACCATCTGGAGAAAATTCGACAGGTCACGGGTCATCGTTTTTCATCATAAAATTGATTTTTTGGACTGTCAAAAAATTGATTCGAAATTTCATTTGGATTGTGCCTCATGTTAAATAACTACATTTTAAAGCCTCAATGTGACCAAAATTGCCATTTTTGCAGACTTTTTCTCCTACTCAGAAGCTTCTATTTCGACCAATTTCAGGCATTAAAATGACTCTAAACACACTAATTTTAGTTCTAAGAGTTCTAATTCACATGCGATAGTCATTTACAGTCAATAAGTTAAACATTAAAAAATTACCATTTCTGACCATCTGGAGAAAATTCGACAGGTCACGGGTCATCGTTTTTCATCAGAAAATTGATTTTTTGGACTGTCGAAAAATTGATTCAAATTTCATTTGGATTGTGCCTCATGTTAAATAACTACATTTTAAAGCCTCAATGTGACCAAAATTGCCATTTTTGAAGACTTTTTCTCCTACTCAGAAGCTTCTATTTCGACCAATTTCAGGCATTAAAATGACTCTAAACACACTAATTTTATTTCTAAGAGTTCTAATTCACATGCAATAGTCATTTACAGTCAATAAGTTAAACATTAAAAAATTATAATTTCTGACCATCTGGAGAAAATTCGACAGGTCATGGGGTCATCGTTTTTCATCAGAAAATTGATTTTATGGACTGTCGAAAAATTGATTCAAAATGTCATTTGGATTGTGCCTCATGTTGAATAACTACTTTTTAAAGCCTCAATGTGACCAAAATTGCCATTTTTACAAACTTTTTTCCTTTTCAGAAGCTTCTATTTCGACAAATTTCAGGCATTAAAATGACTCTAAACACACTAATTTTAATTCTAAGAGTTCTAATTCACATGCAATAGTCATTTGCAGTCAAAAAATTAACTATTACAAAATTACCATTTCTGACCATCTGGAGAAAATTCGACAGGTCACGGGTCATCGTTTTTCATCAGAAAATTGATTTTTTGGACTGTCGAAAAATTGGTTCAAAATTTCATTTGGATTGTGCCTCATGTTGAATAAATACATTTTAAAGCCTCAATGTGACCAAAATTGCCATTTTTACAGACTTTTTCTCCTACTCAGAAGCTTCTATTTCGACCAATTTCAGGCATTAAAATGACTCTAAACACAATAATTTTAGTTCTAAGAGTTCTAATTCACATGCGATAGTCATTTACAGTCAATAAGTTAAACATTAAAAAATTACCATTTCTGACCATCTGGAGAAAATTCGACAGGTCACGGGTCATCGTTTTTCATCAGAAAATTGATTTTTTGGACTGTCGAAAAATTGATTCAAAATGTAATTTGGATTGTGCCTCATGTTGAATAACTACTTTTTAAAGCCTCAATGTGACCAAAATTGCCATTTTTACAAACTTATTCTCCTTTTCAGAAGCTTCTATTTCGACCAATTTCAGGCATTAAAATGACTCTAAACACACTAATTTTAATTCTAAGAGTTCTAATTCACATGCAATAGTCATTTGCAGTCAAAAAATTAAACATTAAAAAATTACCATTTCTGACCATCTGGAGAAAATTCGACAGGTCAGGGGTCATCGTTTTTCATCAGAAAATTGATTTTTTGGACTGTCGAAAAATTGATTCAAAATTTCATTTGGATTGTGCCTCATGTTAAATAACTACATTTTAAAGCCTCAATGTGACCAAAATTGCCATTTTTGCAGACTTTTTCTCCTACTCAGAAGCTTCTATTTCGACCAATTTCAGGCATTAAAATGACTCTAAACACACTCATTTTAGTTCTAAGAGTTCTAATTCACATGCGATAGTCATTTACAGTCAATAAGTTAAACATTAAAAAATTACCATTTCTGACCATCTGGAGAAAATTCGACAGGTCACGGGTCATCGTTTTTCATCAGAAAATTGATTTTTTGGACTGTCGAAAAATTGATTCAAATTTCATTTGGATTGTGCCTCATGTTGAATAAATACATTTTAAAGCCTCAATGTGACCAAAATTGCCATTTTTACAGACTTTTTCTCCTACTCAGAAGCTTCTATTTCGACCAATTTCAGGCATTAAAATGACTCTAAACACACTAATTTTATTTCTAAGAGTTCTAATTCACATGCAATAGTCATTTACAGTCAATAAGTTAAACATTAAAAAATTATAATTTCTGACCATCTGGAGAAAATTCGACAGGTCACGGGGTCATCGTTTTTCATCAGAAAATTGATTTTATGGACTGTCGAAAAATTGATTCAAAATGTCATTTGGATTGTGCCTCATGTTGAATAACTACTTTTTAAAGCCTCAATGTGACCAAAATTGCCATTTTTACAGACTTTTTCTCCTACTCAGAAGCTTCTATTTCGACCAATTTCAGGCATTAAAATGACTCTAAACACAATAATTTTAGTTCTAAGAGTTCTAATTCACATGCGATAGTCATTTACAGTCAATAAGTTAAACATTAAAAAATTACCATTTCTGACCATCTGGAGAAAATTCGACAGGTCACGGGTCATCGTTTTTCATCAGAAAATTGATTTTTTGGACTGTCGAAAAATTGATTCAAAATGTAATTTGGATTGTGCCTCATGTTGAATAACTACTTTTTAAAGCCTCAATGTGACCAAAATTGCCATTTTTACAAACTTATTCTCCTTTTCAGAAGCTTCTATTTCGACCAATTTCAGGCATTAAAATGACTCTAAACACACTAATTTTAATTCTAAGAGTTCTAATTCACATGCAATAGTCATTTGCAGTCAAAAAATTAAACATTAAAAAATTACCATTTCTGACCATCTGGAGAAAATTCGACAGGTCAGGGGTCATCGTTTTTCATCAGAAAATTGATTTTTTGGACTGTCGAAAAATTGATTCGAAATTTCATTTGGATTGTGCCTCATGTTGAATAAATACATTTTAAAGCCTCAATGTGACCAAAATTGCCATTTTTACAGACGTTTTCTCCTACTCAGAAGCTTCTATTTCGACCAATTTCAGGCATTAAAATGACTCTAAACACACTAATTTTAATTCTAAGAGTTCTAATTCACATGCAATAGTCATTTGCAGTCAATAAATTAAACATTAAAAAATTACCATTTCCGACCATCTGGAGAAAATTCGACAGGTCACGGGTCATCGTTTTTCATCAGAAAATTGATTTTTTTGGACTGTCGAAAATTTGATCCAAAATGTCATTTGGATTGTCCCTCCTGTTGAATAACTACTTTTTAAGGCCTCAATGTGACCAAAATTGCCATTTTTACAAACTTTTTCTCCTTTTCAGAAGCTTCTATTTCGACCAATTTCAGGCATTAAAATGACTCTAAACACACTAATTTTAATTCTAAGAGTTCTAATTCATATGCAATAGTCATTTGCAGTCAAAAAATTAACTATTACAAAATTACCATTTCTGACCATCTGGAGAAAATTCGACAGGTCACGGGTCATCGTTTTTCATCAGAAAATTGATTTTTTTGACTGTCGAAAAATTGGTTCAAAATTTCATTTGGATTGTGCCTCATGTTGAATAAATACATTTTAAAGCCTCAATGTGACCAAAATTGCCATTTTTACAGACTTTTTCTCCTACTCAGAAGCTTCTATTTCGACCAATTTCAGGCATTAAAATGACTCTAAACACAATAATTTTAGTTCTAAGAGTTCTAATTCACATGCGATAGTCATTTACAGTCAATAAGTTAAACATTAAAAAATTACCATTTCTGACCATCTGGAGAAAATTCGACAGGTCACGGGTCATCGTTTTTCATCAGAAAATTGATTTTTTGGACTGTCGAAAAATTGATTCAAAATGTAATTTGGATTGTGCCTCATGTTGAATAACTACTTTTTAAAGCCTCAATGTGACCAAAATTGCCATTTTTACAAACTTATTCTCCTTTTCAGAAGCTTCTATTTCGACCAATTTCAGGCATTAAAATGACTCTAAACACACTAATTTTAATTCTAAGAGTTCTAATTCACATGCAATAGTCATTTGCAGTCAAAAAATTAAACATTAAAAAATTACCATTTCTGACCATCTGGAGAAAATTCGACAGGTCAGGGGTCATCGTTTTTCATCAGAAAATTGATTTTTTGGACTGTCGAAAAATTGATTCGAAATTTCATTTGGATTGTGCCTCATGTTGAATAAATACATTTTAAAGCCTCAATGTGACCAAAATTGCCATTTTTACAGACGTTTTCTCCTACTCAGAAGCTTCTATTTCGACCAATTTCAGGCATTAAAATGACTCTAAACACACTAATTTTAATTCTAAGAGTTCTAATTCACATGCAATAGTCATTTGCAGTCAATAAATTAAACATTAAAAAATTACCATTTCCGACCATCTGGAGAAAATTCGACAGGTCACGGGTCATCGTTTTTCATCAGAAAATTGATTTTTTTGGACTGTCGAAAATTTGATCCAAAATGTCATTTGGATTGTCCCTCCTGTTGAATAACTACTTTTTAAGGCCTCAATGTGACCAAAATTGCCATTTTTACAAACTTTTTCTCCTTTTCAGAAGCTTCTATTTCGACCAATTTCAGGCATTAAAATGACTCTAAACACACTAATTTTAATTCTAAGAGTTCTAATTCATATGCAATAGTCATTTGCAGTCAAAAAATTTACTATTAAAAAATTACCATTTCTGACCATCTGGAGAAAATTCGACAGGTCACGGGTCATCGTTTTTCATCAGAAAATTGATTTTTTGGACTGTCGAAAAATTGATTCAAAATTTCATTTGGATTGTGCCTCATGTTGAATAAATACATTTTAAAGCCTCAATGTGACCAAAATTGCCATTTTTACAGACTTTTTCTCCTACTCAGAAGCTTCTATTTCGACCAATTTCAGGCATTAAAATGACTCTAAACACAATAATTTTAGTTCTAAGAGTTCTAATTCACATGCGATAGTCATTTACAGTCAATAAGTTAAACATTAAAAAATTACCATTTCTGACCATCTGGAGAAAATTCGACAGGTCACGGGTCATCATTTTTCATCATAAAATCGATTTTTTGGACTGTCGAAAAATTGATTCAAAATTTCATTTGGATTGTGCCTCATGTTAAATAACTACATTTTAAAGCCTCAATGTGACCAAAATTGCCATTTTTGCAGACTTTTTCTCCTACTCAGAAGCTTCTATTTCGACCAATTTCAGGCATTAAAATGACTCTAAATACACTAATTTTATTTCTAAGAGTTCTAATTCACATGCAATAGTCATTTACAGTCAATAAGTTAAACATTAAAAAATTATAATTTCTGACCATCTGGAGAAAATTCGACAGGTCACGGGTCATCGTTTTTCATCAGAAAATTGATTTTTTGGACTGTCGAAAAATTGATTCAAAATGTCATTTGGATTGTGCCTCATGTTGAATAACTACTTTTTAAAGCCTCAATGTGACCAAAATTGCAATTTTTACAAACTTTTTCACCTTTTCAGAAGCTTTCTATTTCGACCAATTTCAGGCATTAAAATGACTCTAAACACACTCATTTTAATTCTAAGAGTTCTAATTCACATGCAATAGTCATTTGCAGTCAAAAAATTCACTATTAAAAAATAACCATTTCTGACCATCTGGAGAAAATTTGACAGGTCATGGGTCATCGTTTTTCATCAGAAAATTGATTTTTTGGACTGTCGAAAAATTGATTCAAAATTTCATTTGGATTGTGCCTCATGTTGAATAAATACATTTTAAAGCCTCAACGTGACCAAAATTGCCATTTTTACAGACTTTTTCTCCTACTCAGAAGCTTCTATTTCGACCAATTTCAGGCATTAAAATGACTCTAAACACACTAATTTTAGTTCTAAGAGTTCTAATTCACATGCAATAGTCATTTACAGTCAATAAGTTAAACATTAAAAAATTATAATTTCTGACCATCTGGAGAAAATTCGACAGGTCACGGGTCATCGTTTTTCATCAGAAAATTGATTTTTTGGACTGTCAAAAAATTGATTCAAAATGTCATTTGGATTGTGCCTCATGTTGAATAACTACTTTTTAAAGCCTCAATGTGACCAAAATTGCCATTTTTACAAACTTTTTCTCCTTTTCAGAAGCTTCTATTTCGACCAATTTCAGGCATTAAAATGACTCTAAACACACTAATTTTAATTCTAAGAGTTCTAATTGACATGCAATAGTCATTTGTAGTCAATAAATTAAACATTAAAAAATTACCATTTCTGACCATCTGGAGAAAATTCGACAGGTCACGGGTCATCGTTTTTCATCAGAAAATTGATTTTTTTGGACTGCCGAAAATTTGATCCAAAATGTCATTTGGATTGTCCCTCCTGTTGAATAACTACTTTTTAAAGCCTCAATGTGACCAAAATTGCCATTTTTACAGACTTTTTCTCCTACTCAGAAGCTTCTATTTCGACCAATTTCAGGCATTAAAATGACTCTAAACACACTAATTTTAGTTCTAAGAGTTCTAATTCACATGCGATAGTCATTTACAGTCAATAAGTTAAACATTAAAAAATTACCATTTCTGACCATCTGGAGAAAATTCGACAGGTCACGGGTCATCGTTTTTCATCAGAAAATTGATTTTTTGGACTGTCGAAAAATTGATTCGAAATTTCATTTGGATTGTGCCTCATGTTAAATAACTACATTTTAAAGCCTCAATGTGACCAAAATTGCCATTTTTGCAGACTTTTTCTCCTACTCAGAAGCTTCTATTTCGACCAATTTCAGGCATTAAAATGACTCTAAACACACTAATTTTAGTTCTAAGAGTTCTAATTCACATGCAATAGTCATTTACAGTCAATAAGTTAAACATTAAAAAATTACCATTTCTGACCATCTGGAGAAAATTCGACAGGTCACGGGTCATCGTTTTTCATCCTAAAATTGATTTTTTGGACTGTCGAAAAATTGATTCGAAATTTCATTTGGATTGTGCCTCATGTTGAATAAATACATTTTAAAGCCTCAATGTGACCAAAATTGCCATTTTTACAGACTTTTTCTCCTACTCAGAAGCTTCTATTTCGACCAATTTCAGGCATTAAAATGACTCTAAACACACTCATTTTAGTTCTAAGAGTTCTAATTCACATGCGATAGTCATTTACAGTCAATAAGTTAAACATTAAAAAATTACCATTTCTGACCATCTGGAGAAAATTCGACAGGTCACGGGTCATCGTTTTTCATCAGAAAATTGATTTTTTTGGACTGTCGAAAATTTGATCCAAAATGTCATTTGGATTGTCCCTCCTGTTGAATAACTACTTTTTAAAGCCTCAATGTGACCAAAATTGCCATTTTTACAGACGTTTTCTCCTACTCAGAAGCTTCTATTTCGACCAATTTCAGGCATTAAAATGACTCTAAACACACTCATTTTAGTTCTAAGAGTTCTAATTCACATGCGATAGTCATTTACAGTCAATAAGTTAAACATTAAAAAATTACCATTTCTGACCATCTGGAGAAAATTCGACAGGTCACGGGTCATCGTTTTTCATCATAAAATTGATTTTTTGGACTGTCAAAAAATTGATTCGAAATTTCATTTGGATTGTGCCTCATGTTAAATAACTACATTTTAAAGCCTCAATGTGACCAAAATTGCCATTTTTGCAGACTTTTTCTCCTACTCAGAAGCTTCTATTTCGACCAATTTCAGGCATTAAAATGACTCTAAACACACTAATTTTAGTTCTAAGAGTTCTAATTCACATGCGATAGTCATTTACAGTCAATAAGTTAAACATTAAAAAATTACCATTTCTGACCATCTGGAGAAAATTCGACAGGTCACGGGTCATCGTTTTTCATCAGAAAATTGATTTTTTGGACTGTCGAAAAATTGATTCAAATTTCATTTGGATTGTGCCTCATGTTAAATAACTACATTTTAAAGCCTCAATGTGACCAAAATTGCCATTTTTGAAGACTTTTTCTCCTACTCAGAAGCTTCTATTTCGACCAATTTCAGGCATTAAAATGACTCTAAACACACTAATTTTATTTCTAAGAGTTCTAATTCACATGCAATAGTCATTTACAGTCAATAAGTTAAACATTAAAAAATTATAATTTCTGACCATCTGGAGAAAATTCGACAGGTCATGGGGTCATCGTTTTTCATCAGAAAATTGATTTTATGGACTGTCGAAAAATTGATTCAAAATGTCATTTGGATTGTGCCTCATGTTGAATAACTACTTTTTAAAGCCTCAATGTGACCAAAATTGCCATTTTTACAAACTTTTTTCCTTTTCAGAAGCTTCTATTTCGACAAATTTCAGGCATTAAAATGACTCTAAACACACTAATTTTAATTCTAAGAGTTCTAATTCACATGCAATAGTCATTTGCAGTCAAAAAATTAACTATTACAAAATTACCATTTCTGAACATCTGGAGAAAATTCGACAGGTCACGGGTCATCGTTTTTCATCAGAAAATTGATTTTTTGGACTGTCGAAAAATTGGTTCAAAATTTCATTTGGATTGTGCCTCATGTTGAATAAATACATTTTAAAGCCTCAATGTGACCAAAATTGCCATTTTTACAGACTTTTTCTCCTACTCAGAAGCTTCTATTTCGACCAATTTCAGGCATTAAAATGACTCTAAACACAATAATTTTAGTTCTAAGAGTTCTAATTCACATGCGATAGTCATTTACAGTCAATAAGTTAAACATTAAAAAATTACCATTTCTGACCATCTGGAGAAAATTCGACAGGTCACGGGTCATCGTTTTTCATCAGAAAATTGATTTTTTGGACTGTCGAAAAATTGATTCAAAATGTAATTTGGATTGTGCCTCATGTTGAATAACTACTTTTTAAAGCCTCAATGTGACCAAAATTGCCATTTTTACAAACTTATTCTCCTTTTCAGAAGCTTCTATTTCGACCAATTTCAGGCATTAAAATGACTCTAAACACACTAATTTTAATTCTAAGAGTTCTAATTCACATGCAATAGTCATTTGCAGTCAAAAAATTAAACATTAAAAAATTACCATTTCTGACCATCTGGAGAAAATTCGACAGGTCAGGGGTCATCGTTTTTCATCAGAAAATTGATTTTTTGGACTGTCGAAAAATTGATTCGAAATTTCATTTGGATTGTGCCTCATGTTGAATAAATACATTTTAAAGCCTCAATGTGACCAAAATTGCCATTTTTACAGACGTTTTCTCCTACTCAGAAGCTTCTATTTCGACCAATTTCAGGCATTAAAATGACTCTAAACACACTAATTTTAATTCTAAGAGTTCTAATTCACATGCAATAGTCATTTGCAGTCAATAAATTAAACATTAAAAAATTACCATTTCCGACCATCTGGAGAAAATTCGACAGGTCACGGGTCATCATTTTTCATCATAAAATTGATTTTTTGGACTGTCGAAAAATTGATTCAAAATTTCATTTGGATTGTGCCTCATGTTAAATACCTACATTTTAAAGCCTCAATGTGACCAAAATTGCCATTTTTGCAGACTTTTTCTCCTACTCAGAAGCTTCTATTTCGACCAATTTCAGGCATTAAAATGACTCTAAATACACTAATTTTATTTCTAAGAGTTCTAATTCACATGCAATAGTCATTTACAGTCAATAAGTTAAACATTAAAAAATTATAATTTCTGACCATCTGGAGAAAATTCGACAGGTCACGGGTCATAGTTTTTCATCAGAAAATTGATTTTTTGGACTGTCGAAAAATTGATTCAAAATGTCATTTGGATTGTGCCTCATGTTGAATAACTACTTTTTAAAGCCTCAATGTGACCAAAATTGCAATTTTTACAAACTTTTTCACCTTTTCAGAAGCTTTCTATTTCGACCAATTTCAGGCATTAAAATGACTCTAAACACACTCATTTTAATTCTAAGAGTTCTAATTCACATGCAATAGTCATTTGCAGTCAAAAAATTCACTATTAAAAAATAACCATTTCTGACCATCTGGAGAAAATTTGACAGGTCATGGGTCATCGTTTTTCATCAGAAAATTGATTTTTTGGACTGTCGAAAAATTGATTCAAAATTTCATTTGGATTGTGCCTCATGTTCAATAACTGCTTTTTAAAGCCTCAATGTGACCAAAATTGCCAGTATTTACAGACTTTTTCTACTACTCAGAAGCTTCTATTTCGACCAATTTCAGGCATTAAAATGACTCTAAACACCCTTATTTTATTTCCAAAAGTGATAATTGACATGCAACAGTCATTTACAGTCAAGAAATTAAATATTAAAATATTACCATTTTTGACCATCTGGAGAAAGTTCGACAGGTCACGGTTCATCGTTTTTCATTAGAAAATTGATTTTTTGGACTGTAGAAAAATTGATTCAAAATGTCATTTGGATTGTGCCTCATGTTGAATAACTACTTTTAAAAGCCTCAATGTGACCAAGATTGCAATTTTTGCAGACTTTTTCTACTACTCAGAAGCTTCTATTTCGACCAATTTCAGGCATTAAAATGACTCTAAACACACTTATTTTATTTCCAAAAGTGATAATTCACATGCAACAGTCATTTACAGTCAAGAAATTAAATATTAAAAAACTTACCATTTTTGACCATCTGAAGAAAGTTTGACAGGTCACGGGCCATCGTTTTTCATCAGAAAATTGATTTTTTGTACTGTAGAAAAAATGATTCAAAATGTCATTTGGATTGTGCTTCATGTTGAATAACTGCTTTTTAAAGCCTCAATGTGACCAAAATTGCCATTTTTGCAGACTTTTTCTCCTACTCAGAAGCTTCTATTTCGACCAATTTCAGGCATTAAAATGACTCTAAACACACTCATTTTAGTTCTAAGAGTTCTAATTCACATGCAACAGTCATTTACAGTCAAGAAATTAAATATTAAAAAACTTACCATTTTTGACCATCTGGAGAAAATTCGACAGGTCACGGGTCATCGTTTTTCATCCTAAAATTGATTTTTTGGACTGTCGAAAAATTGATTCAAAATTTCATTTGGATTGTGCCTCATGTTAAATAACTACATATTAAAGCCTCAATGTGACCAAAATTGCCATTTTTGCAGACTTTTTCTCCTACTCAGAAGCTTCTATTTCGACCAATTTCAGGCATTAAAATGACTCTAAACACACTCATTTTAGTTCTAAGAGTTCTAATTCACATGCAATAGTCATTTATAGTCAATAAATTAAACATTAAAAAATTATAATTTTTGACCATCTGGAGAAAATTTGACAGGTCACGGGTCATCGTTTTTCATCAGAAAATTGATTTTTTGGACTGTCGAAAAATTGATTCAAAATGTCATTTGGATTGTGCCTCATGTTGAATAACTACTTTTTAAAGCCTCAATGTGACCAAAATTGCCATTTTTACAGACATTTTCTCCTTTTCAGAAGCTTCTATTTCGACCAATTTCAGGCATTAAAATGACTCTAAACACACTCATTTTAATTCTAAGAGTTCTAATTCACATGCGATAGTCATTTACAGTCAATAAGTTAAACATTAAAAAATTACCATTTCTGACCATCTGGAGAAAATTCGACAGGTCACGGGTCATCGTTTTTCATCATGAAATTGATTTTTTGGACTGTCGAAAAATTGATTCAAAATTTCATTTGGATTGTGCCTCATGTTAAATAACTACATTTTAAAGCCTCAATGTGACCAAAATTGCCATTTTTGCAGACTTTTTCTCCTACTCAGAAGCTTCTATTTCGACCAATTTCAGGCATTAAAATGACTCTAAACACACTAATTTTAGTTCTAAGAGTTCTAATTCACATGCAATAGTCATTTACAGTCAATAAGTTAAACATTAAAAAATTACCATTTCTGACCATCTGGAGAAAATTCGACAGGTCACGGGTCATCGTTTTTCATCCTAAAATTGATTTTTTGGATTGTCGAAAAATTGATTCGAAATTTCATTTGGATTGTGCCTCATGTTGAATAAATACATTTTAAAGCCTCAATGTGACCAAAATTGCCATTTTTACAGACTTTTTCTCCTACTCAGAAGCTTCTATTTCGACCGATTTCAGGCATTAAAATGACTCTAAACACACTCATTTTAGTTCTAAGAGTTCTAATTCACATGCGATAGTCATTTACAGTCAATAAGTTAAACATTAAAAAATTACCATTTCTGACCATCTGGAGAAAATTCGACAGGTCACGGGTCATCGTTTTTCATCAGAAAATTGATTTTTTTGGACTGTCGAAAATTTGATCCAAAATGTCATTTGGATTGTCCCTCCTGTTGAATAACTACTTTTTAAAGCCTCAATGTGACCAAAATTGCCATTTTTACAGACTTTTTCTCCTACTCAGAAGCTTCTATTTCGACCAATTTCAGGCATTAAAATGACTCTAAACACACTCATTTTATTTCTAAGAGTTCTAATTCACATGCGATAGTCATTTACAGTCAATAAGTTAAACATTAAAAAATTACCATTACTGACCATCTGGAGAAAATTCGACAGGTCACGGGTCATCGTTTTTCATCATAAAATTGATTTTTTGGACTGTCGAAAAATTGATTCAAAATTTCATTTGGATTGTGCCTCATGTTAAATAACTACATTTTAAAGCCTCAATGTGACCAAAATTGCCATTTTTGCAGACTTTTTCTCCTACTCAGAAGCTTCTATTTCGACCAATTTCAGGCATTAAAATGACTCTAAACACACTAATTTTAGTTCTAAGAGTTCTAATTCACATGCGATAGTCATTTACAGTCAATAAGTTAAACATTAAAAAATTACCATTTCTGACCATCTGGAGAAAATTCGACAGGTCACGGGTCATCGTTTTTCATCAGAAAATTGATTTTTTGGACTGTCCAAAAATTGATTCAAAATTTCATTTGGATTGTGCCTCATGTTAAATAACTAAATTTTAAAGCCTCAATGTGACCAAAATTGCCATTTTTGAAGACTTTTTCTCCTACTCAGAAGCTTCTATTTCGACCAATTTCAGGCATTAAAATGACTCTAAACACACTAATTTTAGTTCTAAGAGTTCTAATTCACATGCAATAGTCATTTACAGTCAATAAGTTAAACATTAAAAAATTATAATTTCTGACCATCTGGAGAAAATTCGACAGGTCACGGGTCATCGTTTTTCATCAGAAAATTGATTTTATGGACTGTCGAAAAATTGATTCAAAATGTCATTTGGATTGTGCCTCATGTTGAATAACTACTTTTTAAAGCCTCAATGTGACCAAAATTGCCATTTTTACAAACTTTTTCTCCTTTTCAGAAGCTTCTATTTCGACCAATTTCAGGCATTAAAATGACTCTAAACACACTAATTTTAATTCTAAGAGTTCTAATTCACATGCAATAGTCATTTGCAGTCAAAAAATTTACTATTAAAAAATTACCAATTCTGACCATCTGGAGAAAATTCGACAGGTCACGGGTCATCGTTTTTGATCAGAAAATTGATTTTTTGGACTGTCGAAAAATTGATTCAAAATTTCATTTGGATTGTGCCTCATGTTGAATAAATACATTTTAAAGCCTCAATGTGACCAAAATTGCCATTTTTACAGACTTTTTCTCCTACTCAGAAGCTTCTATTTCGACCAATTTCAGGCATTAAAATGACTCTAAACACAATAATTTTAGTTCTAAGAGTTCTAATTCACATGCGATAGTCATTTACAGTCAATAAGTTAAACATTAAAAAATTACCATTTCTGACCATCTGGAGAAAATTCGACAGGTCACGGGTCATCATTTTTCATCATAAAATTGATTTTTTGGACTGTCGAAAAATTGATTCAAAATTTCATTTGGATTGTGCCTCATGTTAAATAACTACATTTTAAAGCCTCAATGTGACCAAAATTGCCATTTTTGCAGACTTTTTCTCCTACTCAGAAGCTTCTATTTCGACCAATTTCAGGCATTAAAATGACTCTAAATACACTAATTTTATTTCTAAGAGTTCTAATTCACATGCAATAGTCATTTACAGTCAATAAGTTAAACATTAAAAAATTATAATTTCTGACCATCTGGAGAAAATTCGACAGGTCACGGGTCATCGTTTTTCATCAGAAAATTGATTTTTTGGACTGTCGAAAAATTGATTCAAAATGTCATTTGGATTGTGCCTCATGTTGAATAACTACTTTTTAAAGCCTCAATGTGACCAAAATTGCCATTTTTACAAACTTTTTCTCCTTTTCAGAAGCTTCTATTTCGACCAATTTCAGGCATTAAAATGACTCTAAACACACTAATTTTAATTCTAAGAGTTCTAATTCACATGCAATAGTCATTTGCAGTCAAAAAATTTACTATTAAAAAATTACCATTTCTGACCATCTGGAGAAAATTCGACAGGTCACGGGTCATCGTTTTTCATCAGAAAATTGATTTTTTGGACTGTCGAAAAATTGATTCAAAATTTCATTTGGATTGTGCCTCATGTTGAATAAATACATTTTAAAGCCTCAATGTGACCAAAATTGCCATTTTTACAGACTTTTTCTCCTACTCAGAAGCTTCTATTTCGACCAATTTCAGGCATTAAAATGACTCTAAACACAATAATTTTAGTTCTAAGAGTTCTAATTCACATGCGATAGTCATTTACAGTCAATAAGTTAAACATTAAAAAATTACCATTTCTGACCATCTGGAGAAAATTCGACAGGTCACGGGTCATCGTTTTTCATCATAAAATTGATTTTTTGGACTGTCGAAAAATTGATTCAAAATTTCATTTGGATTGTGCCTCATGTTAAATAACTACATTTTAAAGCCTCAATGTGACCAAAATTGCCATTTTTGCAGACTTTTTCTCCTACTCAGAAGCTTCTATTTCGACCAATTTCAGGCATTAAAATGACTCTAAACACACTAATTTTAGTTCTAAGAGTTCTAATTCACATGCGATAGTCATTTACAGTCAATAAGTTAAACATTAAAAAATTACCATTTCTGACCATCTGGAGAAAATTCGACAGGTCACGGGTCATCGTTTTTCATCAGAAAATTGATTTTTTGGACTGTCCAAAAATTGATTCAAAATTTCATTTGGATTGTGCCTCATGTTAAATAACTAAATTTTAAAGCCTCAATGTGACCAAAATTGCCATTTTTGAAGACTTTTTCTCCTACTCAGAAGCTTCTATTTCGACCAATTTCAGGCATTAAAATGACTCTAAACACACTAATTTTAGTTCTAAGAGTTCTAATTCACATGCAATAGTCATTTACAGTCAATAAGTTAAACATTAAAAAATTATAATTTCTGACCATCTGGAGAAAATTCGACAGGTCACGGGTCATCGTTTTTCATCAGAAAATTGATTTTATGGACTGTCGAAAAATTGATTCAAAATGTCATTTGGATTGTGCCTCATGTTGAATAACTACTTTTTAAAGCCTCAATGTGACCAAAATTGCCATTTTTACAAACTTTTTCTCCTTTTCAGAAGCTTCTATTTCGACCAATTTCAGGCATTAAAATGACTCTAAACACACTAATTTTAATTCTAAGAGTTCTAATTCACATGCAATAGTCATTTGCAGTCAAAAAATTTACTATTAAAAAATTACCATTTCTGACCATCTGGAGAAAATTCGACAGGTCACGGGTCATCGTTTTTCATCAGAAAATTGATTTTTTGGACTGTCGAAAAATTGATTCAAAATTTCATTTGGATTGTGCCTCATGTTGAATAAATACATTTTAAAGCCTCAATGTGACCAAAATTGCCATTTTTACAGACTTTTTCTCCTACTCAGAAGCTTCTATTTCGACCAATTTCAGGCATTAAAATGACTCTAAACACAATAATTTTAGTTCTAAGAGTTCTAATTCACATGCGATAGTCATTTACAGTCAATAAGTTAAACATTAAAAAATTACCATTTCTGACCATCTGGAGAAAATTCGACAGGTCACGGGTCATCGTTTTTCATCAGAAAATTGATTTTTTGGACTGTCGAAAAATTGATTCAAAATTTCATTTGGATTGTGCCTCATGTTGAATAAATACATTTTAAAGCCTCAATGTGACCAAAATTGCCATTTTTGCAGACTTTTTCTCCTACTCAGAAGCTTCTATTTCGACCAATTTCAGGCATTAAAATGACTCTAAATACACTAATTTTATTTCTAAGAGTTCTAATTCACATGCAATAGTCATTTACAGTCAATAAGTTAAACATTAAAAAATTATAATTTCTGACCATCTGGAGAAAATTCGACAGGTCACGGGTCATCGTTTTTCATCAGAAAATTGATTTTTTGGACTGTCGAAAAATTGATTCAAAATGTCATTTGGATTGTGCCTCATGTTGAATAACTACTTTTTAAAGCCTCAATGTGACCAAAATTGCAATTTTTACAAACTTTTTCACCTTTTCAGAAGCTTTCTATTTCGACCAATTTCAGGCATTAAAATGACTCTAAACACACTCATTTTAATTCTAAGAGTTCTAATTCACATGCAATAGTCATTTGCAGTCAAAAAATTCACTATTAAAAAATAACCATTTCTGACCATCTGGAGAAAATTTGACAGGTCATGGGTCATCGTTTTTCATCAGAAAATTGATTTTTTGGACTGTCGAAAAATTGATTCAAAATTTCATTTGGATTGTGCCTCATGTTGAATAAATACATTTTAAAGCCTCAATGTGACCAAAATTGCCATTTTTACAGACTTTTTCTCCTACTCAGAAGCTTCTATTTCGACCAATTTCAGGCATTAAAATGACTCTAAACACACTAATTTTAGTTCTAAGAGTTCTAATTCACATGCAATAGTCATTTACAGTCAATAAGTTAAACATTAAAAAATTATAATTTCTGACCATCTGGAGAAAATTCGACAGGTCACGGGTCATCGTTTTTCATCAGAAAATTGATTTTTTGGACTGTCAAAAAATTGATTCAAAATGTCATTTGGATTGTGCCTCATGTTGAATAACTACTTTTTAAAGCCTCAATGTGACCAAAATTGCCATTTTTACAAACTTTTTCTCCTTTTCAGAAGCTTCTATTTCGACCAATTTCAGGCATTAAAATGACTCTAAACACACTAATTTTAATTCTAAGAGTTCTAATTCACATGCAATAGTCATTTGTAGTCAATAAATTAAACATTAAAAAATTACCATTTCTGACCATCTGGAGAAAATTCGACAGGTCACGGGTCATCGTTTTTCATCAGAAAATTGATTTTTTTGGACTGCCGAAAATTTGATCCAAAATGTCATTTGGATTGTCCCTCCTGTTGAATAACTACTTTTTAAAGCCTCAATGTGACCAAAATTGCCATTTTTACAGACTTTTTCTCCTACTCAGAAGCTTCTATTTCGACCAATTTCAGGCATTAAAATGACTCTAAACACACTAATTTTAGTTCTAAGAGTTCTAATTCACATGCGATAGTCATTTACAGTCAATAAGTTAAACATTAAAAAATTACCATTTCTGACCATCTGGAGAAAATTCGACAGGTCACGGGTCATCGTTTTTCATCAGAAAATTGATTTTTTGGACTGTCGAAAAATTGATTCGAAATTTCATTTGGATTGTGCCTCATGTTAAATAACTACATTTTAAAGCCTCAATGTGACCAAAATTGCCATTTTTGCAGACTTTTTCTCCTACTCAGAAGCTTCTATTTCGACCAATTTCAGGCATTAAAATGACTCTAAACACACTAATTTTAGTTCTAAGAGTTCTAATTCACATGCGATAGTCATTTACAGTCAATAAGTTAAACATTAAAAAATTACCATTTCTGACCATCTGGAGAAAATTCGACAGGTCACGGGTCATCGTTTTTCATCAGAAAATTGATTTTTTGGACTGTCGAAAAATTGATTCGAAATTTCATTTGGATTGTGCCTCATGTTAAATAACTACATTTTAAAGCCTCAATGTGACCAAAATTGGCATTTTTGGAGACTTTTTCTCCTACTCAGAAGCTTCTATTTCGACCAATTTCAGGCATTAAAATGACTCTAAACACAATAATTTTAGTTCTAAGAGTTCTAATTCACATGCGATAGTCATTTACAGTCAATAAGTTAAACATTAAAAAATTACCATTTCTGACCATCTGGAGAAAATTCGACAGGTCACGGGTCATCATTTTTCATCATAAAATTGATTTTTTGGACTGTCGAAAAATTGATTCAAAATTTCATTTGGATTGTGCCTCATGTTAAATAACTACATTTTAAAGCCTCAATGTGACCAAAATTGCCATTTTTGCAGACTTTTTCTCCTACTCAGAAGCTTCTATTTCGACCAATTTCAGGCATTAAAATGACTCTAAATACACTAATTTTATTTCTAAGAGTTCTAATTCACATGCAATAGTCATTTACAGTCAATAAGTTAAACATTAAAAAATTATAATTTCTGACCATCTGGAGAAAATTCGACAGGTCACGGGTCATCGTTTTTCATCAGAAAATTGATTTTTTGGACTGTCGAAAAATTGATTCAAAATGTCATTTGGATTGTGCCTCATGTTGAATAACTACTTTTTAAAGCCTCAATGTGACCAAAATTGCAATTTTTACCAACTTTTTCACCTTTTCAGAAGCTTTCTATTTCGACCAATTTCAGGCATTAAAATGACTCTAAACACACTCATTTTAATTCTAAGAGTTCTAATTCACATGCAATAGTCATTTGCAGTCAAAAAATTCACTATTAAAAAATAACCATTTCTGACCATCTGGAGAAAATTTGACAGGTCATGGGTCATCGTTTTTCATCAGAAAATTGATTTTTTGGACTGTCGAAAAATTGATTCAAAATTTCATTTGGATTGTGCCTCATGTTCAATAACTGCTTTTTAAAGCCTCAATGTGACCAAAATTGCCAGTATTTACAGACTTTTTCTACTACTCAGAAGCTTCTATTTCGACCAATTTCAGGCATTAAAATGACTCTAAACACCCTTATTTTATTTCCAAAAGTGATAATTGACATGCAACAGTCATTTACAGTCAAGAAATTAAATATTAAAATATTACCATTTTTGACCATCTGGAGAAAGTTCGACAGGTCACGGTTCATCGTTTTTCATTAGAAAATTGATTTTTTGGACTGTAGAAAAATTGATTCAAAATGTCATTTGGATTGTGCCTCATGTTGAATAACTACTTTTTAAAGCCTCAATGTGACCAAAATTGCAATTTTTGCAGACTTTTTCTACTACTCAGAAGCTTCTATTTCGACCAATTTCAGGCATTAAAATGACTCTAAACACACTTATTTTATTTCCAAAAGTGATAATTCACATGCAACAGTCATTTACAGTCAAGAAATTAAATATTAAAAAACTTACCATTTTTGACCATCTGAAGAAAGTTTGACAGGTCACGGGCCATCGTTTTTCATCAGAAAATTGATTTTTTGTACTGTAGAAAAAATGATTCAAAATGTCATTTGGATTGTGCTTCATGTTGAATAACTGCTTTTTAAAGCCTCAATGTGACCAAAATTGCCATTTTTGCAGACTTTTTCTCCTACTCAGAAGCTTCTATTTCGACCAATTTCAGGCATTAAAATGACTCTAAACACACTCATTTTAGTTCTAAGAGTTCTAATTCACATGCAACAGTCATTTACAGTCAAGAAATTAAATATTAAAAAACTTACCATTTTTGACCATCTGGAGAAAATTCGACAGGTCACGGGTCATCGTTTTTCATCCTAAAATTGATTTTTTGGACTGTCGAAAAATTGATTCAAAATTTCATTTGGATTGTGCCTCATGTTAAATAACTACATATTAAAGCCTCAATGTGACCAAAATTGCCATTTTTGAAGACTTTTTCTCCTACTCAGAAGCTTCTATTTCGACCAATTTCAGGCATTAAAATGACTCTAAACACACTCATTTTAGTTCTAAGAGTTCTAATTCACATGCAATAGTCATTTATAGTCAATAAATTAAACATTAAAAATTATAATTTTTGACCATCTGGAGAAAATTTGACAGGTCACGGGTCATCGTTTTTCATCAGAAAATTGATTTTTTGGACTGTCGAAAAATTGATTCAAAATGTCATTTGGATTGTGCCTCATGTTGAATAACTACTTTTTAAAGCCTCAATGTGACCAAAATTGCCATTTTTACAGACATTTTCTCCTTTTCAGAAGCTTCTATTTCGACCAATTTCAGGCATTAAAATGACTCTAAACACACTAATTTTAATTCTAAGAGTTCTAATTCACATGCGATAGTCATTTACAGTCAATAAGTTAAACATTAAAAAATTACCATTTCTGACCATCTGGAGAAAATTCGACAGGTCACGGGTCATCGTTTTTCATCATAAAATTGATTTTTTGGACTGTCGAAAAATTGATTCAAAATTTCATTTGGATTGTGCCTCATGTTAAATAACTACATTTTAAAGCCTCAATGTGACCAAAATTGCCATTTTTGCAGACTTTTTCTCCTACTCAGAAGCTTCTATTTCGACCAATTTCAGGCATTAAAATGACTCTAAACACACTAATTTTAGTTCTAAGAGTTCTAATTCACATGCAATAGTCATTTACAGTCAATAAGTTAAACATTAAAAAATTACCATTTCTGACCATCTGGAGAAAATTCGACAGGTCACGGGTCATCGTTTTTCATCCTAAAATTGATTTTTTGGATTGTCGAAAAATTGATTCGAAATTTCATTTGGATTGTGCCTCATGTTGAATAAATACATTTTAAAGCCTCAATGTGACCAAAATTGCCATTTTTACAGACTTTTTCTCCTACTCAGAAGCTTCTATTTCGACCGATTTCAGGCATTAAAATGACTCTAAACACACTCATTTTAGTTCTAAGAGTTCTAATTCACATGCGATAGTCATTTACAGTCAATAAGTTAAACATTAAAAAATTACCATTTCTGACCATCTGGAGAAAATTCGACAGGTCACGGGTCATCGTTTTTCATCAGAAAATTGATTTTTTTGGACTGTCGAAAATTTGATCCAAAATGTCATTTGGATTGTCACTCCTGTTGAATAACTACTTTTTAAAGCCTCAATGTGACCAAAATTGCCATTTTTACAGACTTTTTCTCCTACTCAGAAGCTTCTATTTCGACCAATTTCAGGCATTAAAATGACTCTAAACACACTCATTTTATTTCTAAGAGTTCTAATTCACATGCGATAGTCATTTACAGTCAATAAGTTAAACATTAAAAAATTACCATTTCTGACCATCTGGAGAAAATTCGACAGGTCACGGGTCATCGTTTTTCATCATAAAATTGATTTTTTGGACTGTCGAAAAATTGATTCAAAATTTCATTTGGATTGTGCCTCATGTTAAATAACTACATTTTAAAGCCTCAATGTGACCAAAATTGCCATTTTTGCAGACTTTTTCTCCTACTCAGAAGCTTCTATTTCGACCAATTTCAGGCATTAAAATGACTCTAAACACACTAATTTTAGTTCTAAGAGTTCTAATTCACATGCGATAGTCATTTACAGTCAATAAGTTAAACATTAAAAAATTACCATTTCTGACCATCTGGAGAAAATTCGACAGGTCACGGGTCATCGTTTTTCATCAGAAAATTGATTTTTTGGACTGTCCAAAAATTGATTCAAAATTTCATTTGGATTGTGCCTCATGTTAAATAACTAAATTTTAAAGCCTCAATGTGACCAAAATTGCCATTTTTGAAGACTTTTTCTCCTACTCAGAAGCTTCTATTTCGACCAATTTCAGGCATTAAAATGACTCTAAACACACTAATTTTAGTTCTAAGAGTTCTAATTCACATGCAATAGTCATTTACAGTCAATAAGTTAAACATTAAAAAATTATAATTTCTGACCATCTGGAGAAAATTCGACAGGTCACGGATCATCGTTTTTCATCAGAAAATTGATTTTATGGACTGTCGAAAAATTGATTCAAAATGTCATTTGGATTGTGCCTCATGTTGAATAACTACTTTTTAAAGCCTCAATGTGACCAAAATTGCCATTTTTACAAACTTTTTCTCCTTTTCAGAAGCTTCTATTTCGACCAATTTCAGGCATTAAAATGACTCTAAACACACTAATTTTAATTCTAAGAGTTCTAATTCACATGCAATAGTCATTTGCAGTCAAAAAATGTACTATTAAAAAATTACCATTTCTGACCATCTGGAGAAAATTCGACAGGTCACGGGTCATCGTTTTTCATCAGAAAATTGATTTTTTGGACTGTCGAAAAATTGATTCAAAATTTCATTTGGATTGTGCCTCATGTTGAATAAATACATTTTAAAGCCTCAATGTGACCAAAATTGCCATTTTTACAGACTTTTTCTCCTACTCAGAAGCTTCTATTTCGACCAATTTCAGGCATTAAAATGACTCTAAACACAATAATTTTAGTTCTAAGAGTTCTAATTCACATGCGATAGTCATTTACAGTCAATAAGTTAAACATTAAAAAATTACCATTTCTGACCATCTGGAGAAAATTCGACAGGTCACGGGTCATCATTTTTCATCATAAAATTGATTTTTTGGACTGTCGAAAAATTGATTCAAAATTTCATTTGGATTGTGCCTCATGTTAAATAACTACATTTTAAAGCCTCAATGTGACCAAAATTGCCATTTTTGCAGACTTTTTCTCCTACTCAGAAGCTTCTATTTCGACCAATTTCAGGCATTAAAATGACTCTAAACACACTAATTTTAGTTCTAAGAGTTCTAATTCACATGCGATAGTCATTTACAGTCAATAAGTTAAACATTAAAAAATTACCATTTCTGACCATCTGGAGAAAATTCGACAGGTCACGGGTCATCGTTTTTCATCAGAAAATTGATTTTTTGGACTGTCCAAAAATTGATTCAAAATTTCATTTGGATTGTGCCTCATGTTAAATAACTAAATTTTAAAGCCTCAATGTGACCAAAATTGCCATTTTTGAAGACTTTTTCTCCTACTCAGAAGCTTCTATTTCGACCAATTTCAGGCATTAAAATGACTCTAAACACACTAATTTTAGTTCTAAGAGTTCTAATTCACATGCAATAGTCATTTACAGTCAATAAGTTAAACATTAAAAAATTATAATTTCTGACCATCTGGAGAAAATTCGACAGGTCACGGGTCATCGTTTTTCATCAGAAAATTGATTTTATGGACTGTCGAAAAATTGATTCAAAATGTCATTTGGATTGTGCCTCATGTTGAATAACTACTTTTTAAAGCCTCAATGTGACCAAAATTGCCATTTTTACAAACTTTTTCTCCTTTTCAGAAGCTTCTATTTCGACCAATTTCAGGCATTAAAATGACTCTAAACACACTAATTTTAATTCTAAGAGTTCTAATTCACATGCAATAGTCATTTGCAGTCAAAAAATTTACTATTAAAAAATTACCATTTCTGACCATCTGGAGAAAATTCGACAGGTCACGGGTCATCGTTTTTCATCAGAAAATTGATTTTTTGGACTGTCGAAAAATTGATTCAAAATTTCATTTGGATTGTGCCTCATGTTGAATAAATACATTTTAAAGCCTCAATGTGACCAAAATTGCCATTTTTACAGACTTTTTCTCCTACTCAGAAGCTTCTATTTCGACCAATTTCAGGCATTAAAATGACTCTAAACACAATAATTTTAGTTCTAAGAGTTCTAATTCACATGCGATAGTCATTTACAGTCAATAAGTTAAACATTAAAAAATTACCATTTCTGACCATCTGGAGAAAATTCGACAAGTCACGGGTCATCGTTTTTCATCAGAAAATTGATTTTTTGGACTGTCGAAAAATTGATTCAAAATTTCATTTGGATTGTGCCTCATGTTGAATAAATACATTTTAAAGCCTCAATGTGACCAAAATTGCCATTTTTGCAGACTTTTTCTCCTACTCAGAAGCTTCTATTTCGACCAATTTCAGGCATTAAAATGACTCTAAATACACTAATTTTATTTCTAAGAGTTCTAATTCACATGCAATAGTCATTTACAGTCAATAAGTTAAACATTAAAAAATTATAATTTCTGACCATCTGGAGAAAATTCGACAGGTCACGGGTCATCATTTTTCATCAGAAAATTGATTTTTTGGACTGTCGAAAAATTGATTCAAAATGTCATTTGGATTGTGCCTCATGTTGAATAACTACTTTTTAAAGCCTCAATGTGACCAAAATTGCAATTTTTACAAACTTTTTCACCTTTTCAGAAGCTTTCTATTTCGACCAATTTCAGGCATTAAAATGACTCTAAACACACTCATTTTAATTCTAAGAGTTCTAATTCACATGCAATAGTCATTTGCAGTCAAAAAATTCACTATTAAAAAATAACCATTTCTGACCATCTGGAGAAAATTTGACAGGTCATGGGTCATCGTTTTTCATCAGAAAATTGATTTTTTGGACTGTCGAAAAATTGATTCAAAATTTCATTTGGATTGTGCCTCATGTTGAATAAATACATTTTAAAGCCTCAATGTGACCAAAATTGCCATTTTTACAGACTTTTTCTCCTACTCAGAAGCTTCTATTTCGACCAATTTCAGGCATTAAAATGACTCTAAACACACTAATTTTAGTTCTAAGAGTTCTAATTCACATGCAATAGTCATTTACAGTCAATAAGTTAAACATTAAAAAATTATAATTTCTGACCATCTGGAGAAAATTCGACAGGTCACGGGTCATCGTTTTTCATCAGAAAATTGATTTTTTGGACTGTCAAAAAATTGATTCAAAATGTCATTTGGATTGTGCCTCATGTTGAATAACTACTTTTTAAAGCCTCAATGTGACCAAAATTGCCATTTTTACAAACTTTTTCTCCTTTTCAGAAGCTTCTATTTCGACCAATTTCAGGCATTAAAATGACTCTAAACACACTAATTTTAATTCTAAGAGTTCTAATTCACATGCAATAGTCATTTGTAGTCAATAAATTAAACATTAAAAAATTACCATTTCTGACCATCTGGAGAAAATTCGACAGGTCACGGGTCATCGTTTTTCATCAGAAAATTGATTTTTTTGGACTGCCGAAAATTTGATCCAAAATGTCATTTGGATTGTCCCTCCTGTTGAATAACTACTTTTTAAAGCCTCAATGTGACCAAAATTGCCATTTTTACAGACTTTTTCTCCTACTCAGAAGCTTCTATTTCGACCAATTTCAGGCATTAAAATGACTCTAAACACACTAATTTTAGTTCTAAGAGTTCTAATTCACATGCGATAGTCATTTACAGTCAATAAGTTAAACATTAAAAAATTACCATTTCTGACCATCTGGAGAAAATTCGACAGGTCACGGGTCATCGTTTTTCATCAGAAAATTGATTTTTTGGACTGTCGAAAAATTGATTCGAAATTTCATTTGGATTGTGCCTCATGTTAAATAACTACATTTTAAAGCCTCAATGTGACCAAAATTGCCATTTTTGCAGTCTTTTTCTCCTACTCAGAAGCTTCTATTTCGACCAATTTCAGGCATTAAAATGACTCTAAACACACTAATTTTAGTTCTAAGAGTTCTAATTCACATGCGATAGTCATTTACAGTCAATAAGTTAAACATTAAAAAATTACCATTTCTGACCATCTGGAGAATCGTTTTTCATCAGAAAATTGATTTTTTGGACTGTCGAAAAATTGATTCGAAATTTCATTTGGATTGTGCCTCATGTTAAATAACTACATTTTAAAGCCTCAATGTGACCAAAATTGGCATTTTTGGAGACTTTTTCTCCTACTCAGAAGCTTCTATTTCGACCAATTTCAGGCATTAAAATGACTCTAAACACAATAATTTTAGTTCTAAGAGTTCTAATTCACATGCGATAGTCATTTACAGTCAATAAGTTAAACATTAAAAAATTACCATTTCTGACCATCTGGAGAAAATTCGACAGGTCACGGGTCATCATTTTTCATCATAAAATTGATTTTTTGGACTGTCGAAAAATTGATTCAAAATTTCATTTGGATTGTGCCTCATGTTAAATAACTACATTTTAAAGCCTCAATGTGACCAAAATTGCCATTTTTGCAGACTTTTTCTCCTACTCAGAAGCTTCTATTTCGACCAATTTCAGGCATTAAAATGACTCTAAATACACTAATTTTATTTCTAAGAGTTCTAATTCACATGCAATAGTCATTTACAGTCAATAAGTTAAACATTAAAAAATTATAATTTCTGACCATCTGGAGAAAATTCGACAGGTCACGGGTCATCGTTTTTCATCAGAAAATTGATTTTTTGGACTGTCGAAAAATTGATTCAAAATGTCATTTGGATTGTGCCTCATGTTGAATAACTACTTTTTAAAGCCTCAATGTGACCAAAATTGCAATTTTTACCAACTTTTTCACCTTTTCAGAAGCTTTCTATTTCGACCAATTTCAGGCATTAAAATGACTCTAAACACACTCATTTTAATTCTAAGAGTTCTAATTCACATGCAATAGTCATTTGCAGTCAAAAAATTCACTATTAAAAAATAACCATTTCTGACCATCTGGAGAAAATTTGACAGGTCATGGGTCATCGTTTTTCATCAGAAAATTGATTTTTTGGACTGTCGAAAAATTGATTCAAAATTTCATTTGGATTGTGCCTCATGTTCAATAACTGCTTTTTAAAGCCTCAATGTGACCAAAATTGCCAGTATTTACAGACTTTTTCTACTACTCAGAAGCTTCTATTTCGACCAATTTCAGGCATTAAAATGACTCTAAACACCCTTATTTTATTTCCAAAAGTGATAATTGACATGCAACAGTCATTTACAGTCAAGAAATTAAATATTAAAATATTACCATTTTTGACCATCTGGAGAAAGTTCGACAGGTCACGGTTCATCGTTTTTCATTAGAAAATTGATTTTTTGGACTGTAGAAAAATTGATTCAAAATGTCATTTGGATTGTGCCTCATGTTGAATAACTACTTTTTAAAGCCTCAATGTGACCAAAATTGCAATTTTTGCAGACTTTTTCTACTACTCAGAAGCTTCTATTTCGACCAATTTCAGGCATTAAAATGACTCTAAACACACTTATTTTATTTCCAAAAGTGATAATTCACATGCAACAGTCATTTACAGTCAAGAAATTAAATATTAAAAAACTTACCATTTTTGACCATCTGAAGAAAGTTTGACAGGTCACGGGCCATCGTTTTTCATCAGAAAATTGATTTTTTGTACTGTAGAAAAAATGATTCAAAATGTCATTTGGATTGTGCTTCATGTTGAATAACTGCTTTTTAAAGCCTCAATGTGACCAAAATTGCCATTTTTGCAGACTTTTTCTCCTACTCAGAAGCTTCTATTTCGACCAATTTCAGGCATTAAAATGACTCTAAACACACTCATTTTAGTTCTAAGAGTTCTAATTCACATGCAACAGTCATTTACAGTCAAGAAATTAAATATTAAAAAACTTACCATTTTTGACCATCTGGAGAAAATTCGACAGGTCACGGGTCATCGTTTTTCATCCTAAAATTGATTTTTTGGACTGTCGAAAAATTGATTCAAAATTTCATTTGGATTGTGCCTCATGTTAAATAACTACATATTAAAGCCTCAATGTGACCAAAATTGCCATTTTTGAAGACTTTTTCTCCTACTCAGAAGCTTCTATTTCGACCAATTTCAGGCATTAAAATGACTCTAAACACACTCATTTTAGTTCTAAGAGTTCTAATTCACATGCAATAGTCATTTATAGTCAATAAATTAAACATTAAAAATTATAATTTTTGACCATCTGGAGAAAATTTGACAGGTCACGGGTCATCGTTTTTCATCAGAAAATTGATTTTTTGGACTGTCGAAAAATTGATTCAAAATGTCATTTGGATTGTGCCTCATGTTGAATAACTACTTTTTAAAGCCTCAATGTGACCAAAATTGCCATTTTTACAGACATTTTCTCCTTTTCAGAAGCTTCTATTTCGACCAATTTCAGGCATTAAAATGACTCTAAACACACTAATTTTAATTCTAAGAGTTCTAATTCACATGCGATAGTCATTTACAGTCAATAAGTTAAACATTAAAAAATTACCATTTCTGACCATCTGGAGAAAATTCGACAGGTCACGGGTCATCGTTTTTCATCATAAAATTGATTTTTTGGACTGTCGAAAAATTGATTCAAAATTTCATTTGGATTGTGCCTCATGTTAAATAACTACATTTTAAAGCCTCAATGTGACCAAAATTGCCATTTTTGCAGACTTTTTCTCCTACTCAGAAGCTTCTATTTCGACCAATTTCAGGCATTAAAATGACTCTAAACACACTAATTTTAGTTCTAAGAGTTCTAATTCACATGCAATAGTCATTTACAGTCAATAAGTTAAACATTAAAAAATTACCATTTCTGACCATCTGGAGAAAATTCGACAGGTCACGGGTCATCGTTTTTCATCCTAAAATTGATTTTTTGGATTGTCGAAAAATTGATTCGAAATTTCATTTGGATTGTGCCTCATGTTGAATAAATACATTTTAAAGCCTCAATGTGACCAAAATTGCCATTTTTACAGACTTTTTCTCCTACTCAGAAGCTTCTATTTCGACCGATTTCAGGCATTAAAATGACTCTAAACACACTCATTTTAGTTCTAAGAGTTCTAATTCACATGCGATAGTCATTTACAGTCAATAAGTTAAACATTAAAAAATTACCATTTCTGACCATCTGGAGAAAATTCGACAGGTCACGGGTCATCGTTTTTCATCAGAAAATTGATTTTTTTGGACTGTCGAAAATTTGATCCAAAATGTCATTTGGATTGTCACTCCTGTTGAATAACTACTTTTTAAAGCCTCAATGTGACCAAAATTGCCATTTTTACAGACTTTTTCTCCTACTCAGAAGCTTCTATTTCGACCAATTTCAGGCATTAAAATGACTCTAAACACACTCATTTTATTTCTAAGAGTTCTAATTCACATGCGATAGTCATTTACAGTCAATAAGTTAAACATTAAAAAATTACCATTTCTGACCATCTGGAGAAAATTCGACAGGTCACGGGTCATCGTTTTTCATCATAAAATTGATTTTTTGGACTGTCGAAAAATTGATTCAAAATTTCATTTGGATTGTGCCTCATGTTAAATAACTACATTTTAAAGCCTCAATGTGACCAAAATTGCCATTTTTGCAGACTTTTTCTCCTACTCAGAAGCTTCTATTTCGACCAATTTCAGGCATTAAAATGACTCTAAACACACTAATTTTAGTTCTAAGAGTTCTAATTCACATGCGATAGTCATTTACAGTCAATAAGTTAAACATTAAAAAATTACCATTTCTGACCATCTGGAGAAAATTCGACAGGTCACGGGTCATCGTTTTTCATCAGAAAATTGATTTTTTGGACTGTCCAAAAATTGATTCAAAATTTCATTTGGATTGTGCCTCATGTTAAATAACTAAATTTTAAAGCCTCAATGTGACCAAAATTGCCATTTTTGAAGACTTTTTCTCCTACTCAGAAGCTTCTATTTCGACCAATTTCAGGCATTAAAATGACTCTAAACACACTAATTTTAGTTCTAAGAGTTCTAATTCACATGCAATAGTCATTTACAGTCAATCAGTTAAACATTAAAAAATTACCATTTCTGACCATCTGGAGAAAATTCGACAGGTCACAGGTCATCATTTTTCATCATAAAATTGATTTTTTGGACTGTCGAAAAATTGATTCAAAATTTCATTTGGATTGTGCCTCATGTTAAATAACTACATTTTAAAGCCTCAATGTGACCAAAATTGCCATTTTTGCAGACTTTTTCACCTACTCAGAAGCTTCTATTTCGACCAATTTCAGGCATTAAAATGACTCTAAACACACTAATTTTATTTCTAAGAGTTCTAATTCACATGCAATAGTCATTTACAGTCAATAAGTTAAACATTAAAAAATTATAATTTCTGACCATCTGGAGAAAATTCGACAGGTCACGGGTCATCGTTTTTCATCAGAAAATTGATTTTTTGGACTGTCGAAAAATTGATTCAAAATGTCATTTGGATTGTGCCTCATGTTGAATAACTACTTTTTAAAGCCTCAATGTGACCAAAATTGCCATTTTTACAAACTTTTTCTCCTTTTCAGAAGCTTCTATTTCGACCAATTTCAGGCATTAAAATGACTCTAAACACACTAATTTTAATTCTAAGAGTTCTAATTCACATGCAATAGTCATTTACAGTCAATAAGTTAAACATTAAAAAATTATAATTTCTGACCATCTGGAGAAAATTCGACAGGTCACGGGTCATCGTTTTTCATCATAAAATTGATTTTTTGGATTGTCGAAAAATTGATTCGAAATTTCATTTGGATTGTGCCTCATGTTAAATAACTACATTTTAAAGCCTCAATGTGACCAAAATTGCCATTTTTGCAGACTTTTTCTCCTACTCAGAAGCTTCTATTTCGACCAATTTCAGGCATTAAAATGACTCTAAACACACTAATTTTAGTTCTAAGAGTTCTAATTCACATGCAATAGTCATTTACAGTCAATCAGTTAAACATTAAAAAATTACCATTTCTGACCATCTGGAGAAAATTCGACAGGTCACGGGTCATCATTTTTCATCATAAAATTGATTTTTTGGACTGTCGAAAAATTGATTCAAAATTTCATTTGGATTGTGCCTCATGTTAAATAACTACATTTTAAAGCCTCAATGTGACCAAAATTGCCATTTTTGCAGACTTTTTCACCTACTCAGAAGCTTCTATTTCGACCAATTTCAGGCATGAAAATGACTCTAAACACACTAATTTTATTTCTAAGAGTTCTAATTCACATGCAATAGTCATTTACAGTCAATAAGTTAAACATTAAAAAATTATAATTTCTGACCATCTGGAGAAAATTCGACAGGTCACGGGTCATCGTTTTTCATCAGAAAATTGATTTTTTGGACTGTCGAAAAATTGATTCAAAATGTCATTTGGATTGTGCCTCATGTTGAATAACTACTTTTTAAAGCCTCAATGTGACCAAAATTGCCATTTTTACAAACTTTTTCTCCTTTTCAGAAGCTTCTATTTCGACCAATTTCAGGCATTAAAATGACTCTAAACACACTAATTTTAATTCTAAGAGTTCTAATTCACATGCAATAGTCATTTACAGTCAATAAGTTAAACATTAAAAAATTATAATTTCTGACCATCTGGAGAAAATTCGACAGGTCACGGGTCATCGTTTTTCATCAGAAAATTGATTTTTTGGACTGTCGAAAAATTGATTCAAAATGTCATTTGGATTTGCCTCATGTTGAATAACTACTTTTTAAAGCCTCAATGTGACCAAAATTGCCATTTTTACAAACTTTTTCACCTTTTCAGAAGCTTCTATTTCGACCAATTTCAGGCATTAAAATAACTCTAAACACACTCATTTTAATTCTAAGAGTTCTTATTCACATGCAAT
The DNA here is from genome assembly GCF_964204655.1 of Triturus cristatus. Classification (NCBI taxonomy): domain Eukaryota; kingdom Metazoa; phylum Chordata; class Amphibia; order Caudata; family Salamandridae; genus Triturus; species Triturus cristatus. The sequence goes on from NW_028188427.1 coordinate 599,767, forward strand.
AGTCATTTGCAGTCAAAAAATTCACTATTAAAAAATTACCATTTCTGACCATCTGGAGAAAATTTGACAGGTCATGGGTCATCGTTTTTCATCAGAAAATTGATTTTTTGGACTGTCGAAAAATTGATTCAAAATTTCATTTGGATTGTGCCTCATGTTGAATAAATACATTTTAAAGCCTCAATGTGACCAAAATTGCCATTTTTACAGACTTTTTCTCCTACTCAGAAGCTT